>NC_064764.1:38792454-39137454 GCF_011397635.1 Epinephelus fuscoguttatus
GAGCAGAGGAGGGGAGTCGTAGAGAAGGAGGGATAGAGGAAGAGGAGGAGGTGAAAGCCTGAATAAAGCAGCTCCTCCCGCTTCCTCGAGCTGCCCGCAGACCGGACAGCAGCAGCAGCAGCAGCAGCAAAGCTCCAATCAGCAGGAAAATCACGTCCTTCTTTGGATTTAACTCTCCGTGAGTGACCGACCCTTCACCGGAGCACCGACAGTGTCCCCTCTGTGAACCGACCACCGTCATGCTGTCCCCGGGACTCTCCGTGTCTCTGCTGGCCGTGTCCTGCGCCCTGTGGCCGGCTGCGGTCCGGGCAGCGTCCTGTGAGTCGGTGCGGATCCCGCTGTGCCGGTCCATGCCGTGGAACATGACCAAGATGCCGAACCACCTCCACCACAGCACGCAGGACAACGCGGTGCTGGCCATCGAGCAGTTTGAAGGGCTGCTGGGTGAGTTACACTAATTACTGATTACACCCACAATTAATTCTTTAATGGACCCAGGGCTTAATTAACTGACGAAGTGGCTCCTGTGCAGACACACAAAGTTCAGCTCACACTCTTTTTACACTTTATCATAGTTCATATTGTCATTTTATTTTATATTTATTTATTTACCAGTTGTCCTCTGGGCACAGTGTGCAGCATGAAGTTCATATTCAGGATCTTTTTGGTCAAACAATTTACATTTATTTATTCATATAGGTTTTTTAGTCATTTATTGTTTTTGTTTTTGTTTTGTTTTTGCTGGCAAATTGTCTTTTTAAATCGTTAAATTAATTACATATTTGTGATTTTAAAAAAAATAGCTTAATACGGGAATTTTATGTTTAAAAAAAAGTCGTGACTCGTGACCAATTAAAGGTCTTATTATTATTTTGGGGCTGAAATGATTAATTGATTAATTTATTACTCAGTTAATGAGAAAATGAATTATCATCAAAAAAAATTATTTTTATTTTTAATTTTATTCTTTGCAAAAAAGACAACACCTCAGGCTTCAGCCTCTCATTTGTGAATATTTGTATTTTTATTTTATTTTTTGGACCAAAAAAGTTTTTTTTTTAATTTGTCAACTTGGATGGGAAATTATGATGAGCATATGTAATATTTTTTAATGATTTGAACAAATAATGAATTGATTACACACAAAAATACTAATGCAGATTCTTGGATAATAAAGGTAATCTTCAGTTGCAGTCCTAAATTATTTTACAAACTAATTAAATTAACCTAAACGGTAGAGTGATTAGGACAAAGACTAGCTACTGATGATATTTTTTTTTTTTTTTTAAAAATTCAAAACTTTGATGAACATAATCATAAAAAAATATATTTTATGGTAAGAAGACTTCAAAGTGGTTTCAGAGGGTAAAGATAATAAAGTTCTCACTAACTAATGGACAAATTAAATAGTTTAATTGGCAGCTGTCACTGTCGCACAGCCTCTGAAATATCATCTTCATCCAGATTTAATGAGCTGAAGACACAAATCAATAAAATAAAACTGGCACATTATGAAAATAGATTTTTTGGGGTTTTGTATTTTTTTTCTTTTTTTTCAAAAAACACCAAATATTCTCAGGTTCAGCTTCTCAGTGTGAGGGTTTGTTTTTCTGCATTTATTTATTTATTTTATTTGTCTTTAGGAAACTGTGACGGCAGTTCTGACAATTTATCAGCTAAACAATTCATTTACAGCATAGCCGGCAGATTACAGCAGCAATCCTACCTTATGTCTGTGTTTCTTTAGAGTAAAAGAGAAAAAAAGGGTGAAAGACTTAAATGTAAAGGAGGAAGGAAAGGAAGAAAGAAAAAAGAAGAGACGGGACGGAAAGCAGCCGAGACAGATGTAGCGTTAATACAGGTCAGTTAGAATATGAGAGAAAAGTTAGTTCACTTTTCCCAACTGACAAAAAGAGCTGACTCATGGTGAGTTTTTACGCTCCCTGTGCAACACTGATGTAGTGTTGCTACACCACAGCTGGGTGTTCAACAGACTTCTATTAAACACAGAGGCAGTGTTTTCCTTCCTAATATCGAACAGTAACTCTGTCTTTGTTTCACCTGTAACCACACCCACCAGTGATGTCACGGTGTCCTGTAGTACACCTGTACATCTCAGAGATGAGACGTTAACCACCAGAAGCAAGATTTTTTAGGGGTGTAAAGTTACTCTTTACGTGAGGAATTCTCACCAAATTGGATGACAAAACACGCAAGAAGTTTCTCTGGGAAAGACGCAAGAATACATCTGAGACAGGAGTTCTGTCCTCTAAAAACGGATGTCTGCAAAAAGCTACAGGCTAAGTTGTTTGTTTGCTGATTTGCAGTGCAAAACCAAGACAGAAAAGAAACCAATAGCCAATATGTCCCTGGCCTTGTATCTTGTGCTCTCACTGGCTTTACATCGTCGCTGCTGTCAATGCTGGTCAAAGCAAACTTCACACTACAGATAGGCTGACATAGTTTTATTATCTGCATGTGTCTGCACCACATCGGCACATCTCTCCGACTGTGTCTTGAAAATTCACACACCTCTCATCTCATCCGTGGCTTTTGTCGACGAACCCCAAGAGCTGTTAGTGAGTGGAAGATCAGGGTTAAAATTGTGTTGTGTAAACTCGACTTATGTCTGCAGAACCTCTCAACATCACAGCAGTGTGTGCCTTTGCTGCCCCGTAATAGTCGACCGAACATCAGTTATTAGTCGGTAAGATTTATTATTGCTTGATTGCTTAGTCGCAGAACAAACAAGTGAAACTCTTTTGAGCTGCGTCTTGTCAAAATAAATCCAAACCTATGTGACTGAACCGTGTGTGACTTTAATTTGAAAGGACAGACACAGGAAGTGTCCACGCTCAGCAGTCAGACAGGAGTCAGGTTAATTTCCAGGGATGGTACCTGCGGTTATTCCACAGGCTAGTTAATAACATGTCGGGCAGGAAATCCAAAGTGTGGGGTCATTTTGAGAAGGTGAAGGACGAACCCAAGGTGATATGTAAACTCATCTTCATTGGTCGACTACAAACATGACGTATCATCTGAAACATGGAAGTAGCTACATGCCCATTAGCCCACAGCGTCATTAACAGGCGGCTCGCTCAGTGTGTGACGTGCACTTGGAGATAAAATATAGGCCTATATTAATGAAGGTTCATTAGTACGGTTTGTATTTCTCTGTAATGTAGCACAGTGTTAACAATGTTACTGATACTATTCTTTCTCACACCTTCAACTCAAACCACCAAAATATATCATTTAATAATTACATTCATATCAGAAACATGCAGGAGACTAGTCGATTAATGGACCGTAATGATGACTAGTGGTCGACTAGGATAATCCTTAGTCGGGGGGGGGGGGCAGCCCTAGTGTGTGCTCAGTGGTACATCTGAGGCAGAATCTCAGAGATATATATCTGAAAACCTGGACAAATAAAGCCAAAACTATATATATATGTATTTGGTTTGGGGTAAACTGAACTGTCACTTGACATGGCAGCTGCTCTGGCTTCTTCTTTCCTCTCCTGTTTAACATCTACAGGAGGAATGAAAGTCTTTGCAGAGCTGAATCTGGTCTGAACTCCTCTGACTGAGCAACAGGAAACCTTAAACCATCAGTTCACTCGGAGATCATGGAAACATTTTTGTGGAAACCATCATTCTGATTGAGTTTACTCAAGACGGGAAAAAAAACTTGGCTCCTGTAGGAGCAGTCAGTGATAAAGCAGCCGAATGTTGAAGAGTTGGTCAGAGTTACAGCCCTCTGTTGGTTTCTGGTTTGACTCGAGACACTCAGGCTACGTATCTCTGCTGTGCAGCTCCTGGAAGAACATCACACTCATCCAATTTAGTTAGAGGAAGAATGTTGAAAGTACAGAGCTCTGGTTGAAATTCGGAGTAATGGACGTCGCCTGGACTAAACCAGAATCCCAGTAGTCTATCTCAAATGATTGAGTATCTGCAAAGTTATTAATGGGCTCATAATGTGGGACTCAGGTTGAATACTGGGAGATGAGATCCTGGGAATTAATGAGTTTTTCTCTCCTCAAATGAAGCCAGGATAAATCACACACACACAACATAAATTATTGTTTTGAAGGGGCTTTATTGTCTTCACAATTTACTGTTTCTTATCTGTGAAATAAAAGTAAATAAAAGCTGTTTTCTCTGAGGGAAATGGTTTCAGCTTAGAAAAGTAAACAGGAGGTCTGCATTACCACAACATGCAGTTTCTGGGAAGGTGCACGTCAGGCCACAGCGTAGGCCAGGGGTCGGCAACTATTACGATTTCTGACAAAAATGATTCCAAAAAAAAAAAAAAATCTGTCTGGAGCTGCAAAAAATAAGTGAGCTTTATATGAAGGTAGCTCAGCGTTCATTAATATGTTTCACCACCAGGTGGCGACTCTGCAGTGGCTCTGCATGATTATTCGGTACTTTAACTTTGCATCGTTTAAAGCAAACAAACCTGTCCACACCCTATTAAATACTCTGTTTCCTCCAAGACTTTTCCTTTTTTGGATTTAGAATCCATAGCTAGCCTAGCGAGGGAGACTCAAGATGATTTATTGCCGTTGAGGTTTGGCAAAATTTAGAGGAAAAGGTGCTCGGCCATAGATGTGTGACGAACATTTCAGTTGACTAAATGGTAAAACATTTTTCTTATTCAGTGTATAGGCTACACATTTTAACACATTTTTGCAGCTGGAGAATGGTTGCGGGTCCATTCTGAACGGACAGCAAGTGTGTCAAGTTTGTAAAAGAAAAAAAAACAAAAAAAACTTTATTTTGAAATATAGAGAATTTCCAGCATAGAGTTTTAATTGGAAGTGCCGTTTCCTGCTGTAGAGTGAGTGACTAACAAACAGCTACTTGACAGAGGCAGCAAACTAGCTTGACGACGTGGCCAAACACAAGTAGGACGCTGAATACATTAAAATGTTTGGACCTTAAACTAATGATAAAGGAGAAATCTGGATGCTGTGGCTGGACCAGTTGGGAACCACTGGTGTAGGGTACACTGTAGGTATGGTGTCGATTCGATGCTTGAGTGGGACTCCCGCATAAAGCAGACGGCAGAGTGGCATTCAACAGTGTTGCTCTGCTTGATAAATAAATGTGTAGGAACAATTCTTCTGTTCCTGAAACCAGTGACATTACTGGTAGCTGTGCTTCCTCCTGATTTCTGAAGCAGAAATAACCTCAGGACATGATAAAAACCATCATACGCTCCCATAGAAGCACCACGTCAGCACGTCAAACTGAGAAATTAATTTTGAAAATGTAAAATGTTTTTTGTACAACTGCTTCATAACCTAATAAATGTAGAAAGAATAACATCAGAAAATTTATTATTAGCCATTCTTTTTTATTTTTTTCAACATGACATTTTTTAATCACGGGAAACATTTAACCCTAACCCTTTACTCAGTGAGCAGCAGAGCTGACAACTATCACTGTGTCAATATCATACCTTCACACTTCTTCATGCCTTCGTCATCTTTTATCACGCCTCCTCCTCATCATCATCTTCCTCTTCCTGAAGTCCTCTCTCCATCACTTTTATCTTGGCCTTACCTTTTTAAGGTTTAAGGTTCACCCCTCTGTGATCGCCACAGTCCTCACACACACACACACACACACCACACACACCTGACCTGAACCTGCCGATGTGTTTTGGGCAGCTCAGCTGCTGAAGAAGAAAATGTCATCAGAACTGAGAAAGAAGTGATGGATGAAACTCTCAAAATAGGACAGAGGCTGGGGAAAAAATGCTATAAGTCCTGACCAGAACTTTGGGAGGCTACGTCTTATAAAATAAGTCTTACCCTTGGCGCACAGCTAAGCTCACTATTATTTCAGACTGTGGTCAGGTGCAGTGTTGGTGTGTTGCTATTTTGATGCAGCAGAAAGTGATTGAGCATTAAAAAAGAAAACCTGATCCAAGTTGAAAAGCACAGGATTTTCTTAAACTCTAAAGGGCACATTATTATGATAGTAAGATGGGCCTGCACAGGCAGGTTCACAACGTGCATATGCTCTGCTTGTTACACACATAGGGATGAGTAGATGTGTTTCAGGTGGATGAAGTAATACATCATTCATTAGGAAAATATTAATGATGTTCTGTGAACACAGCAGAGCTGCAGAGCTGCTGTCCGACTCCACATCAAGGAGTCAGCAGGTTGTGTCAGAGTCATCTCAAAATACGCCTGGAAACGTCCATCATGGAGGAGAAGCTCCTGGACCAACTGGTGGTACTCCCCATGATCCAGCCTCTTTTTCTTCTTTTTCTTTTTTCTGTTTCCGCTAAAAGTTTAGTTCTATTCCCTCTGTCAAGTTTAAAATGCAAATACCGGTGAGCCAGGTGCAGCCACACCTGAGTTTTAAAGGTAATGGGAGATGACACTCTTGAGTGACTGAATTTATGTTACGCCCAAAACACACCAACGATTAATTAAGGGACTAAAAACACCCCCTTTTGCCTCTTGCGTCTTACTTTGCGCCCAGATAATACACCATTTAAAGAGGCAACAGATAGGATTCGGGTTTTTTTAGCTTGGCGCCACCTAGCGTCAGCAGTGTTGCTCGCACTGTCGCAAAGACCAAATTGACCGTGGGGATCAGTGATGATCAATAAAATGTAGGCTGTAAAGCCACCAGTATACCTCTATGTATATGTAGAATGAGAAGGTGTGTGGACACTCTACTAAATAAATGAGTAAAGAGACCGAGCAACAATTATCAGATTTATCTGAAGAAAAAACAAATAGTAATGCAAATAATTATAGCAGAATGCACAGTACCAGTACAAACAACAGTAGACACGTAAGGGATAATGTATAGTGAGCCGGTAACAGTTGAAAAATAACTCTGCTGCGTGTCGGGCTTCCATTCCCCTGTCGGGAGTTATTCTATACATTATCCCGCTTAGAACATGGCTTACTACTAAAAGATTCAAATGTTACAACTGGCATCAATTTTATTAAACTGCTGGCAGAGTGTGTTGACAGAGGAGAGGCGTTCACCAGACAAACGGGAGCGGAGGAGAGGATTTCACTCCACTTCCCCCAGTCGGAGAGGCTGGGTGCCCAGTAGCTGTGGTGGCTGTGGTGGCGGCGGCGGCGGCGGCGGCTGGAGGGTGGGGTAATCGCTGTCCGAGGGCTGCCGTAGAATGGCAACCAGGATGTCAGCCGACCAACACTCGCTACCCGCTCCCTGGTTGCGGCGATTTGCGATGCTGGCCAGCTAGGAATGAACTAGCAGCCAGTACAGTCCAGTCCTCTCTGGTCTAGCTAACATTTAGCCGTGTTACTTACTGATCCATTAGAAAGAAAGCTAGCTGGACATGGGTTTTGAAGCCTCTTTGGTCACGGAGCTCCCTCCATCTCTTGAACGCCTGACTGAGGTTTACTCTTGTTTTTCCTCTTCTTTTATCACTCTCCTTTTTGCTCTTCTTTGCCTCCTCACACAGAGGAGCTCCTTTTCTTTTGCTAGGCCGTTTTTCATTTGTCTCCAAACTTTCTCCATCTGCTATCGTGCTCCTGACTCAACTATCTCATGCCCCAGCCAGTTCCTCCCAGCTCCAGTCCCTGATTGGCTGACCGACCAGTTTGGCAATACGCGTTTTCTGCCGTAAAGCAAATTTTTTCCGCAAAAATTCGCCCCCGTTGGCAGAAGCTTATTGCAAAGATTGCAAAGCCATTAAGTAACTTATGTAAACGCTGATAGTCTGATTTTACTGTGTATACTACCCTGTGCAACCCACATTATTAGGCAAAAATGCTGTCTGTTCCTTCTTTAACCAGCAACAGTTGAGTTGGACACGCCCTAAATGTACCATGAGTGTCATCATGCCAGTCTGGATTGAACATGTGGACTCACATCAGGAGTTTATCAGGTTAAAGTTAAATTCTGTACATAGGGTTGTGTTCGTGTTGCTCTTTTGTTCTCCTCTGTTGAGTTGAGGTTGTTTTACTGTCTGAATGTTCAGTATGAAGGAGGCTCAGTCCGTCCAGCTGCAGCGCTGCCAAACCTTTGTTTTACAGTTCACCTCAGTCCAAAGGTAATAAAACAAACTCAGACCGATGCTGCTGGTCATTAGATACAAACTGGCCTGAATGTTAAAGTTCAGCTAAATCATAAAAAACATTTTCTCCCTTCCTCTGACCACGGAGACACTTTTGGTCTAAACTGTCCATGTGTTGAGATTTCTGCCTCCGCACCGTTTAGTTTGTGCCACCAAACTGTGAATAGGTGAGTTTTGTAGACTGGAACTGGTGACCCTTTTCTTTTTTTCCAGTTCTTTGTGTCACTCTTCCGACAGAAACTTTTCTTCTGTACACACCAGCCGATACTGAACCTCTGTGTGTTTCTGATAAGTTGAGCTCATGACGCTGTGCTGCAAACCTGCACGCTCTGTACATACACTATCTCCATCTGTAAACTATATACTGTAAGTCTCCAGTTTCACTTTATCTTGATATCTCTGTTTGTAGGAAGTCAATATTACACACTTCCTGTATTCGAACTCTGAGCTGATTCACTGTGATCAGTAAATCAGTTCAAGCTGTTACCACGTTGATATTCCTTTAAAACCAGGATATAAAGCTGATGTAGGTTTGTGGCGTGACCATTAGACTGTATATCTCTGGATGTGACAGCATCCAGGTTCCAGTATGTTCTAACAGAAGGGTTTGTCTGATAATAAACAGCATCTGACACCCAATTGCTGCTGACTGTCATCACCTTTTGCTGCCTGCTGTCTTCACCGTGACATAAGAGCTGCTTCCCTCCATACACACATCACACCATCAGAGGTTACCCATAAGGCCACTGCCCTTAAAGGGGAAAAAGGGTGAGCCGGTAACACTAATCATGAATATAATGTCCAGCAGCACCCAAATTGATTTGATTTGGTTCATTCAAACTCCAGTTCATTTGCCCCCTCAATGCAGTGCAGGTGTGAACACAGCAATCACACTCAGGAGCCGAGACCTTCTTGAAGAGGTGGTCTCGGTCCGGTTCCAAAGGAACTCTGGTGCGGTTGGTTTGTGGTGAGAAGGTGTTGCGACCTGGATGTGAAGCAACTGCAGTCACATGACACATTGTTTGGGTTAAACATGAGCATGTTACAGTCCTGGAGGATTATTAATGTGCACCTCCTCCTGTACTGCCTTAATATGCACATTCAGCACATCCAATGCATCAAAACATTGTTTTCTAGTTGGAGCCGCGTTTGCCTTGTTTTCAAACTGTATGCTTTGACTAAAATGAACAATGACAGCAATATAGTCCACGATGAGCAGCGCTAAAATCAACCTGCGTAGTTGTTCTGATTGATTCTGACCAATCAAGAGCAGCTTTCTCACACAAGGCATTTGATCTGGTCCTCTTGTAAATGCTGCCGTGAGAACACCAACCAACTCTAGGCAATTATACAACTTTGGAACAACATGAGTCCCTGATTCAGACCAGAGGAAATGACTCTAGGGCTGACTGCACTCTGAAATATGCACTCTGAAATATCTCTAAAACTATCAGATGGATTGTCATGGAATTGTGAGCTGACATTCATGATCCTCAGAGGATGAATCCTGCTGACTCTGTCGATGTCACAGGACCAGGATGCCTAAATATAGCCTCACAGAGCTTCTAGCTTGGCTGTAAAAGCTTGTTTCTTGTCTCACTACCTGTCCATGACTTTAGATTTCAATATTTGTATCCTGTTCCAGAATCAGATGTTAAACCATTTTCTTTATTCATTGTTTTATCCATTTTTTATTTAGTTATTTAGTTAATTAAACTAAATCTGATTCTTAATCCGTTGTGGGTTTCTTTTAATAAAAGGTCCGACACACCTCCCTGTGGACACATTGCATGTCATGAAGATATTTAAATTGCAGCTACAGTATTCACATGAACTCTGCAGTGAGTCAACTGGTTATCTAACTGTACCAACCTCATCGCATGATGGGAAAGTTTGTGGCTGCAGTCATCAGCATTCTCTGCTGAGCCTCGAGCTTTGTGGCAAAGACCCATGTTTAAATATCCTTTACTGTAAAGGAGAATCAAATGTAAAGGCATGTGGACGACCTCATTAACTGCCAAGATATTTCGTGATGCGTCTGTCTTCAATAAATACATTTCGGAATTGGCAGCTCAGCTGTGGTCGGAGGAATGGAGAGGGAAAGTGGAAAGGCAATGAGCTTTAACCAGAAAAATGTCCTAATGAAAGACCTGCAGGCCAAAAACCAGGAAGCCGTTTCAGGTCACAAGTTCAAAGTATTTCTGTGCCTCCATTGTGAAGCTGTGCAGCCAAACCTCAGTCCTGCTCTGCAGTAAAAACACTGAGTCCTCCTCTGCCCAGCGCTGAACTCTTTCTGGTCCCATCCTGTGTGAAATGTACAGCAGGGTGGCAGTCAGAACAAGTTCTGTGTGGTTAGCCAGATGTCCCTGAACGCACCGTCCCTTAACTGATGTAAGAGCAGGGAGTCCTCTCTTAAATGTCAGTCGACCGCTGCCATGGGAAACATCCACCCAGAGGCCTGAAGCACAGACAGTGCTTCCCCAAATACATCCAAAAATGGAAAAGGAAAAATACTGTAGTTTATAATCCTGACACAGAAAGTATTTAAAAGTGCTTTAAAGCCACTTCGACTGACAGACATTACCAAATATGTCCTCACCCTGCTGGTAACACACCTATCTGTGTCTTTCAGGTACTGGATGCAGTCCAGATTTGCTCTTCTTCCTGTGCGCCATGTACGCTCCCATCTGCACCATCGACTTCCAGCATGAGCCCATCAAACCGTGCAAGGCGGTGTGTGAGAGGGCGAAGCACGGCTGCGAGCCGGTGATGAAGCGTTACAACCACAGCTGGCCCGACAGCCTGGCCTGCAGCGAGCTGCCGCTGTACGACCGTGGAGTCTGCATCTCACCTGAGGCTATTGTCAAGGCAGAGGGACCAGGTAGTGTTACGTTTATCATTCATATTATCATCATAATTTTTATGTTTCACTCATTCTTAAGAATTTGCAAAAAAAAAAAAAAACTTATTTATTTAAGGTTTTTGATTTTTACTTTTCAGTTATGCTGGGAATTTATATATATATATATATATACATATATATATATATATATATATGTATATATATATATATATATTTAATTTTTAATGGGTTTTTTTTCATTTTTATTTTTTTAAAAGATTTTAAAATCTCAAAGTCTTGCCTATTAAGCCTTATAAAGTGCCAACCTCCCAGTTTTTTTTTTCTTGAATAGCATGCACGATGGATGTCAGAGGTAAGATCTGACGGAGTCGACAAAAAGTTATATATTTATTAATTTCTCCACAGTTATAGTTTAGTAGTTACATTTTTTTTTCAAAGTTGCTAAGAGTCTGCTTAGTGCTTAACAAAATTTTTAAACCATATATAGTTTGGATGTAGGGGGGCTACAGAGTTGACATGTTGTGGTTGAGACCGACTGGATATTAATATTACTTAATAAATTTATCTAAAATGTCTTAATGTGGAGCCAACTTCTGAGCAAAAATATTTGACTCTCTGCACTGAAAAACTCAGACCATCAGGAAGCACTTTTCCCTGCCTAACTGAGCCCTATCGGTGTTTTCTATCATGTTTCTGCTCTCAGCAGTTTGTTTCTGCTCCCTCTCGGACAGATAGCGTGAGTCATTTCCCCTCCGACTTCACTCCCACTGACTTTCTCAAAGAGCTCCTTGATACAGGCGGCCCACTCGTTTTACACTCAATAAAACCCTCACTGTCCTCTGCTTCTTTAAACAGGCCCTGGACCAGCAAGTCCTGAAAAAAAAACTCATCTCAATCCCCTTGACCTCCATAACGATACACCCACGTATCTCCGTGCGGCCCCGGCTCGGCTCGGCTCAGCAGGGTTTGGGGATTTTCCCTCGGTGTGAGTTGTTGATTTGCTGAGGTTCAGCCAGGGTGGATCACTCAGTGGACGGTCTTCAGGCTGAGAGTTGCTGCTCAGAAGTTTGTCTCTGGGTGGAACAGAAATCTGAAGCAGCCACAAAGAGTTTACCTGGTTGTCTCCTTCACTTGCATTCGGAGACGCTGTGACACAGAGTGCAGTGCCAGAAGTAAAGCTCTGCAGACACAAAATCAAACCAAATGGAAAGTAATCTTTCACCTGGTGAGGACAGGTCAAGACTCTGCAGTTCTTTGAGGCTGCACTCAGGGAAACAGAGGCCTATTTTATCACAAGCTCCTTCTGAATATCTGATGCTGAAAACACAAGCAGCAGTGGCGAAGTGTGGCAAGCTGCAATGTCTAAAGCTGCTCAGGCTGCTCCGAGCTCAACAAGCTGCAGCCGTTTGAATCTGCGGTGAAGTGTGGCCGAACTAAAAGTTGGGGATACTCAAACTTGTGGCAGCGAATTGCAGCCAGAAGAAACCCGCAGCCAATCAGTGAACAGAGTTCGGGGACATCTTACGAAGAATTTCTTCCAGCCTGAAACTCAAAAACACAAAAAACACCTCCAAGCTCCAAAAAACTTTAATGATAGCGTCCAAAATTAGCACTCGTCACTCGCTAAATGCCAGTAAAAATCTACGTTAGCACACAAAATAAATGATGTTGTCTGTCATTTTTTTTCCAGTTTGTGTGCCACTAGCTAAAAGTTCATTCTTGACCCTACCCTTAAAAGATAACTCATTCGGTTGATTGCATTCAAAATATACAGTTTGAGGTCGCTACCCAAAGCTCATGACTGTCTGTGAGGATTGAAACGTAATATCAAATTCACTACAGCAGTCTTTAGATCTTGCATCTTAACCAAGTATGCAGGCACTTAAACCCCTCTACCCTTAAGATGATGTCTAACAACAGCCACACTTTCATACTGGAGCTGCAACGGCCACATCAGCCTCTAAAGGACGTTAAGACGGGAAGGGAACTTGCCAAAACCACAAGGTGGTTTCATATATATGTTCTTCTGTGTACATGATTTCCGACACTGACGGTGTCTCTCTGTGTTTCTGTAGATCCATATTACCAGGACCCAGCCAGGTGTAACCCAGGTGAGGCTGACCTTCGACCATCTCTCTGACCAAGCTGGTTTCCTAAGAGTTAGCTGGTTCGCTGCTTGATTAGGTATCAGGTTGATCAGGTTGGATGCAAAACTAACAAACCACCTCAGAATCTCCACGACTGACAGGGGAACAATGCACTTCATCAGTTCTGCTCCAGGAAATCATGTTTTTCTCACCAACATGCTGATGTGCATCTGAACACAGTCTAGAAACCAGTTTAACCAGTTTACTTTCTGGGTTTATCCTCTGACAGAATCCAGTCCAGACTTTCCAATGGACTCCAACAACCTCCACTGCAGAGGACCAAACGGAGGTAACCTGTCTGTTTACCTGTGTCTAACTCTGTCCCAGTTCAGTCTCCTCCTGTCAGAAACACAAGTGTAAAAATGACAAGTTGTGCTTTTCGATACCTCAGGAACACTCCATTGTTAAAGGGAATTAAATACAATTTTAAGGTATAGTGCTGTTTTTTTTAATCCTCGCACATCCAACCAACAATAATACAACAGCAATGTTGTAAGTTAAAGTTAGCAGGAAAGCTCTCTGGCATTTGTCCCATATGATGTGAGCGCAAAGTCCCAAATCCAATCTGGAATTTTTAAGGAGGGGGAACCTGAACACATTTTATTTCTTATGTACTTCTAAAATTATTTGATCGTCCTCTTTGTGTTTGCGTCTGTCTCTGTAGATCGCTGCAGGTGTAAGACCGTCAAAATGAATTTGAAGACCTACCTGAGGAACAACTACAACTACGGTGAGTCATCTGGGACATATTCAAGTTTTCACAAATATGAGACACAAGATCATTGTACTTTATTCAGTTGTATATCGCAACACCTGCTGACGATTTGTCAGCTATCTTTATACGAGATGATCTAATCATGTTAATGATCTGAGCATTGAATCCATCCCTTAATGATCAAGTGTTTCCATTCCTGCTAATCCCACTGAGAATCAAAAGTCAGTCTGCAGCTCTGAGATCTCAGCAGTGTTCAGATTTTTAGGGTTTATATCATATTGTTTGTCATAATAAGACAAATATATATAAGACAAATCACTAGAAACCTCACATGTATGTGTTTATGAGAAGGGATGTAATTTGTTAGGCAGCATGCTCAAATTGGGTTGTTGGTACTTTTCCAAATCAGCCCTTTAAGGTTTTAAAGTGAGAATGTGGTCCGAACATCAGACAGCCAATCATCATGTGAGATAAACATAAAAGATAAAAGTCTAAATGCACATTACTTCACTTCAAAAAACTGCCGTATTGAAAATCTTTTAAGTATCACGAAACTCTTCAGTGGATTCTTTCTCTCTGACTTGTTTTTCTCCTTCATGTCGAGGGAAAGATTTTGGTGCCGAGGCTGTTTGGTTACTTAGATTAAATTAGACACACTAAAGCTAAAAGCCCAGAAAGGCTTTTCCAGATGATTTGGCAAATCCAGCAGCAGAGATTTCCATGTGGAATTCTGGAGCTCACTAATGCCTCTGGCCACAGAATCCATTTGGGGAAGATTTTCAGATTTTTTTTTTCCAGCCATCATTAAAAACAAGAGCTCACTTTCAAAATATTCAGATATAATTAAGGCAGAGGAGTTCAGTGAAGCATGGTGGCACGTCATGGTGGTCTCTATAATCTGACTGCTGGCGCTCCTGCTATGCTAATTAACAGTTTTGCTGTTGAATCCAACCTGCCGGACCACACTGTTACTGGCTGTGCAGGTTTCTCCTCCATGTTTGCAGCTTCCACCTCTTTTGGTTTCGCACTGCCGCATTGATGCTGTCTTTATTCTCATGCAATATGCTAATTCGTTGATCTGTTACTCTTGAAGCTTCTGTTGTGCTCTCCTCACCACCTGTTTCAAGTCATTAAGGGAGCATTTTCTGAGAAAAACAATAAAGGTTTATCTGGTTCCAACTGTAAACTTGATGTTGTGACCACCACAGAAGGCCCGCCTCTAAAATCATCCGATGGACAATGGGAACAAAAGTGGAGATGATGTGGGGCACTTTTCCACTCCAAAGTTTTTCCAACTTGAGGAGTTCAGAGCACTTCGGCAAAAACGCCAGGCGCCTTGAGCGCAGACCGTGAGGCATGTAGCAAAACAGCAAGCGAAAAGCTTCATTCTCATTAAAAACAATTACAAAAAGCTGCCTCCAGCTTCTGAAACACTTTCTGTGTGATCGAGGCCTACCTCTTCAAGAAGGTCTCCATCTGGTTGTTTTGGTGCGTACACGAGTGTGCACACCTGCCCTAATGAACCGCACTTAGGCTGCAAATAAACTTTAGTTGGATTGAACCGAACCAAACAGGGCAGGTGTGAAAGCACTGAATCGTATGAGTGAGATTTCAAGTCCAGTGTGTCCACATATGCTGATGACTCTCTCCTTTAGTGATCAGGGCGAGAGTGAGGGAGGTGAGGAACCGCGGCCTGGAGCCCACAGCGGTGGTGGAGGTGAAGGAGGTGCTCAAGTCTTCTCTGGTCAACATTCCCAAGGAGACGCATACACTCTACTACTCTTCCTCCTGCCTGTGTCCTCCTCTGTCTCCCGGGGAGGAGTTCCTCATTATGGGCTACGAGAACGAGGAGACGTCCAGGTATGAGTATGGAGTTATAACAGATTGTAATAGTATTGTTATTGACATTAGATTTCCTCTAGGAAACTGGTCCAGCTAGTCAATAAGATCTTCAAACTTGAGCTCAATGCAGGCTCTTCTGGGTAAAGCAGGTCTCCAGTTGGTGGTTATCCAGCTCACTGATGCAGTCGGTTCTTTTTAACTTGTAAAAACTCAGATGGTTTAGTCTTTTCTTGTTTTTTTCTACCAAACCTGATATTATGTTTCATAAAATTGTTGCTGGGCTCACCTCTACTATAAAAAGAATTCAGTGTGACTGTGAATAAACCTCACGCTGTGTTTGTGGTTGCAGGTTGCTGCTGATCGACGGCTCCGTTGCTCAGAGGTGGAGGGACAAATTGGGCAAGAAGGTCAAGGTGAGATTCAGATCCTTTTTAATCCAAAACACAGTGGTGCTGATGGTTTCAGAGCAGCGTCTCCTCTGAATTTCTATATAAACACACCTGCAGCAGCACAGGTGGAAGCTTTGTAAGTTAACTGTGCTACTGCAGCCTGGTGGACATTCTTAATGTAAGTTCGATTAGAAGTTTGATACACTGAAAGTAGTTAGTTTTGCAGTAAACTTTGTTCAGTTGTCTACTGTTAACAGCTTCCTAAAATGTATAACCAAGTCATGGAGCTAATGTTAGCTTAATTACCTAGCTACATGTAGCAAGAAATGAGAGGTTGTTTTTGTCCACCTCTGTCTGAAATTCACCCATAGCTTAAAAATTGGCAGTCATCGTTGCATACATGCACAAAATATTCCGGTTGTTGCCCTTAATGTGAAAAGACAATATTCTATAAAAGATGAAGCTGTTAACATGGCTAATGACAATAAATATTCCATTAACACACCAGTTTACATGCAGCAGTTCATACTCCAATTAACGTGCCCTGACATATCATTTATCACATAAAAAGTTGAACACTTGGAACCACTTGTCTAGGAGCGCCAATGGACGTCAAGTGGGGTTGTGCATTGAAAATAATAAGGGCAGATTTTTTGACACGCAACGTTCGCCCCTCGTGTGTTTTGGCCTTCAGTTTGTACCGGCTAGCATTAAATTCTTGTGCACTCCTGTCCTTTCGTTGACTCTGAATAAAATGTACTTCTCTTTTAGCCCTTTTTTTTCCCACAAATGAACTTTGGTTCTTGAACTGGTTCTGTTCAGGACTCTTAGAACTTTGGTGCTGTCGAAGGAACCAGGCCACATTTCCACCAGTTTCCACGTTATTGTAGAGTATGATACACCCACTGATGTTGTCACGGTTCACACTTTAGATGAAGAAAAACCTAATTTTCAGGTTCTAAACCAGTTTATTTTTGGTCAAAATCAGGTGCAGGAACCAGAACAGAACTGTTTCTATGTTTGTGAAAAAAGGTGTACTTTAGTGTGAAAACACCTTCAAAGTAACTCACACTTGTTTATTAACATCTGAGGATACAGAGGCTGAAATCCTGATGATCACCATAGCAACAGACCTCATCAGGAACATGAGTAATTGTGTGCAGTGACCGATCATTCATTTCACTTCCTGTCTGTCTTTCTGTGCAGAGATGGGATGACGTCCTGCAGGGGAAAGGCCGAGCAGCTCAGCGCCGGAGTCGCCACTGAGATCTGACTGTGTGTGTGGTGTGTGTGTGTGTGATTGTGTGGATGACCGTGTGCGTGTGTGTGACTGTGTGGATGATTGTGTGTGTATGTGTGTGTAGATATTGCACTATCACAGGCTGTTGTAGCTGAATGTAGTTCATCTCTTCATCTGTCAGACTGTCTGTTCGCAGTCTGAGTTTTGTCTTTTATTTTCTTTGCACAAACATTATTTAGTGTGCGTTTTAGTGTGTGTGTTTGTGAGCGTGTGCATGTGTGCGTGTGTTTGTATGTATGCGTGTGGTGTTCGTGTGGTGTGCGTGTGTGTGTGTGTGTATACACCTAAAGCACTCAATGAAGACAAGAGAGGGGGTGGAGCTTCAAAGCTGTAGTACTAAACCCTACGCACAGCCATGCAGTATGTACATGACACTTTGTTTGAAAAAGAAAAATTCTTTTAAGTGGCGGCCATGTTGGCGCCACGGCTCCTCTCCATGGTCACATTTCGTAATAATCCTGGATGTTGGCCATGTTACCACGGCGATGTGATGGAGGACATTTAAAGCCATTTGGACTTGGACATCTTGGACTGTGATAGACATGTAGCCACGACCTAAACTTTACTGAACTCTGCAGAAAAGGAAAGAATGATATTCACGCTGTGTTCAGACAGCAACAAGAGCGACTCAAGCAACGGCAACTAAGGCAACCAGGGCAACATGAGCAACATCAGCTGCTCCCCTCTTCACTATGGTTGGATCCAGCGCCTCCTCTGGTCTCGATGTGACACCACAACATAAAACGACAAATGTTCATATTCAGAACTGCTGAGCAGGATATCTACGATCAGTGGCCACTTTATTAGGTACACCTGTACAATCTAATGCAATTCAATCCAACAGCTCAACCATGAACTCGACCTTCACGAAATTCATAATGTTTAGTTTTTGCTGATAATGTATAGATTCAATTATATGTTTATTAATGAGGTCACAGTTAAAGGTTGTGTTGTACTGGATTAGTCCCACGTTATATGAGAGGTGAATATAACACACCATCGCTAACTCTGA
Organism: Epinephelus fuscoguttatus; assembly: GCF_011397635.1. Classification (NCBI taxonomy): domain Eukaryota; kingdom Metazoa; phylum Chordata; class Actinopteri; order Perciformes; family Serranidae; genus Epinephelus; species Epinephelus fuscoguttatus. The sequence continues at coordinate 38,810,811 of NC_064764.1, forward strand.
CCTCAGTGCTCACCAACATTATATGCATCATAGAAGTAAACCTTATGACAGAACAGGTGGATTACATTGCATTACACTGTCCAGACGCATGTAGATGTAGATGACTATTCTGGCGGAAGAGTGTTGAGTGTGTCTCTGGATGTTTTTTGGGTTTGGATCAACTATTAAGTTGGTCAGTTTTAAAAGGCATGAATTCCTGCAGCTGCTCTGTGGGTTGGACTTCTTTTAAATTCTGTGTAGCAAAGCGCATTAATAAGAGAGCCGTCTTTAAATGAAATTGATCACAAAATGGAAATTAAAGCAAGAAAAAATTAAATGTGACAACAAATGTGAAACTATGGAACACACATTGGTCAATTTATTAACAAATCTGAAATTCCATTTTTAAATTCAATTATTTCTGTGTTGTACCATTTATGGACAAAATAAGAAAAATAATTACTGACAAATTTAAAATTTTAATCATCTTCTGGATGTGTATTTTATTAATTCAGGATGGCACACTACATATTTATACACATACAGTTTTAAGATTGTCTTTGTTGATTGCCACTAAAGGTTTATCAAGCTCTCATTAAACTCTCCACCATCTTTAGTGTCATTATGAATGGTTCATCAGAAAGTCTCTCGATCAATCACACAAGTGAGTTTTTGCTATTCACTTATATCAGTTGTCATCTTTTACTTCTTTGGTTAGGTCTGGTTGATTAGGTCATGTAACAAGCGTTTTTTAAATCAGTACTGATGCACACTACTTGTTGTTTCATTGATGTGATGCATTTCCTTTTGGATATAGGGGGGGTATTTTAAGGGCTTTTTTCACAGCATACATTTTGATTTGTCATCGTTGGAAAAACACAGGTGTAGCTAAGCTGCATTTCCACGGCGTGATATGGCACGGCTCTACTCAACTTGTCTCACTCTTGGGGTTTTTTTATCAGCAAAACTTGTGGATCGTACCCAGTACTTTTTTGGTACCACCTCGTCGAGATTCCAAGCAAGCTGCGCTGATACTAAAAGTTGGAGTTAAAATAAAGCAGACCACTGATTGCTCAGAGAGAATCATGCGGCACGGGACGTCCTGCACAAACCTGCTATTTTCAAATAGCCAATGTATCATCAATATTTTCTTTATCTGTTCCATCCAGATGATGTCATGGCACTTCCTTGCGTTGTCGCTATAGCGATCAGCCAAGAATCCCACCGGCACTGAGGGGTTACTATCCGCAGTGGAAAATAAAATACAAAAAAGAACCAGGGGTCTCATTTATAAACATTGCATACACACAAAACGAGGCCTGAAAGAGGCGTACGCTACTTCTGACACAAAAGTTGTGACGTATAAAAACAGACTTGATGGAAGAAACTTTGACCCATGCTTACAAACATTTTGGAGACAGGAAATTGGCAACGCAGATTGTGAGGTGGAGCCCTGATTGTAGAAAATGTTGAATCATTTTTGGCGCACGCAACTTTTGGCTTTTGTTTGTACGTACATTTTTAGTATGGATCATATGCATTGTTTTACAAATAAGATCCCTGGTACCGAAAGTGAGACGAGTCGAGCTGAACCATGAGGTGGAAATGAGGCATTAATACTATTAACAATAGCTCTGTTATAGTCAAGTGTTCCAGTAAGTTATGGCAGTGTGACCGTGAGCATGGACGACACCAGGATACACTGAAGCAGCTGAATGGAATTCAACCATCACCTGAGCTTTTCCGACTGTGACCTGTCAAAATGTCTGCTGTGAAAGTGACTCGTCCTTCCTCCCAGAGCAGACCTGCTGTCTGAACACAGCCTCTGATGATAAACAGTGCTCTCTGTCATTATCACACAGAAAAGTCTGTCCATGTAAACACACTAACACCCAGTACTACACTTTTTTTATCAGTAAACTATACTAACACTCCGATATTTTCAACTCTGGACTCTTCACAGCAGTTTGAATCATTAAACATGATTTTAGACAACATGGTCAAAGTTGAAGTGTGTTGGTGTTTTTGTCTGGAAGGTCTCAATGTGTTTAACTTCCTTTGACACTAGACTGCAGCTGTCAACTATACCTGGAGGCTGGAGCCAGTCCTAGCAGAGATAGTGCGAGAGGTCAGGGTACACCTGGACAGGTTACGAGTCAGTCCCATGGCTGACAAACAGAGACAGATGAACATTCACAAACACATTCCACTACCTTTACCACTCGACTCAATTCATAAAAAGTGCAGCATGACCTCACATAACCTGGCCTCCAAATTCCCCAGATCCCAATCTGAATGAGCATCTGTGGCATGTGCCATTAACCCACCTCACGACCCACTGGACTAACTGGATCTGCCGCCAACACACTGGTGCCAGACACCGCAGGACACTCCCAGAGATCCTGTGTCCATGCCTCGACAGGTCAGAGCCAAGTCCGATTCAAGGAGGCCCCACCTTGGATTAGGGGTACATCTGGGGTACCGGCACATCACAAGAATCCTTGAGCAGATTGGGACCTGGGAAATTTAGAAGCCAGGTCGACACCTTGAGTTTTTTGTCACGCTCCTCAGGCCATTTCTAAACAGTTTTTGTGGTGTGGCATGCTGCTTTTTTCCACTGCCACTGGGGAGTACTACTTGATCTGCAACGGTGTTTGAGTTGGAACAAAGTAATCAAAGTTATTCACTTCACCTGTCAGTGGTTTGAATGATTTGGCTGATCGGTGTGTGTGCAGATATGTTCGATCACTGACGGGGGGCATTTGAACAGTGATGCAGTTGCTTAGCTTAGCAAAAGAGGCAACACATTACGACTCCAAAACTTTGAACTGAACAAAACTGTTTGAATCAGAATTCATCATTTCCACCTTCACCACAAAATACAGGGGAAACAACGGAGGTTTCCAAGTCAGCTGTAACACAAACAAGCCAGGCTTCATCTGCCTACTGCTGGCCTTATGTTATCTTATAATAAAAAACTTGATTAGACACAGGTATTTAGTTTTGATTTATCTATTTGTATTGTTATTATCTATAGCTCATTATTGGTTGTAAGTGTTAGAGTTTCAGCTTTGCCTCTCCCTTGTGTTTGTCTCTGTGTTTGCTGGGCATGGCCTCCTGCCAGTCCTCCTGAGTGCCAGCAGCTGCTGAGCCTGCACACCTGAATCACATCCACAAGCAATCCACTGCAGTATAAACCCCGGCTCAAACATCCAGTCCGCTTAGTCTCCTCTACGATACAGACATCTAGGTCAGCTTCAAGTTTTTTCACATGCTGTCTTTTTGTACTTTTGGACATCAAGTCACAGTGTCCTGCGTCTCAGGTTCACCACACCAGCCTTGTTCTTCTGCCTCCAGATTTGGAGTGTTCAATCCTGCTTCGCCATTCCCTGCCCACCTCAGCCATTATTTCACTCAACCCTTCAGCTCCACTTCCTCAAACTACAATAAACTGCCTTTAACCATTCCCCGTTTCCTGGTTGTGTTTGCATTTTGGGTCCAAAGTTGAACTGCCACAACAGTGAGCTTGTATAGAAATGGTACGCACCCTCAGGTTTTTGCGTCAGAACTAACAAAGTTTATTTTTTCATCCATCCCACAACCAGATCAGCTTTGTGTAAATGATCCACTGCTGAGTTTAAGTCCTTCTTAGTTCTTAGTAACATCTTGATATTTTCCAGTTGGTGATGTACTAACTTGGTTGCAAAGAAACATCTGTGGCATCATCCAATCAAAAAAAGAAGTCACTGTAGCATCAAAAGTTGTGGTATATCTTCCAAAAGACTGTTAGGTACACTTGTTCAACTGCTCATTAACGCAAATAGCTAATCAGCCAATCACGTGGCAGCAACTCATTGTATTCAAGCATGTAGACATGATGAAGACGACCTGCTCAAGTGGCATGGTTGTTGGTGCCAGACGGGCTGGTCTGAGTATTTACTGGGATTTTCAGCACAACCATCTCTAGGGTTTACAGAGGATGGTCCCAAAAAGAGAAAATATCCAGTGAGCCAAAATGCCTTGTTGATGCCAGAGGTCAGAGGAGAATGGCCAGACTGGTTCAAGATGATAGAAAGGCAACAGGAAGTCAAATAAGCACTGGTTCCAACCAAGGTGTGCAGAAGAGCATCTCTGAAGCAACAACACCTTGTCCAACCTTGAAGCAGATGGGCTACAGCAGCAGAAGACCACACCAGGTGCCACTCCTGTCAGCTAACAACAGGAAACTGAGGCTACAATTCACACGGGTTTTCTCACCAAAACTGGACAATAGAAGATTGGAAAAACCACATTCAGATGGAAGCATGGATCCATCCTGCCTTGTATCAACGCTTCAGGCTGCTGCTGCTGCTGGTGGTGTAATGGTGTGGGGGAGATTTTCTTAGTACCAGCTGAGCATGGTTTAAACACCACAGCCTACCTGAGTATTGTTGCTGAGCGTGTCCATCCCTTTATGACCACAGTGTACCCATCTTCTGATGGCTACTTCCAGCAGGATAACGCACCATGTCACAAAGCTCACATCATCTCAAACATGACAATGAGTTCACTGTACTCCAATGGCCTCCACAGTCACCAGATCTCAGTCCAATAGAGCACCTTTGGGATGTGCTGGAACGGGAGATTCTCATCATGGATCAACTGTGTGATGTCATCATGTCAATATGGACCAACATCTCTGAGGAATGTTTCCAGCACCTTGTTGAATCTATGACACCAAGAGTTAAGGCAGTTCTGAAGACAAAGGGGTCCATTAACACCATAATTAAACAGCATTTTATCAAGTGTCTGGTCACACATGTAAATAGTCCAAACAACCTTCAGTCTAAACAGGAGATATTTTAGCAAACTAACGTCCACTTTTTAAGTCGGTTCAGTTTGCTCTGCGACAGTTAACCCCGGCACTTAGTGGGTAAACAGCACACCTCCATGTGGTGCGACCCATTTCAATTTAGTGGTGCATAAACCTCCACTTTAGGAGCAGGCTAAGTCTGAACTTTTGAGGAGCTGATGCAAAAACTTGAAGTAAAATAAATCTAAAATTAGTCTGAAACTGACCTGCAAAATACATATGGAGTATCAAGCTAAAAGAGGAGAGGAGTTGAACCTTTAGACCTTCAGTGTTTCTCCCTGATGGGAGTAAAGTTTGTTTAACAAAACAGAGCAGCAGCATGAAACACAGCCAGTATGTGTGTGTTGGTATGTTCAGAGTGTGTGTGTGTAGGCGTGCTTCCAGTAGTTCCTGCCTACTAATTTCCAGCAGTGTTTTCTCAGCTGCAGTTTCCATGAGAGAGAAGAGAAAATGTTTTCATGGATTTACTGCTATTACACCTCCTTATCCTCCTCCTCTCTCTTCCTCTCCACTCCTCTCCTCTCTCCTCTCCTCCATGTTGACTTCAGCTGACGGCCTGACTGAAAACACACCTGGTGTTGGTATAAGGTGTAGTCTGTTCCTCCGGCCTGAGTGGCTCTATTCATGTCCCTGAGTGCTGACACAGCAAACAGCCGCACACAGAATATTTTCATACTGACTGACCTCGCTGAAAGCAATTAAAGCTGCATGAAGTGATTTTTCAACACTAGAGGGCAGAAAGTGGACAAAAACAAACAGCTGGAAGCCTCGATATACTTCATCAACTCATCAAGTTCTCAACGCGCAGACATTAACAAAAATAAATAAATTAGCAGAAGGACGTTTGTCCTATTACAGTCAACTTTGTGTCTAATAGGGGTCATTCCAGTATTTGCTTGAGCTATAGTTTGGACGTGGATTCAATGATGCTTTGACCTGTTTCACTGGCATTGTAGCGACACTTATGTCAAAACTTCACTGGTGTTCTGGCCCTTGTTTGGACTAATATTGTCTCGTATTTTGTCCCTGGTTTAGTCCAGTATTCAGTGGTGTTTAAGCCTTCGTAGTACAACATTTGTCTTTAGCCCTGGTTTAGTCCAATATTTGGTGGTGTTTGAACCCTTATTTTAGTGCAATATTTGGTGGTGCTTTAGCCCTGGTTCGGTCCAGTATTGGGTCATGTTTTAGTCATGGTTTGGTCCAATATTTTGAGGCATTTTAGCCCCAAATTGGTCCAGTGTTTGGTGGTGTATTAGCCCTGGTTTGGTCCAGTATTTGGTGGTGTGTTAGCCCTGGTTTGGTCCAGTATTTGGTGGCGTGTTAGCCCTGGTTTGGTCCAGTATTTGGTGGTGTGTTAGCCCTGGTTTGGTCCAGTATTGGGTCATGTTTTAGTCATGGTTTGGTCCAATATTTTGAGGCATTTTAGCCCCAAATTGGTCCAGTATTTGGTGGTGTGTTAGCCCTGGATTGGTCCAGTATTTGGTGGTGTGTTAGCCCTGGTTTGGTCCAGTATTTGGTGGTGTATTAGCCCTGGATTGGTCCAGTATTTGGTGGTGTATTAGCCCTGGATTGGTCCAGTATTTGGTGGTGTGTTAGCCCTGGTTTGGTCCAGTATTTGGTGGTGTGTTAGCCCTGGTTTGGTCCAATATTTAGTGGTTTTATTCTTATTTTAGTCCAGTATTCAGTGAAGTTTTATCCCTGTTCTGGTCCAGTATTCTGTGCTGTCTTGGCCCTGGTTTGGTCCAATATTTGTTGGTGTATTAGCCCTGGTTTGGTCACATTTTGGTGGTGTCTTGGCCCTGGTTTGGTCTAATATTTGTTGGTGTATTAGCCCTGGTTTAGTCCAATATTTAGTGGTTTTATTCTTATTTTAGTCCAATATTCAGTGACGTATTATCCCTGGTTTGGTCCAGTATTTGGTGGTGTAATAGCCCTGGTTTGGTCCAGTATTTGGTGGTGTATTGGCCCTGGTTTGGTCCAGTATTTGTTGGTGTATGAGCCCTGGCTTGGTCCAGTATTTGGTGGTGTAATAGCCCTGGCTTGGTCCAGTATTTGGTGGTGTCCTAGCCCTGGTTTCATCCAGTATTTGGTGGCGTATTCACCATGGTTTGGTCCAGTATTTGGTGATGTTTTAGCCCTGGTTTGGTCCAGTATTTGGTGGTGTCCTAGCCCTGGTTTCATCCAGTATTTGGTGGCGTATTCACCATGGTTTGGTCCAGTATTTGGTGGTGTATTAGCCCTGGTTTCGTCCAGTATTTGGTGTTGTAATAGCCCTGGCTTGGTCCAGTATTTGGTGGTGTATTAGCCCTGGTTTGGTCCAGTATTTGGTGGTGTGTTAGCCCTGGTTTGGTCCAGTATTTGGTGGTGTGTTAGCCCTGGTTTGGTCCAGTATTTGTTGGTGTGTTAGCCCTGGTTTGGTCCAGTATTTGGTGGTGTATTAGCCCTGATTTGGTCCAGTATTTGGTGGTGTGTTAGCCCTGGTTTGGTCCAGTATTTGCTGGTGTGTTAGCCCTGGTTTGGTCCAATAGTTGGTGGTGTATTAGCCCTGGTTTGGTCCAGTAATAAATGATGTGTTAGCCCTGGTTTGGTCCAGTATTTGGTGGTGTGTTAGCCCTGGTTTGGTCCAATATTTGGTGGTGTGTTAGCCATGGTTTAGTCCAGTATTTGGTGGTGTGTTAGCCCTGGTTTGGTCCAGTATTTGGTGGTGTGTTAGCCCTGGTTTAGTCCAGTATTTGGTGGTGTGTTAGCCCTGGTTTGGTCCAGTATTTGGTGGTGTGTTAGCCATGGTTTAGTCCAGTATTTGGTGGTGTGTTAGCCCTGGTTTGGTCCAATATTTGGTGGTGTGTTAGCCATGGTTTAGTCCAGTATTTGGTGGTGTGTTAGCCCTGGTTTGGTCCAGTATTTGGTGGTGTATTAGCCCTGGTTTGGTCCAGTACTTGTTGGTGTATTAGCCCTGGTTTGGTCCAGTATTTGGTGGTGTGTTAGCCCTGGTTTGGTCCAATATTTGGTGGTGTGTTAGCCCTGGTTTAGTCCAGTATTTGGTGGTGTGTTAGCCCTGGTTTAGTCCAGTATTTGTTGGTGTGTTAGCCCTGGTTTGGTCCAATAGTTGGTGGTGTATTAGCCCTGGTTTGGTCCAGTATTTGGTGGTGTATTAGCCCTGGTTTGGTCCAGTATTTGGTGGTGTGTTAGCCCTGGTTTGGTCCAGTATTTGGTGGTGTGTTAGCCCTGGTTTGGTCCAGTATTTGGTGGTGTATTAGCCCTGGTTTGGTCCAGTATTTGGTGGTGTATTAGCCCTGGTTTGGTCCAGTATTTGTTGGTGTGTTAGCCCTGGTTTGGTCCAATAGTTGGTGGTGTGTTAGCCCTGGTTTGGTCCAGTAATAAATGATGTGTTAGCCCTGGTTTGGTCCAGTATTTGTTGGTGTGTTAGCCCTGGTTTGGTCCAATAGTTGGTGGTGTGTTAGCCCTGGTTTGGTCCAATAGTTGGTGGTGTGTTAGCCCTGGTTTGGTCCAGTATTTGGTGGTGTGTTAGCCCTGGTTTGGTCCAGTATTTGGTGGTGTGTTAGCCCTGGTTTGGTCCAATAGTTGGTGGTGTGTTAGCCCTGGTTTGGTCCAGTAATAAATGATGTGTTAGCCCTGGTTTAGTCCAGTATTTGTTGGTGTGTTAGCCCTGGTTTGGTCCAATAGTTGGTGGTGTGTTAGCCCTGGTTTGGTCCAGTATTTGGTGGTGTATTAGCCCTGGTTTGGTCCAATATTTGGTGGTGTATTAGCCCTGGTTTGGTCCAGTATTTGGTGGTGTGTTAGCCCTGGTTTGGTCCAATATTTGGTGGTGTATTAGCCCTGGTTTAGTCCAGTATTTGGTGGTGTATTAGCCCTGGTTTAGTCCAGTATTTGTTGGTGTGTTAGCCCTGGTTTGGTCCAATAGTTGGTGGTGTGTTAGCCCTGGTTTGGTCCAGTAATAAATGATGTGTTAGCCCTGGTTTGGTCCAGTAATAAATGGTGTGTTAGCCCTGGTTTGGTCCAATAGTTGGTGGTGTGTTAGCCCTGGTTTAGTCCAGTATTTGGTGGTGTGTTAGCCCTGGTTTGGTCCAATATTTGGTGGTGTGTTAGCCCTGGTTTGGTCCAATATTTGGTGGTGTGTTAGCCCTGGTTTGGTCCAATATTTGGTGGTGTGTTAGCCCTGGTTTGGTCCAGTATTTGGTGGTGTGTTAGCCCTGGTTTGGTCCAATATTTGGTGGTGTGTTAGCCCTGGTTTGGTCCAATATTTGGTGGTGTATTAGCCCTGGTTTGGTCCAATATTTGGTGGTGTATTAGCCCTGGTTTGGTCCAGTAATAAATGATGTGTTAGCCCTGGTTTGGTCCAATATTTGGTGGTGTGTTAGCCCTGGTTTGGTCCAATATTTGGTGGTGTATTAGCCCTGGTTTGGTCCAGTAATAAATGATGTGTTAGCCCTGGTTTGGTCCAGTAATAAATGGTGTGTTAGCCCTGGTTTGGTCCAGTATTTGTTGGTGTGTTAGCCCTGGTTTGGTCCAGTATTTGGTGGTGTATTAGCCCTGGTTTGGTCCAGTAATAAATGATGTGTTAGCCCTGGTTTGGTCCAGTAATAAATGGTGTATTGGCCCTGGTTTGGTCCAGTATTTGGTGGTGTGTTAGCCTTGGTTTGGTCCAGTATTTGTTGGTGTGTTAGCCCTGGTTTGGTCCAGTATTTGGTGTGTTAGCCCTGGTTTAGTCCAGTATTTAGTAGTGTCTTAGCCCTGGTTTGGTCCAGTATTTCTTGGTGCTTTTATTCTTGTTTCAATCCACTATTCTGTGATGGTTTATCCCTGTTCTGGTCCAATATTCTGTGATGTATTAGCCCTAGTTTGGTCCAGTATTTGGTGGTGTATTAGCCCTAGTTTGGTCCAGTATTTGGTGGTGGTTTGACCCTGGTTTGGTCCAGTATTCAGATATGATTTAGTCCTGGTTTGGTCCAATATTTGTTGGTGCTTTATTCTTGTTTCAGTCCACTATTCAGTGATGTTTTGTCCCTGTTCTGGTCCAATATTCTGTAGTGTATTAGCCCTGGTTTGGTCCAGTATTTAGTTTTGGTTTAGCCCTGGTTTTGTCACATTTTGTGGTGTATTGGTCCCGGTTTGGTCCAGTATTTGGTGGTGTTTTAGCCCTGGTTTGGGCAATTGTTTGGTGGTGTTTTAGCTTTGTGGTGCTTTCTTTTGGTCTTTTCTTTTGGCCTTTTCTTTTGGTGCTGTAGCCCTTGTTCAGTCAAGTATTATTTAGTGTTTTAGCCTTGGTTTGGGCTGATATTCTGTGGTGTTTCAGCCCCTGTTTTGTCCAATATTTTCTTGTGCATTTGCCTTAGTTTGGCCTAATATTCCCTGGTATTTGTTGGATGGTATCTGGTTTGGACCACTGTGTGTTGGTAATTTAGCCTTGGTTTGACCTTCTGTCCTTTTGGTGTTTAGTCCCAGTGTTCTGTAGCGCTTTATCCCTGCTTTGGTCAAAGAAATTGTGGTTTCATAGCCCTGGTTTGATCCAACATTTGGTTGTATTTAAAGCTATTATTTCTTGTGCTTTTATCTCAGTTTTGGCTAATGTTCTCTGGCATTCTCGCCCTGGTTCCATCCATTGTTTTGTGAAATTTTAGCCTTGGTTTAGTCTTTTATTCTTCTGGTGTTTCAGCCTTCGTTTGGTTTAATATTTGCTGGTGTTTTAGCTGTTAAGATTAAGGGGTTTGCTATATTTTACTCCTGCGTCACAGGAAGCACTGCTGTCCAACTCAAACACGCACATCCAAAGCTTCAACCATCCAACACACAAAGTGATTTTAATCTGACATCATCATCCAAACACACACTCACACACACACACACACACACACACACACAGTAATACCAGGTTGGTTCCCACAATACCTCAGTGAGTGTTTATCCAACTTGCTGCTCCATTTCACATCATGAAACAATAGAACGCACACACAGTAAGTGGTTCCAGTGGTTTATGGAGCAGTGCTGCGTCAATGCTGACCTCCAACTGCCCACAAAACACAGAGAGGGTGAGAAGGAGGGTGAGAGGGAGAGATATACAGAAATGCCCCGGTCTAATCATACGCACAAGTGGAAAGTAGATGTCATTTAGGTAATTACAGTAGAGAACATTTTTAAGTAGTGGTCTTTTACCTGAGCATTTCCACTGCATGAGAATTCTTACTCCACTACATTTGTGCAGTAGCTAGATTTTATACCCAAAGCATTAGAGAAACTCCTAAAATCTGAGCTAGATGGAGTTGCAAGAATATAATCCAGTATACAAAGTTCTTCTCCTTACCAAAAAATGGTACAACGCTTTGCTGCTTTGAGACCTTTTGCCTAGTTCTTACAGAGACTACGTAGTTCATTCAAGGGAAGGCAATGTGTCGTTTATGCCCAAATATCTGCAAGGTATGTATGCAAAGTTACGCCACTGCATCTTATGGCCAAGCCCAAATTTATATTTAAGATATTTGTTCAAAACAAAGTGTTGTGTTATTTCTTACACATTTCTAAAGAAACTTTTAGTGCTGTGTTGTGTTTACTGTCTGACATAAGGACCACATCTGACTGATTAAATCTGTGTCCTTTTAAAGAGGTTATGAAATCAAAGGAGAGATCACAAGCCAGGGGCTGCAGTACTTTGATTATGTCATTGTCTCTCTGGTTTATCTGGTCCACATCTTGGGTGAATTATCGAGTCATCACCACAGACTGAGGTCACCATAACAACAAAATCCATCAGATAAAAGACAGACACTAGCCAGGAACAAAAGACTGGATCAGCAGAGTCTTTTTACCCATATCCAACACAGATTCGGCGTCCCTGTGGACGAATAAAAACATTATAAAATGCTTCCTCGAACAGTTGAACTCACTACCCTCTAGTCGCTTCACTGAGAGCCTGGACCATTGCAGATCATGGAAAGAAACTTTAACAGGACTCAAACAGTTCAGTCTATGACTTTGTTGCTGTGCTAAATTTTTGCACACACAGCGGTTTTAAATTCAGCCTGCTGCTGGTCTGAACGCCTACGAACTAATTCAAACTAGCAGCAGCAAACTGTGTCAGCTCTGTCAACAGTTAACCGAGCAGCCACCTCTGCAGAGGTTTTCTTTTACCGTAATAACAGTGTGATACACATCTGAATGTTCTCAGTGCTTTGCTGAAACTCCCGAACCATTCTGACTCTTAATCAGTGTTCAGGTACTTCCTGTTTCCTGCTGAACACTCTCCCAAAGGAGCAACGCAACAGAGGGGCAACAGTGTCGCCTGCTGATTCAACTGGAAACACACAACCAATACGAACCCTAATGCAGCTCCAGTACTCTGAACTAGGGCTGTTATCAAAGTTTGTTAAGTTTTTGTTTCGTTTTTTTCTATCTTGTGTTTTTGTATAAATTTGAAATCACAACAAATAAAATGAACAGAAAAGCAGTCTAAAATACATTTAACAGGTTATTTTCATCTTTGACAGCCTTACTTTAAACCCACTGTTGCATCTTGTACAGTGTGCACACTTACCATGTTTGGGGTCACAGAGGTTCCCAGCATGCATCACGGATGGCTTGTCGATCCATCATGGTATCCTGAGCTCATATTAATCTCCTTATAATTCCAGTTTGAGCACATTTTACTTTGTAATTCTGGTTTGAGCTTGTTTCTGCAGAACAGTGACACCTGCTGTTTAATGTGGGAATGGCAAGCAAATGATTCCCTCCAGGAATTTTTTTAAAGGTCTGGTTTGAGGATTTAGGGGGGTATACTGGCAGAAATTAAATATTGCCTCAAACCCTAGGGTGTTTGCATGTTCTCCCTGTGTCAGCGTGGGTTTCCTCCAGCTGCTCCAGCTTCCTCCCACAGTCCAAAGACATGCAGGTTAATTGGTGACTCTAAATTGTTTGAATGGTTGTCGGTCTATATGTGTCAGCCCTGTGATAGTCTGGTGACCTGTCCAGGGTGAACCCTGCCTCTCACCCAGTGTCAGCACTTTATAAAGATGTACAGACAGTATTTTAGGAGGTATGCAGACGAGGAGGGGTGATGCTGATGCTGATGGGTTGGTTTATATAGCTGGGTGAGATAGGGTTTCTGTATTCAATATCTAAGGCTGTTTTTCATTTATCTATATTAATGTTTGTAAATCAGGGACAGGTGTTGACAATTTCCTTTATAACTGAGACATGAATACTAAGAAGGGTGTAGGATTACATAAGTGCACACTTCTTCCTGCCCCTTTTTGAGCATGTCTGCCCTGGCTGCAACCAGACAACGTTTGGCATTTTTACTTTAACCATTAACAAAATGGTTACCATTTAACTTTCCATCTTATTGATTACAAGCCTTATTGTTTCACTTCTATACGACGTAATGATTGAGATGAACATGAATTTATCACAGAGGGTATAAGAGTGGAATTAAAACTGCAGCACAGGAGGTAAAACTGATGTGAACGTTGAAATCTTTTAAGAGAAAAACAGTTTTATTGTGAAGCTCCAACAGTTTCTACATGAACAATAAAATACAACACTGTGTCAACATCAGGCTCCATGTGTGTGTGTGTGTGTGTGTCTGTGTGTGTGTATGGTAAGCCCTTTAACATTTAATCAGTAGCAGTAATCAGTGGATATCAACAGTTGCTTTTTTCTACAGTTGACAGAATTCCAAGTCGACATATCCATACTTTGATTTTGACTAGCAGAAATAGATTCAAAGATATCTGCAATTTATTTCTTACTAGTGGAATTATTTTTCCATAGACATCTGTAACTTAATTACAACTTGTCAACTTTAACCATTGACTCCTATCCAAACTCAGTAGCAGATATCTATAATTAATTTTTGACATGCTGACTAGTTGAAGTTCTAATTAATGATGTCTACAGCTAAGTTGTCACTTGTGGTGATGTTCACTGTGGATATCTACATATGTTCTTACATTGCAGATATCATAAATGAAATTCTAGAAAAGTAAAAATTCAATTCTGACAAGTCAAAGTAAATTATTGATTTGTCAGCCTGGAATTGTAACTGGTAATGTAATTTCAGATATCTGAAATAGAATTCTAACAAGTGAAAATGACATTCGTACTAGTAACAATTACGATATCTACAGTCCCTTTTTATAATTTCAAGTAAATTCAAGTTTTGATTTTATTCATAAATTCCAATTTCACAAATTATAATTTGCCTCAGAGGGCTTTATAGCATAAAACATCTCTCTAGCTTTGGACCCTCACAGCGGATTACGAAAAACTCCCAAAAAGAAAAACATTTAGAGGGGAAAAAAATGGTAGAACCGGTCCGTCTTTTTTTAATTGTAGACATCTGAAAACGTTGTTCTTACTCTTTTGTTTAAGTCTTGTCTTCGCTCTGTTATTGTAATACTATACATATTATTGCTTTTTATGTTCCTTTTTTTTTTAAATAAACTGTATTGAGGCAGATCCCAGACCCCATACAATCAACTGCTGTTGTTTTGGAACGTGCTGTATCAATAATACTGACTTGACTTAGTACAAACATAACTATTGATATCTATAATTAAATTAAAGATATCTGTGAATCAGTTTTGACCAGTCGGAGTGTAATTTCAACATGTGAAAATATATTTGTAACATGTCAAAACTGATTTACAGATATCTTAAATTAACATGTCTTCATGTCAAAAATGTAATTTCCACTTGTGTTGTAAAAAATTAAACGTTCAGTTAAAGGATTTACCATAGTGTGTGCGTGTCAGTAACATGTCCAGTATGCAGTGTCCCACAGTTTTACTTCATAGAGTAAATACAAACGATGGAGACAGAAATAAAAACAAATAAAAACAAGGCAGAAGTGTTCAGTACATTCAACACACAGCAGGTAACAGTCCGTCTGTCTCTGTGTTACAGCTGTGGTCTTCACAAGGAGTGTTGACTGATCGATCTTTGTGCCGGACCAATCAAATTCACCTATGTCCCTCCCTGACCAATCAAATCACTGGTCTTTGTCGCGGCAGCGCCCACAGATTATCAGAGCTCATCCTGCGGGGGAAAAACAACAACGTCAGACTGAGGTTCTCCGTCCGGTTTGTGTTTGGATTTAAGGTGAACAGAGACTCACCTTTTTGTGTAACTGTGGCGACACCTTTTGTAGCCGCTGTCTGATGATGTCAGCAATCACGTTAGCATCCCGGCTATTGATATATTCTCCGCTGTGTTCATACTGTCAACACACACACAAACAAGTTTAAACTTTAAAGAGATAGTTTGGGTTGTATGAGGTACTTGAAACTTGTAAAATATGTATATATGTGAAAGTGATACAGTGGATGTGTACGTAGTAATAAAATAAAATAAATGTTTCAAAACAAATGTATTGGAAAAGGTCCTTTGGTGCTGTAAGGGTTTGATTCAGTGTTTTGTCGTGTGCTGCTTCATCTCATGTTTTAGTACGATACCTAAAAGGTGAAGCTGGTTATTTCTCTAAAGGTGCTGCTGCTTGGTGTGCGTGCACTCACCCTCCTTGTTCCCAGGTAGGGGTAGAATCTGACAGTTGGGTAGGCGGTGATTCCAGCTGCTTGACAGGTCTGATAATGAGCCTGACAGTCCACCTTCCCTGCTCGAACCTCCCCTTTAAGAATCTGTCAGTCACACAGAGAACACCCTCATAAAGAGCCTCGACTACACAGAGATCGTCTCTTTTAAGAACCTGTCAGCGTGTGTTTAAAGTCACAGCCTGCAGCTGCTAGAAGAGTGGGGTTTAATTTGTCGGTTGCCTCTCCAGGGCTGTGACTGACAGGAGCCACAGAGAAGAGGACATTAGATAATAAGGTTAATTTAGAAAAAGGAAACTGTGTCTCACCCGAGCCAAGACTTCAAACTCTGGGGCGAAGTGTTGACAGGGTCCACACCAGGGAGCGTAGAAATCCACAACCCAGTGATCCTGACTTGACAGAACCTGAGACCTGAAGGACTCTGGAGTGAGGTCCACCGATGCTCTGGGTAAAGAACTGTACACACAAGACATTAATACAAATACAGGACTCCACATCAGCCCAAACATTCATTCACAACAGAGGGACTATATAACGGAGAAGGTGTCTCACCTCAGTGCCCATAACCTGAGTGAATGGGAATCTCTGTGCCAACCATTATAACTCCTGAGAAGACACAAAGACACATCGACAGGATCAATAAGATGACTGAAAAACTCATTGATGATGTTCACATTAAAAAAAATAATGCCCCCACATTCCCATTCAGAGAGACCTAATGTGGCCCAAACAGGTGCATCTGATGGCATCAGATGAGGACCGAATACAGAACCCTGAGGAACTCCACAGCTAATCAGTGCTTTACCATTCTCCCTTCAGTATTACACCTACAATATCTGCTTTTTTGACAACTTGGGGGGAGGGGAAAGAAAGAAAGAAAGAAAGAAAGAAAAGAAAGAAAGAAAGAAAGAAAGAAAGAAACTGAAACAGCTGCAATAATTTGTCAATTAATCAATTACACGATTAATTTAAAAAAATTAATGGCTCAAGTCACTTCTCATGGAAAAATGCCAAAAAATGTGGCATTTACTGCTTTTCTTGGTCTTGCATTACAGTACAGATATACTTTTATTAATGGCAAGCGGCTGTTGCGGCTTTGATTTAGACACAATGACGAGTAACAGGTCAGTTCTTGTGCTGAGCTTTACGGGTATGGGCTGGTGCAGGTTTTCAAAAATGGACCCGTGCAGGACTCTGATCCACACATTAATCAGTTTAGTTGCATTTGTGTGAAAACTCCACTGAAACTTCACTTTATCTGGTAATTATTGAGTGTAATTATTGTAATTTTGTGGTTTATTGGCGAAGTGTATAAACAACAATGCAGACTGGAGTTTCTGCTGATAGTGACAACCAGGGATTATCCTGTGACAGCTGTTTAATAGGTCCCACAGCAGATTGAATATGTAAAAATGTATTTAGCGAGACTAAAAATGTCCTGGAAGTATTTCTGTACTGAGATGTAACTCAATCTCATCTCTTCTCATCTGACTCAACAAGTTTCCCAACATATCATAGTGTGTGCAGCGTGGAAAACAATGTCTGTACATGCAGAATGTGTATTTAAATTTCTGGCAGTACATACATGTAGCGATCTGGCTGCCGGGTGCTGCCGGTGTACAGGCGGATTTCAGGGTACGCCCTCACACTCTGACCCTGACAGAAGGACTGAAACCGCTGACAGTCGACTGAACCGACCAGGATCTGACCTGACAGCATCTGGATGGGGAGAGACAGAAAGAAAGAGACACTCATGTTAGCTGTTGTTGCTTTTCAACATAGTACTGAAGGATTGTCTTCATAAGCCACTGGTCTCTTGCTGTGTCTGCCCTGTTAGCATGAGCTAACGCAGCAAGACGGTGTCCCTACTCGTCATATTTTGCTACTTGGGCAGCAGCAGCGGTTAACATCTGACGCCAAGATGTTAATAAGGCTCGACTTTATCGTTAGACATCTTAAACGTTTTAAATGTCTTGATCACCACATTGTGAAATCTTGGAGGAACTGGCGAGCTAACGCTGACTAGTCAGCTGCCTGTGGATATCAGAATGGTGTCTTTTTGAGAACACAAACAGCAGCAGCAGATTAATCAGTGTTTAGACTTTCTG
Source organism: Epinephelus fuscoguttatus (assembly GCF_011397635.1). NCBI lineage: Eukaryota > Metazoa > Chordata > Actinopteri > Perciformes > Serranidae > Epinephelus > Epinephelus fuscoguttatus. Next base: position 38,828,309 of record NC_064764.1, read on the forward strand.
CACTGACACAGACTACTGAATCAGACATCTGTGCTCTACTTGACTGAAATATTTGGCAGTGACAGTTCACAGCTGTATGGAACAACCTGTATTTTCAAATATGCAAAACAATGACTTGCAGGCTGTACAGGTGTTTCATTATAATATTAAACTATATTGTATTTGGCCATATCATTCAGCCTTAGCCTCAGTGTTTCTCAATTTCTCTGTGCTGGATTTCTCTACACCGTCCAGGTTGTTTCAGTGTGTGTTTATGATGTGTGTATAATGTGTGTATGATGCGTGTTGTGTGTGTTGTACCCTGGCCATGCGTCTCCACTCTGGAATCAGAGCCTGACAGGGACCGCACCACGGAGCATAGAAATCCACCGCCCAGATCTGCCCCTCAGCTCGACCTGCAATGGACACGACAGGAAAGAACACAGAAGGGAAACTGATTGATGTAACTAGTAACAGCAGAAGCAGTCTTAGAACCCCTCAGCTGTCATCTGATGATGATAAGCCTCTGGGAGCAATGGCCAGTATTTCGGGCTGATCTGGTGTAGCCAGCAGGTCATTTTGGCTCATCTCTATAAACAGATATCTGCAGCTAAATCGTCATCAAACTACAGCTGATGGGTTCTGAGATTTTTTCAGCCAATGCATTGCACCTTTTCCTACAGACTGTTTAAGTGCCGTTAAAAAAAGATCAGTCAGTCCTTCTCAGACTGCAAACAGACTACAAACGGCAACCAGAAAACTTCCAGTGCCAAAATCTTGTCCTGACACCTTCAGATTCTGCAAACGTGCTGACATCTCTTCATAGAGACAACAGTAGTAGTAGTTAGAACAGGAACTAGGAGCTGAGTGGCACAAAATGTCTGAACTAAGAGCTGTGTTTTCAACCTTGTCTGTGAGTGAGCAACAAGAAGGGAATAGGATTTTAGAGACTGCATTAACACCTTAAAAATGTTTCACTAAAATATCCAGCATAAAGTTTGTTTGCTGTTGCCTGAAGTGGTTCCTCAGTAAAAATAAAAAAAGTTACAAATTTTAGAGGACTTCTGGTTTTAGCAAAATGCTCTACTAAATCCTGTTACCTTTAACTCTCTCAGCAAAGCTGGAAGGATCCAGGACCACCACAGATGGATTGACCAGATCCTGCAGAGACAGAGAGAAGCTCTTTAAGACAAAGACGTCCTTCATCAAGTGTTGGAGCACCCAGTTGTGGTTGAACACAAAAGCTACGTGTATTATGAAGAGGAAGCAGTGTGTTTTATGCTGTGTCAGTATGTCAGTGGTATGCAGTAGTAGTACCTGTATAAACTCCAGGATGCCGTCAGCTGAGTGTTGTCCTTCATATTCATGAACAGAGGAGCCGTTGAAGATGACGGTAGTGGGATACGCCTGAATATTATACTGAGAAACAGAGAGAAAGACAAAACATGATCAACCTGTCTGTGTTTTTTTTACCCATATCTGGTCTCATAATTAATGGTGCAGTCCAGGTGTGTATGTGCTCACCATGGAGCAGAGGTTGTGGTGGATGGTACAGTCCAGAGTACCAAACTTCATTTGTCCAGCCAACTGGATGGAAGCTTTCCTCAGTTCAGGCAGTAAGGCTCGACATGGAGGACACCACTGCAAACATGAATCAAACATTAATAATTTAATATTTAACAAGGTGACAGCACAAGCACTGTTTTTAATACACGTTACAGCCTGACGACAAAACAAATACAAGTGTCAGGCTCTGTAGTCTCTCACGAGCTTGATGCTTGCAGGCATGTTTATCCATGAGAACATGACTCAGCTCTAAATAAGTAGTACTCCGTTTTCACTTTATACGTGTGCACAATGGCACAGTTCATCTCCTGAGTGTGACTGGTTGTCACTTCAGGGTGTCAGAGGTTGTTAGCATAAAGTTGAACCTTTTCCAGCTTCTCAAAATTGCACCACTGGGCAACACATTTTGAAATCTGAGGCACAAACTGAGTCTCAGTGGGCTGCACAGGGATGTTATTTGGAAGTTGAATTCACAGTGAATGGCAGCCTGTTGCAGTTCCTATGTTTGAGTCCGTGTGTGTGTGTGTGTGTGTGTGGGTATGTGGGTTTCAATTCACTTGATTTTTAAAGTGATATTAGAAAGGAAACAGAAACAGACTTCATGCTTTCCATAAAGAGCTGAAAACATGCGATGTGTGTGAAGTGCTGAGGAGACTATAACCTTCCTCACATTAACACATGACATAAACACATGCGTCAGATTTTCATCATGTTTTCCACATGCTTTTCTATTGTCTGAGCTCTGACTGGATCTTTTTAACTGAAAACAGACAACTTTTAAACTTTCTCCCCTCCAGTGTTTTTAAGTGGTATCATCACTGGCACCGCTGTGCAACGACAACTGGATCTCTTTCTGTTTTCCTCAGAGACGAACAACTGGACACACTGCATTTTGTTTTCCACAGTTACTTCCGTTGTCCCACTGTCCGCCATTTCCTCTACAAGTGATTGTAACTGCAAAGAGCTTACACTGATGCTCCATGCTAACTGGGGATAGCTACAGATAGCTAAAGGGAAGACAGAAGTGCTACGCCCTTCCTGTTGTGGTTGCGCAATGGTTGACACGCTTCCTTTGTGACTCAAGGTGGCTCATTTTTTCTGGGAGATCGCACCCAGTGGCAGACAGAGCTGCACAGTGAAAGTGAGGCCAATAGGGAACCAATCTAAGCCGTTACATTATGCAATCAACATTTACTCTATAAAATCCCCTTTTACACACTGTTCACAGCAGGTGTGTCACGCCATTACTAAACCTCGCTGTTCTTTGTTCTGTTCAAATCAATGTCTGTGTAAAAGGGACAGCTGACAGAACGGGACCATAGATGGAACAAGTTTGACATTTTGATAACATGTTATGTGTGCGACCCACAGCCGGGAGATTTAATAAACAGATAGTAGCAGTTAGCAGCTAGGGTTCGGAATCACCAGAGGATCCAGGATACGATATCATCACAATACACAATACAATATCATTGTGATTTTAAATATGTGGTGATACGCTGAGTACTGCGATAAAATATATTGCCATACATTACCTTTTTTCAACTGTAAAGTATGTCCCCAAAGGAAAACGTTGTCAACATCTGATTTATCTTATAAGATAAAGTTTTCAGTCTGGTCATCTCACCTCAGCCATTTTTTTTTTTGCAGCGAAATGTATCCAGTGAACTGAAAAGCAATTGGTTAAATTATTCTAGTAGGCTACCTAAAGTTTAATTTGTATTTGTCCTATTATTTATTCATTTAATTAAATCGATACTTGGCTCTGTGCGACAATATGATATTGCCACTCAAAACTATCCCAATACTATGCAGTATTGATTTTTTTCCTGCATCTCTATTAGCAGCTAACTCAAAGAAGAAGGACAGCGTCAGAAAATATCTGCAAATTGGGGAGACAATAAGGTCTAGAACTTCCTTACCCTCCCTCAGAGCAGAGGACAAGATCAGCCGTCACAGGTAGGGTAAATATTGTTATTGCCATATTAATACAATTTTTATGTTTCTAAAATGCCAACTCGTATGTTACATGGAACACTAGAGGCTGACGCTGTTGTGTTAAACACTACACCCATCAAGTATCTTTTGCTTTTGTGACGCCAGCATGCTGTCTAAAATCACAAATTGGGGCGGCATGATGCCGCTGTCGTTTGGTTCGTTGTTAAAAACAAAAGGTGGAATAATGAAGGGATTTTATAGCCGCCCTATCGTTCAATTTATGTATAAAAAGGGATAAAAATAAATCAAAGTAAAACTAATCTATTTTTACTTTCATGGCCTCACATCATCGTGTCCCTTTCCTTCTGTGCAGCAGTTTAATGGCAGCGACTGCAGAATTTGACAAAGCAACTGTTCTCAGTGCACTTCTAATATGTGAAAAAGAGTTGTTGATGGAAACACATATTAATTTGGGTTTTCTTTCACCAATATTCTTTCACTACACTTAAATGGAAACTCACCTAAAAAAACAGACATCACACACACACATTTCAGGCTCTCTTACAGTAATTTACAACTCAACTCCCACTGGTAGTTACTTTCTCCCATTGCTGCCACACTGACATGCAATAAAGAAGTCAGTTCCTGCTGCCTCTCTGTCACTGCCTCTCTATCACCCAGTGTTTGTGTAGCAGGTGTGACACTATCACCAGCCCTGAAGGTAAACAGGGAGTCAGACAGGCTGGGTGCTGGGTGGCAAATCAAGCGAATCAGTGCTGATGTGTCATTTCTGCTTGTATATTTATGATCAGGATGCTGTATGAGACTTTAATTTCTGTTCCTGTTCTTCACTGCAGATGAAGACCACATGTCCTCAACACATTAACATCCACTGACATTAAGTATTTCAGGCTTCAGGTGTGCATCTATCCCTCTAAGATGACCTGATATGTCTTGAGGTACCTAAACCACCACTTTTTTGGGGGAGAGAGTGGCTTGAGATACAGTATGTGATTTCTGAGAGTGAGGCAGATGGGTCATTAATCTGTAACACACACTACAAGTGATATCTTTCAACGTTCTGGTTAAAGCAGTGAGTTACAAACCGGAGCAAAGAAGTCAACCAGCCACGGTTCCTTCCTGTCTGAGGGAAAGTTGTCAGGTCTCAGAGTCGTCACGTGAGCGCGAACGCTGTCCCTCGCAAAACCCACAATGTTGTACAACACATCTTTACCTACACACAGGACAGAAACGATCACCAGAACGTTAATAAGCAACTACTTTGCTAATCTTTTATTCTTTTAACCAAACAAATCTGTAGTTCTAACTTCCCAAATATGAATATTTGATGTTTTCTTAGTTTTCCATGACAGTTAACTGAATATCTTTTGTACTAGTCAGAAAAAATAAGATATTCAAAGACATAACTGTGCACTTTGGGACACTGAAATGACAGTTTTCTTTTTATTTTTTCCTGTTCTGTTTTTTATAAACTATACAATTGATAGATTAATGAGGAAAATAATTATAGTTGCAGCAAACAAATGCACATACTGTATACATCTCAATGATTTCTCATAAAACAGATAAACCTGCTGACCACAAACTTAAAAGAAAATCATGCACAGTCTGTGGTACTGACCGTGGTGGATCTCAAAGTCATGGATTCCCAGTCCTTTGAACACGGCTACACAGGATTTATGGATGTAGAGAGACTGACACAGCTTCGAGTCTGCGACACAGTCGACTCTGCCGACCTGGAGAGAAAGACAGTGACAGTCAGCTGGACGTACAGAGAGGCGGAGAGAGAGAGACAGACAGACAGACAGACAGACAGGTACCTGTATGTGGTCGTTTCGGAGGAAAGCTTGCAGCTTCTTGTACTCGTTGGAGGCGGGGCTTCTGTCACCAAATGTAAAACTCACCAACCAGCGATGATGGGCCAGTTTCCTCTGGGGACAGGATGTTACAGAGGGATGTACTTTTTTATATGTATTGTAGAGTGTTGATGTGTAACCTGAATAAAGTAGGGTGCATTTGAGTGTGTATACCTGGAAGCTCTCACTGGTCAGGAGTTCCAGATCAGGCAGGTGGTTGATGACCTGATTGTAAATCTCTTTACTGTCCAAAGTTTTCAGCCACTGGAACATATGCACATGAAGTCAGTGCTGCAGAACTACACACAGTATTACTACAGAGAGTACAACAATGTGCACATACAGACAACAGTGTGATCTGTGTCTTACCAGGACACCGCCTTTTTGATCCAGGGTACTTCCAGGTGGGAACAAAGCAGTCGCTCCGCTGGTCACCTGAAATACAGCAGAAGCACGAATACAAGTACTGCAAAAAATGCATACCACCTAAAACTGCTGGGATTATTTTTATACCTGAAAACAAATCTAAAAACAGTTTAGAGCAGCTGAGGGCGAGCTGTGTTCAGAGAGTAAATATCTAACTCTGCTGCTATGCAGATGATACTCTGATTTATATTCCACATGAACCAAATTTTCACAGAATCATGGGAGTCTCTTCACCTTTAAAAAGGCCACAAACTGTGAAGTGAGTTTTTTGAGTATCTTACAGTAGTAGTGTCAGTAGTGCTGCAGTACTGCAGGACCTTACCTGGAAACTGTCACAGAGCTGTTCCTGTGTGGTGCAGTCCATCCATCCCACCTTAACTAGACCATCCTGCACAAACACACATGCACACACAGATCAGAAATCTGTACAATCATTTTTTAACCAACAGAGTCAGTGGAATTTACACTAAATAACAGTCAACACCACATCTACTAACACCTGGGTCTTTAACAGGGGGTCTGGGACCCCTAGGGGATCCTCAAAGTTAGGGGGAACCTCTCTTTTTTTTTAAAGAAAGTTAGGTTTTTGGTTTGTGTTGTTTTTAGAGGGAGAGGTTAGTTGAGGCCTGGTGTTGTTAGATTGGTTTCTTTTATTTGGCACAACCACTTTGTCCCCTCCTCCTCCACGTTTGGAGAACCTTGTGTTAAATTTGTAAATAAATAAATTTTCGTTTTTACACTTCTCTGACTCCTTCAATTATTTCACTGTCATGTTATTGTCGTCTTGTGTCTCCCGTTTTCAAAAGGGGACATAACAATTGACCAATGGCTAAGCCCCGCCCTCAAACACGATGAGCCAATCACAGTGCGTATAGCCATTCCCATACACTGGGACATTCTCTGCCTGGACGTCCATTGAAATGCATTACAGAAAGTCAGTTTGTTCGGTTTTATGAGCTTTTTCGGATATTTGAAATTTAAAAATGGTCAAACGGTGTGCATGGGGTACATGCAACTCTGACACAAGGTATCCTGAGAGGCTGGGCGACCAGGTGTATTTTTACACTTTAAACCACATCTCAAGCGAGAAAAGTGTCTCCTTTGGATAAAGTTGTGTGGTAACGTTAGACCACAACATCAACTCAACGTGAATAAGATTAACAATGATGTCTACATCTGTTCTAAGGTAAGTCAACATTGTGTTTGAGGCAACATATTGTCACTTTGCTGGAAAGAAATATAAAGTTATCTTTAACATCTCTAGCTAACGTTAGCTAAAGTTAGCCTAACGTTAGCTCCTAGCTGCGTTGTTCATCATGTCACCTTGTTTGCTGGGAGTTCATTAGCCTATTTTGTTCTAGTTTTGTACTTTGGTGATGGTACATCATTGTTAGCTGTTGTCCAAAGGGCTCTAGTTAAGCTAACGTTAACTTCTGGAGCTTAGCTTCATTAACTTATCTGTAATGGCAGAGATAACAAAGGTTGGCAAACGTTATGCTGAATGATTCAGTGTAAATACTGTAGCACCAAACTAACGCAGAGACACTCTTGGCGGCAGTAGCTCAGTCCATAGGGACTTGGGTTGGGAACTGGAGGGTCGCCTGTTCAAGTCCTCGTCCGGACTAAAATATGGAGCGTGGACTGGTGGCTGGAGAGGTGCCAGTTCACCTCCTGGGCACTGCCGAGGTGCCCCTGAGCAAGGCACCGAACCCCCCAACCACTCAGAGCGCCTGTCATGGGCAGCCCACTCTGACATCTCTCCACTCAGTGCATGTATAGGTCCAGTTTGTCCATGTGTGTTCGGACCTGTGTGTAATTGACAAACAGAGTGAAAAAACTGAATTTCCCCTCGGGGATTAATAAAGTATCTAAAATAAAAAATAAAGATGGTAAAAAGGCCGTTATCCTTTTCTCATATTCTGAGCCAAAAACCTTAACTTCAGTGGCACTTTAACTTGTTGTCTTTGATGGTGACGGCAACCAGATGCGGTTCACAAGCGTACACTGTGACCTGTAAATTTTGGCTTGTAATTTAAGCTTTTCATCGCCCTTCTCAACAATAAAATGATGAATATATCCCTCCAATGCGTAGTTTAGGCCCTTTTGGTTACTTCTCAATGACATCTGATTGTTATGTTGCCAAAAATCATCAGTTGCCTCCTGTGAAATGCCGTGTACTGTGACACCTGCCATAGCGCCGGTCACTGAATGTTGATAGTTTGTCCGAGTGAGTGGAGGGGGCGTGGCTTAGCCATAGGTCAATTATGTATTATCAGTCTTCTGAATCAGCCGTATTCCTCTAAACCCCTGATCAGCATGGAAGCTGTGTAACATTCTGCGGTGGACGGGGCGTCCACTGGGGAACTAACGGGGCATTAGTTCAAATCCAAAAGTCAGACGATAACACAAAGTCACCACTCGAGGAAGTGGTAGACTAGAAACCCCTGTGCTCTGTGACAAATGATTGTTTTTGTCAAAAGATTCTGGTGGCTTTGAAGAGAGCACAGATAACGACTTCAGTGACCTGTCAGAGATCCAACTCTGTTATAATACTACTACTGTGTTCTCACCAACATCCCTGCCAACTTCTGTCTTGTTCTTGGCTCCAGGCAATCTGAGAGAGAAAGAGAGAGATACCAGGACATTATTACTACACAACATAATCAGCTATATACCCACAGGTAAGAGTGTATGTAAATATCTGAGTGTCTCAAAATGTGTGTGTGTTTGTTTACTGGCTGCACATGGAACACACAGACACGTAATGTGATAATGTGACACGTAACATCTTTAATGGATCTGTGCCACATCACACATACCTGTGTATGTGACATACAGAGAGCGGTATGTGACTGGATGTTTCAGCTGATAATCAGAAATGCAGAAATTCAGGCATGAAAAAAACCCTCATATGTGCTCATGTGTTACCTCCAGTGTCAGAGCAGAAGGTGATCAGCCAGCCGAGCCCCAACGAGAACGCATTCTCTATCTCACTGAACACGTTACCTGATAAAAACACAAACACACCCACAGGTCAGACCACACAGAACCATGCAAACTAGCCTGATAATCAGATTGAAGATGAATAAACAGAGATATAAATGATGAATAATTCAGAGCAGCTCACCTTGCCAGAGCTCAGCGACGGTGGTTGTGATGAACTTCATGGAGAAGCGGACCAAGTTGTCTTTAGAACGTTCCCCATTAAACTTCTCTGGTCTCTATGGAGAGACAAACACAATGTTAATGATAGCTGATAGCACATAGTTGCTCTAGCGCTGAGTTAACAGAACTCAGCTGAGTGAGGTTGATTCAGACAGCAAGGCAACATGTAACCTATGTACATAACAAGACAAGTAAAAACAGATCCATTTTCTTTCTAACTCCAAAGGGAGAAATGGCAGAATAAAAAATATAAGCACTGAGTAAACTGATAATATTATAGTCTGGCTGCAACTAACGATTATGTTTGTTACTTATTAATCTCAAGATTATTTTCTCAATGAATTGTTTGGTTTAGAAAACATTAGAAAACAGTGAGACAAGCCGATTAAAATTTCCTAGAGCATAAAGTGACTTCATAAAATGACCAACCAACATTTTCAAACCCAAAACTGTTAAATTTACTGTAATATAAGTCCAAGGAAAACAGATAATCCTCACATTTGAGAACCAGGAAATATTTTATTTTATGTTATATTTTGTATTTTCTTTTATTTTATTTTGTATTTTATTTTATTCTATTTTCTTTTATTTTATTTTGTATTTTATTTTACTTTGTATTTTACTCTATTTTATTTTGCATTGTATTTTACTTTATTATGTACTTTACTTTATTCTATTTTGATTTATTTTGTTTTGTTTTGTTTTTTATTTTATTTTGTATTTTTTTTAATTTATGTTATTCTGTATTTTTTACTTTGTATTTTATTCTATTTAATTTTATTTTGTATTGTATTTTACTTTATTTTGTATTTTATTTTATTTTATTATATTTTTTTATTTTTGCTTGAAAAATAACCTAAATTATTAAATGACAGTTGATTTTCCATTGATCAAATAATTTATTAATTTATGAAATGCTGCGACATGTGAACACTCTGCACTTCAGCTCTACCAAAAGTGTACCGGTGAGCTGTCATTGGTTGAATCTGCAGGTTTTGCTTATTGCTGAATTTTATTCATGCAGGTAGTTTCTAGTGTAAACACGGTAAGAAGATACGGATCACTTCAAATAGAGATGAAAACAAGAGGCAGAAAAGAAGCTGATGTGGTTAAAAATCAGAACATGTTCCTGCTCCACATTTAAAGATGATCAATAAGGAGACACTGAGTAAACAGACCTGTCCTGCTCTGAAGATAAACAGACTGGGGTAGCTGTTGATGCCTTTACTCCTGCACAGATGGTTGTTGTCTCCACAGTTCACCGCTCCAATCCTGATGACTCCGTCCATCTCTTTGGCAAACTCCCTCCACTGAGAGACAGATGCATTAGTTAGAGACACACACAGAAAGACAGACGGACAAAAGTCTGTTGAATGCTGAGAAAATGTCCAACTTCCAAAATAAGAGGGACCAAGTGTGCACACATCCAGCCAAAAAATACTTCACTGCAGGACACAAAGGAGGTCTGTACGCTGTTAGGCTCCAAATAAATACTTTATTTCTCTTTGCAAAGCAACATTTTTGATCGACAAGATCTGCCTCAGGAGTTAACAAAACAGGCCTGAGGACGATCATGTACATGGTAATATTGCAGAAATAAACTATTTCTTTGGAGCCTGACAGTGTGCGGACCTCATTTGTGCAATTTCCTAAATAAACAGCAAAGGCTCCTGCAGATTCCAGTGAAAATCAAGAACCATAAAGGCCACAGTCGGCAGCAAACACCTGTATTCATTATGTATTTTAGTGTTATATTACCGTCGGTGCCAGCTGGTGACAATGTGAGCATCGTGGGAAATAGAAGTTGATGAACCAGATTTCTCCAGAGTTCACTGCTGCCTCTGAAAACACACAGTAACACACACACAACAGTCATCGCGTGTTTACCTGTCTACCTGCCACGTCTGCACTTTCACACAGCAATCATGTTTTAGTGGCTTTATTGTCTCACAGCCACGAGACAGCTACTGAGGCTGAGGAGAGGCAAACACACAAGTGTCTGTGTGAGCAGAGAGAAGGTTAAAGTTTGGATGAAGTTGTACAGCTGCTCTGAGAATAAATAAACAAATCCAAACAACATACATGTTACAGTTTTAATGCCTAAAGCAGCTGCAGGGCTTGAAATACCTTTTTCAGTTTGCATGTACTAAGACGTGTAACTTTTAAAATGACATGCACCAAAAATTCTTTTTAAATGCGATCATTTTTTTTTACTGCACCATTTACTGTATTTGTCTTGTCATCTTCTCTGCAGCTCTATCAAGACCTGGTTAAACCAAAAATAAAAGTCCAGCATCTACTACTGCGACTTTTTTTTTTTTTTTTTTTTAATGAAAGTTCAAATATCAGAAAATCATCAATGTTCTTGGATGAAACTTGAGTTGACTCTCCTTTAAATTTTCTCAAAAACTGTTGGTAAATTATCTTCAGATTTGGTCACAGTCTGAGAATCTCTGAACAGGACTGCATATAAATTTTTTAGCAAACCTCTTAAGGAAACATTTATTTATTTAATTTAAGAGTCAAAAACGAGGATGTTTTCAATATGTTACAGTGTCATTTGAGTTGACTTTACCTGCATAATAAAGCATGGTTTATGCTAGCTATAGTGTCCCCAGCGTGAGCTTCGCACGCCAGAAAATAATGTCATCACTTGTTGTGCACTGAGCACAAAGGCTCAAAAGTCAGGTCATATCTGCCTTTGCTGTTTCAGAGCCGAGAATCAGACCCCACGTGTCTGTGATGGTGGGCGGGAGCTTCACCCCTGACACCACCCATGCACCCCAATCATTGCTGTAACTAAATTGCAAATGTGACGCAGCAAAGACCTGTCAGAGTTTGATACTGAAATCACTGATAAACTACAGTCAAATAAAAGTTAAACTGGAGGTGTGAAAATAAAACCAGCTCTTACCAAAGTCCCCGCTGTCCAGCGTGATGATCTCCAAATCATCGTCATAGATACCTGGACAGAAAAACACATTTCAGTTTTTCTTCACGTTGAAATGCATTTATTGTTTTCAAAGACAATATCTTAATGTCTGATCGAAAACACAAACACAAACAGAGGGTGTTGGTCTCGTACCATCATCGCTCTCACAACAGAGACTCACCAAAGTCATATCTGTAGTAGTTCCAGCTCTCGTAGCGTCCTCCCTGCTGCTGCTCGTCCAGCCCCTTCTCTCCATATTTATCATATTTCTTCCTGAGGTCTTCGTCCTTCAGAACCTCGTACGCTCGGTTCACCTTCAGGAACTTCTCATGAGCTGAGGCGTCACCCTAAAACACAACACTTTGATTAGGGCATTCTGTACACTGACAGGAGTGTCACCAGGGATTGTGGGTACTTCCGGGCTAAACTGGGGGTTTGTGGTTTGAGGGTTGTATCCGAGATCATGGTTGTTGGTTTCTCAGAGTGACTCACAGGGTTTTTGTCGGGGTGCATGGTGAGCGCCAGCTTCTTGAAAGCCTGTCGTATCTCTCTGGTCGTTGCCTCCCTGTTGACTCCCAGCAGACTGTAGTAGTCTTGACTCTCCGCCCAAACAGCCGCCAGCAGAACGATGAGGAGCAGCAGTGGCATCATGAGCTGGGCGGGACGAGGCCGCAGAACCCCGCGGACAACCCTGTGCCCCATCACAAGTCCTCCCAGTGCAACAGTCAGCAGTGCAGGATCAGCTGGAACACAAAGGCATGAACATTATTGCTTCCTTGTTCCTTGATGTGCAGATGAGTTGTGCACTGCTGTGTGATGAAGACAGGACATTATATAACTAGTCTACCCAACCCTGCAGCCATTAACATCCTCCAGTCACTAGTTTATTAGTATGATATGCAAATGGCTCAAACGTCAGAGTTACAACTCTTAACTTTAAACCCTAATTGTTTTGGCTGCTCTGCTTTGTTCTCTGCGTCTCTAAACGTCCTGGCTGCACATGTGGCTGCGGAGGATTGGCTCAGAGCATGGGAGTGGCCAGGGGAACGTCTGCCTGCCACCCTCTCTAACTTTATACCTCACTGCACCTTCAGCTCAGGTCGGCAGCTGGCGGCAAGAACAACATTCTTACAACTACTCTACAAGATGTTTGTTCCAGTTTATTGCTGCCCCGCATCAAAATATTATTTACAACTTTATAACGCACATAACTCTACATATTTCTAAAGTTTACTCTTCTTCTATTCTTGTTTTATTCTACTGGTGTATAGTTACATTTCCCTTACAGCCTCAGCACAGTGACGATATATATTCTATTTTTATTCTTTTAATATCTTAAGCACTAGTGTTAAACATGGTAGCATAATGCAGATTCTATTTTAATTGTACTGCTTTATATTTACATACTTTTATTTCATACTCTTACATCTGATATTTCTCTCTTCTTTACATCAAAGTGACTGTAACCAATCATAATTTCCCCTCGTGGATCAATGACATATTTCTGATTCTGATTGTCATACTAGGCAAAAACCCATGAACACTGTAGGTAGAGTGAATAGTTGTAGTTATATGTTAGAAGTCGCAGAGCTGAACTTCCATTTTTGTTGTCTTATTTCCTCTGGTAGGATTGAGAGGCCCTTTCAAGCCAAAATTACATAAATTTGTTTGTTAATTTGGCTCATTAAATATCCTGTCATGTCATTTAAAAGATGCTCCAGATTTTCCCAGTTTAACATAATACAATACTCCCATAAGGTAATCATTCCTCCCGTCCACATTAACTGTGAAGAGACCACGTCCAAGTGTGACTCCAATTTAAGATTTCAAAATCCATGGTTGTCTTTCTGTGTAAACATGCCTTAGGTTGAAGTGAACATGAGGCTTCAGCAGTCTGAGTTAGACAAAGCAAGCTGATACCTTCCAAAAGTTATCTTAGTATGAAATTTAATCTTTGTGTTTCTGTGGTGAGCACTGGAGGAGCGACAGTGACACAGAGGAAAAGTTGTAGTATTGTTTCAACTGACTGAAACTCATTGTTTTCATTTCATGTCTCTTACTGCTTCATTGTTTCTTTTGTAAAATAGTCTTCTGTTTATCACATATTTTGTTTGGTTATTTTAATCTATAGCTGATATTTTATTCTATTTTGTCTAATCATTTCTGGAGCTAGGCACGACTAAATTTCACTGCAAGTCATTATGATGTCATACCTGACCACACTTCTTCACACATGTAGTTTCTGTGTTTCATTTTGTTGGTTGTGCATCCTATTTATATGTTATGATTGTGTCAAAGTATTAAATGCGCTTATTAATTTTACTCACAGTCACCTATTTATGACTGGTTTGATTTGATCATTCCTGTGTTTTGTTTTATGTCTTTGTCAAGCACTTTGGTCAACATTTGTTGTTTGTACATGTGCTCTGTACATAAATGTGACTTGACTTTAATTGAATTTACTTGAACTAACATGCATTTTTGCAGGAACGAGGACTGTAGACTTTAGGGATCACTGCAGGATCAGTATGAACAGGACGGATGATTACAGCTGTGCAATGACTCCTTCAATGTGGGACACATGTGGCTTCTAAAAATTATATCAACATGGAGCTGAAAAGGTTTCTCATTTTGTAATAAATGACCTCACTGCATGTTTCTTGCCTTATTTGTGGACCTTGAAAAGGAGCCACCGCCTTCCTTCATGCTAAAACTATTTCCCCATGAAAGAAATGGGTGTAACACATCAGCAGACAAAATCTTTTCACAGCATTTAAGTAGATACATCGCATTTAATGTTAGAAAATGTTTCTACTCAAACACAGCTGCTTGTAATCACTGGAAACCACTTTCAAAATAAAAGGCTCATTTTCTATTCAGTGGTAAAACAATCTGTGATTTATGTACAACATCTCATATACGAGCACATTAATAGTAATTGTAACACTTGGTTACTGCATTAGAGAAAAACAGGTATTCCAGATCATTCTGAGAGAAGACGTACATTTAGTTCTGCAGGTAACTTAACGTTAGATAACATGTTTATAACAAGTAAAAACACTGTGGTAAACGCATGTAACAATCACCTTGACACAAAGCACAAATTTATACCTCTGGTTATTCCCACTGCCGGGTGTCCACAGGGTCAAACCTTGTATTTAACGTTACCAGATTTGATGTGTGTCTTGAGGAGGCAGAGAAGCTGAGATTAAGCTAAACTAAGCTAGGCTAGCTAGCTGAGGGTCCTCCAGTCAGCAGCAACTACTATTTACAACTTGCTAGCTAATTAGCTGATTAGCTTCACGGCGACACCGAGCTCTCCGCAGCGTGTTAGCGAAGTTAAGCTAACGTTTATCTTTCGTTTACCGAACTTTAAATGTGATTTAAACAGCTGCTTCGTTACCTCAGACGTGTCTCAACTTTTAAAAGCCTGAAGCTGAAGATCCGCATCAAGGTCCGGCTCAGACCGGCATCAAGCTACACACAACAACACACCGCACTTCCGGTAAGCGCATTTCACAATAAAAGTAGGATAGATTAAACAAGACAACAGACTGTAGGAAAAACGGATATAAAATTATTTGTCCGTTAAAAAGACATCAGGTCAAAATCACTTCACAAGATAAGCCAAGACACTACTGGTCATTTATTCGTTTTGCTTTGTTCTCTTATTTCGACAAAACAAAAGCTTCATTAACCGGAACGTTATTAATTAGCTGCGGTAACTTGACGAACATCGGAACCCACCGGCCGCATTCCGATGACACACAACTGGTGCGTTCAGGGCCGCACGTTTATAAATAACATTCCAACAGCGCATTACAAATGGCAAATATTAACGAAATAAATCAGTTTATGAAATTAACTGTCACAATAATAAATGCATTAATGTAAGTCAACAACTGAACAAATAAACCAATAATCAGACACAACTGTGACATTAGTTTAGAAATAATCACAACTCAACTTGATATTAGGAAATTTTTTTTGTTATATTTAATTAACAAGCTAATTTAAGTTTAATTTTAGGATTAGATGCTAAGCTTTGAATCACATTTCACGATAGTAATATCAATAACAAAATAATAATAATAAGTCTGACTTGTTGAGAGTTATATGTGGGGTTCCACAGGGGTCAGTGCTGGGTCCAAAATTGTTAATAATGTAAATAAATGATATCTGTAATGCGCCAAAGTTGTTTAATTTTGTTTGCTGATGATACAAATTTGTTTTGCTCTGGTAAAAACTGTGAGCAACTTCTGGATACAATGGAAAAAGAATCAGACACTTTAAAGTGATAGTTAAACATTTACAAGTTGTCACTGGATGTAATAAAACTAAATATATAATACTTGGACATAAAAAACAATTATCAAGTACAAATTATGAGAGGTCGTATTGAAATAGAAAGAGTATACAACAGTATATTTTGGGAGTTGTTATACAGCACAAACTAAGCCGGAAACGGAAACCACATGTTAATCATATTAAAACCCTTTTTTTCATATTTATTTTTAGATCAATTATTTGCACTTGCACTTTTGCTACAGATGTATGATCTTATCCATATTTTATTCAGAGAGTCAAATGCAATAGAATTTCGTTTTTAAGTGCACTGATGATCGTGTGAATTTGAATGACAATTAAGTCTATTTATGTATCTAAAAAACGAAATTAATCTGAACTAATAATATGTTAAATGAGAATATATTGTAAACTGTATATTTCATTTTATTTGTTCACGTGACTAAATTGATATCACAATGTCTTGTCGACTATTTTCATATTTTTCTGATCATTTCATTACACTTAATTGTCTGTTACAAATATTAGCATGAAGTAACTGTCAGTTAGTGTTAAAAAAAAAAGTAAAATTAAATTCAATTTAATTTAAAAATAAATTAAAAAAAGAAAAAATCAATAATTGTTCCATAACTCGTGTCCATACTGGATGGAATAAATGCATGGAATTAGCACTGTATATTTTGCATTCTTCCCTTCAGTGTATATATGGGGCCATGTTGGTATTGTTTTAAAACAGACTGAGAAAAATGTGAACCTATCGTCTAATCTGACACCTGAGTTCATCACTGTCAAAAAGCAGTTTAAATCTGATTTTATAAGTCATGTGTAAAACACACCTCCCTGAACGCATCTTCATACTAACGCAATGTAACTGCGCCGGAAGTGAACTCAGTTAGCTCAGTTAGCGGCAGTGCTTTCAGGCTCCAGTCACCAGCAGCTCTGAGCTCCAGAAACAAACTGCAGCGGACTGAGAAACCCAAATATAAACCATTAAACTTTAACTAAACAGATGCCACAACTTAGCTTTTAGCTTCACTCGAGTAAACTTGAAGACAGTAAGTTATAGAGACAAACCAGTTAGCTTTGCTAGCTGCGTTAGCTAGCCGACCATTCCTCCTGCCTGGCGTCATTTCCTACTTTTGAAACTCGCGGCCAGAAAGTAACGAAACGGAGATGGACTTACAAGGTAAAGAAAGGTTTTATAAGGTCTCTATCTATTCATGTCCGCTTATTTATGTGTTCTGCCGTTATTTACATGTTTACTAATCATCTGTTTGCTCACACACACCTGTTAGCTCGTTTATTAGAGTCAATCAGTGGGTTATAAATGTGTCAAAGTGTTTATCATGCTCACACAGACTGACAGCAAAATAATGAGAGCACAGATTTCATGTATGTTACTGCTGCTGTGATTTAAGTCACCACACAGTTGTTCTGGATCATTGTATTGTCATTTGCCTTTATATACTTTAACTTCCTGTTTACATCTCTGTATCTATATATTTACTACTTCAAATTACACATAAATATTAACCACACCCCTGTTTCCATCACTGTTTATTCCATTTGTAGTTACTATATATTGTATATATTTATCCATATTTTATCCTCTGCACTGATTTATGTTTTAGATTCTCATTTTTACTTTAATTTCTTTTCATATTTATTTAATGAGTTTTGTTTTGAGCCTCAGATCCAAGAAGTTAATTGCCAACGGCTGCTTCTCTGAAGTCGCTGTGCATTGTGATAATAAGTGATGTGAAACACACAGACCTCATCTAACAGGACTGAAGTGGTCTCTGACATATCTGGTTCAGACTCAGTAGTTTAATATGAACTTGTACTAAACATGCTGGTCTGGAAGTGAACCCAGAACTGTAGTAATTTGACGGTGGAGCAGCATGTGAAGAATGTTGTGCAGTCTTGTTTTACCAGCTGAGGAATATCTCTAAATGTAGGTCACTTCTGTCCTTCAGTAGCACTTATTTTAACGCCTCATTCACCTGCCTAAACAACCGAGCTATACATCAGCTGATTCAGCTCCACATGTTGAAAATTCAGCAGCTATACTTTTGACCAAAACACAACTATCCTCACACATCACACCTATCTTGGCCTCCCTGCGTTGGCTCCCAGTCTCTTTCAGAACCCATTTTAAAGTGTTTTAAATAACACAAAGGGCTCTCAATGATCTAGGTTTAAGCAAAGGATGGTCGAGCCTTTTCAGTTCCTACTCCTCGGCTTAGGATCAGCCTGTCACTGAGCATCAGATCAGCTGACTCTGTTCACGTCTCTAAATCTTGTCTCAAAACTTGCTCTTACAGACTGGCCTTTCCTGACAGTTGATAGACTTATTTTGTTTGAGTGTGTGTATTTGCAGCTATGTGTTAATGTCTGCATGCTTACGGGTATATATGTGTTTAAGTGCATATGTTATATATATGCCTATGTTTTATTAGTGTCACCTTTGGTTTGTATTTTCTTCACCTTGGAAAGGACTTTGTGCTTTCAGCCCAAAAAGTGATCCACAAATAAAGTTAGTATTATTACTATTTTCATGTATAATCATTGCATTCAACTCACAGAGCCAAGCATCTGTTTTTTTCATATAATATATTGTAGAAGATCTTACAAAAAAACAGCAGTTACATATGATGGGAAAAAGCACACAAAAACAAAAAATAACCCTTTTTTTAAGTTGCAAATATTTCCCAATTCATTAAAGATGGTAGATGAATGTTTCTGTTGAATCTGTACAATGTAAACCAAAATTTAAAATGTTATTATTAATTGTGAGGTAAATAATGAGCAGGCAAAAAAACAGTGCACCTCCCCTGGTGTGCTATTTTTGTGGATGAAAAAAAATGACATCACAACAAAGCAAGTCTATAAACTGGGTTTTAAAAAGTGATTTAAAAGAGGTCAGTGATTCTGTGAGTCTTATCTCCTCAGGCAGGCTGTTTCAAAGCTGACAAGCTCTGACGTCAGAAGCACAGCCACCTTTAGATTTTAGACTTTGGAACAGCCAGAAACACCTGAGAGGACCCGAGGCTGTGAACTGGCTCATATGGGGTTAAGAGTTTATGGTGACCGCTTGTCTCAACCTGTCCCTGTCTCTCAGTGGGAACTGAACCAATGACCCTGGGCTCTCCCACCTCTCCCAAGCCGACCCCTGGAGCCCAGTTCCTGCCCGGCTTTCTGATGGGGGACCTGCCAGCTCCGGCCAGCCCACAGCCACGCCCCTTCAGCCTGACCTCGCCCATCATCGAGAGCACAGGTACACCAGCAGGAGGACTGCCTGTCTGCAGCTGATTGATGTTTACTCTGTGGGTTTATCAGTGTGTTACGTCCTGTACTTTAGGAGGAGGTGGAGGCTCGGCCCCGCAGCCTGTCGTCCCCACCCCGAAAGATAAGAGCGGAGCCCCCCCTGTTCGCAGTATCCATGACGACCTGATCAATGTGGCCACGCCGCTCAACACACATAGGCAGGTTAGTACCCAGCTGCTGTCTGAAAACAGAATCAGTTATGATGATAAAATGTGATCGAGGTCTGGATTTTTTTAAACAACATGTCTCTATGTGTCTCTTCAGTCTTTTCCAGTTATGCACTCTCCTCTGTCGGCACGAGGGGCCTCAACTCCAGGTACACACTGACATTGTCCCCACTACTGGTAACACTTACTCTGACTCTGTAACAACACTGATACTAGGGCTGGGCCATGTGGACAAAAGTCAGTATTTTCTACAAGATGTTCAGCTGCAAGTCAAAGCCACATTTGACATGTCACGAGCACTTTTATAAAAACAGACTGTGATCAAAATAAAATGGAAATATACAGCTGCACAACATGGAAATCAAACAAACATATAAAATAAATATCAGGGCTGTACGTTAACTTTGTGCACACAGCACTGGAGCTACAGAGGTTTAAATGTTTGCAGCTCAGGACACTGAACAACATGACTGTAAAAATATAAAGTAGGTTTTTGAAACAATTAAAAATCTTTGTGAGCAGAGTTAAAAAGTTGTTTTACAGAGGCACCCCAGCCTACAAATCACATTCCAGACATAATGAACCATGCTTGTTTGATACAGACTTCAGCAAAAATCACATCATCACCATTTTTAGATTTTTTTATGTGAAAATTAAATGCAAAAGTTGCCATTACCACTAAAATCATGACTCGTATTGCAACAGTAATACCTGTCACAGTACTCACAGTATGACTGTTTGCACATCATGCAGCCCTGATAAAAATTATGTGGCTTATTACTTTGCATTATTTTCATTTTACTCCATCGTTATGCGGCGATACTTGCTATTTCCTGAAGCTGAGTTTCAGCACTGCTCAAGACACTTAATTCAAGATCCAGGTACATTCAGGTGATCAATAAAGCAGGACATTTGTTTGGGTGAGCGCTGAGAGGAGTTGGGTTTCTCATGATTCAGAATATCTGACACGCTCTTTGCTGCCCTCTTATGCATACGTCTGCTATATTTAATTTTCTGCTGGACAACAAAAACCCTCAGTAATCACCCTGCCTGCATTCACTTCTCTCCCTTGTGTCCTTGTACTTGTCTCTGTCTCCAGGTGTACAGCAGCTGTGCCTGTCTCCAGCTCAGGTGGATCCCTTCTACAGTCAGGGAGAGACTCTGTCATCTGACGACCAGCTGGATCAGACCTGGGTCACTGTGTTTGGGTATTTATCCTCCTAAATATACAACTGACACTGCTCCACTGTTTAATATACTGTGAATACTGATGCATGAACTGTCTGTGTTTGTGTTTGTCAGTTTTCCTCCAGCGTCAGCCTCCTACATCCTGCTGCAGTTTGCTCAGTACGGAAACATCCTCAAACACACGGTGAGACACACACAAAGTTCTGTTCAGTGGAGTGTGATGCTAGAAACGAGCACTGCCGTCATATTTTACTAACAACAAACTTTTAGCGACTAAAATAAAAACCTAAAATAAACCCTGGAGGAGCTGTGTAACATTTATCAGGTTGCTTTTGGTTTGTGAGGAAAAAAGATCCACACACAGGTGAAGGGCTGAGAAGCATCTAATGATGTCACTTTTTGACTTCGATATTTTCTCGTAAGTGCCACCTCAGTCCTGAGCTGTGGTTCAACTCATGCACCACTTGACACACTCATTGGAGATTCCTCCTGGTGAAAGATCTTGTAATGCGTGACACGATGATTGCACAGTTTTGGCAAATGTCATCCTGTATCATCAGGACCTTCAAGGGGAAATCAAACTCTGGTGACTGACAGAAGTTCCTGCAGCGCTTTGACACCTCCGATGTGTATATCTATGTTAATTTATGTCAAAGAGCTCACAGAGAACTGACTGACTATGAGCAGCATTATTATTATTAGACTGCAGATCGACTGCACGTTAAGAATAATGACTTTAGATAGGAACAGTAATGATTCTGGGGTTATTACTGTGAGATCACTGTCACTTTTTAATGAACCTAATGGACTGACAAAGTACGTGGAGTCAGATACAAGCACATCACTTTAACAGCTTTTTAATCAGGGAAGAACCTGCGCTGATGTGCATAAATTTCACCATGGTTACCAGATGATTTGCATAAACAGGCTGTATGCATGACCTTATATGAATTAATTATAAGATCGCTTCCTGAACAGGATTTATTAATAGCTCAGCTTGTGAAATGATGCTGAAATCACACTTCTGCTATTAAAAAGTCTGTTTACACCACAAACAAACAGCACCAGAGTCGGCTTGACAGCAAACGGAAAAACATCTTTACAGGTGGTTTCGGTTCGATTGACAGCAGCCTAAATGCACCGCACTGAATCAACAAACAGGTTGGGTGTGAAAGTAGCCTAAACACGGGGTTCCCAAGGTCAAAGAAAAGGAAATTTGAGGCCTAGAAATAGTTTGGAATTAACAGAATGTTATGGAAAAGTTTTGGCTATTGTTTAAAAATATCTTCATAGAAATGTTACATGAAACATGTCCCTTATATTACTAATTCAGAATCTAAGTGATACATACTGGCATGTGCATAATTCCTAAATAATTATATATAATCGATATATCATTACATACATCAAATCATAAGCGCTTATCAAAGGTTTTGTGGGTGATTTATCCTGGCTTCATATGAGTAGAGGAAAACTCTGTTAGCTGCTAGGCTATTTTATACAATGTAAAATGCCATAGGCTTGTGCTAATAACGTTAGCATGATGTATTTGTGGGGAAAATATTTCCAGCAAGAGAGAAGTGTTTTGTCTGTGAATGTTGTCAGTTATGAGGAGGCTAATTTGTGTACTTGTGTTTGAAATTGTCTCTGTTAAGACATGTTTAATGTGTGTTTTGAAAAAGATGGTAAAAGATAAAAGACAGATTGGTGCATCCTCAGTGTGAATTGTCTGTAGCGCCCCTGCTGTGACATTCAGAGTCCTGTTATAAGTGCTGGAGCTCGTGTGGAGTACTAATGGGTTTATTGATGGGTTACTGACAGATGGCGTCTCCTGGTAACTGGATGCACCTTCAGTATCAGTCCAGACTTCAGGCCAGGAAAGCTCTGTCGAAAGATGGCAAAGTGTTTGGTGACGCCATCATGGTGGGAGTCAAACCCTGCATAGACAAGGTCAGTAGCCATCTTTACTCAATGTCTCTCTGCCGTCTGATTGGTCCTCCTCATCAGGTGACTCTGAGCTCAGTTTGAATCCTCTTCTCTCTCTTTCTCAGAGCGTGATGGACAGCTGTGCCGCAGTCTCTTCTCCCCTCTCCACCTCCTTCTCCTCCTCCGTCCTCCCCTCCACTCCTCGCTCCGCCATCAGGCCGCTCAGCGCCGCTTACAGGAACTCCGGCAGCGACTACCAGGTGACCTCTAACCTCAAGATTCACTTACCTGACGTCTTCACTGTGCATTTGATTTACCATAGAGATTAATCTGTGTGTCTGTCTCCAGGTGGTAGCAGACAGACAGACACCCAGGAAGGACGACAGTTTTGTTTCCAAAGCGATGGAGTACATGTTTGGCTGGTGACATTACGCAATGCATCATGGGATACCTGCAGCCTGAAGAAGAGAGGGGGCTCTGTGGACAGATGGTTGAACTGATTCACTACACTGTGTGAATGTGTGTGTGTGTGAGTGAGAGTGTGTATGAGTGTGTGTCTGCTGAGGTGGAGGATCTTTCTGTCTTTCTCTCTATTCTTTTATAATCAGTGTTTTTTAATATTTTTGTCTCAATAAAGTTTTTCTCTGATTTGAACTCAGTGCAGTTTCATTCAGAGGTGAAGTTCTCTCAGCAGCCACACGGCACCACTGTTCACACTGTTACAAAGTGGCAGTCATCGTCCTCGTGTTTACAAGGCATGGCCAGAAGTTTGTGGACAAACACTCCAGTCGTGATAGTTTGACTTTTTATCCTAGAGCCATGCTGCAGGGGTTTCTGGAGAGGTTCAGCACTGATGTTGGGTGATACTGCTGCTGGATAGGGTTGAGGTCGAGGCTCTGTGCAGGCCAGTCAAGTTTCTCCACACCAAACTTGGGAAACATATTATTTTATGGAGCTGGCTTTGTGCATGAAGACTTTCTATGCGCTCCCATACTACCATACTATATAGTATAGCAGAAAATGATTTAGTATGTCCCAAAACATAGCATGTGAAATGCAGTATGCAAAAAATAGCAGGATGTTCCACTACACGTGGTCGTATTTATTGGTCATATGAAAGCCAGCATGCTTTTCTGGCTATTCTGACCCACAATCCTCTGCACACCGGACGATACTTCACATTGACCGAACCACAAACCGATTGTAGCTTGTTGACAGCTGATTAACAGCTCACAGAAATCCTGATGACAACTGATAGCAAATTCAAACAAGTGACGACCAATCAAATAGTAATGATAGGAATACTAACTGTTTAAAATAAACAGTGTGAACAAAATATAAAGTTTACCACCAACAGGACATGACTCTGAAAACAGCAATGACAGAGAAATGCACGTGTAATTTTACTTGTCCACTTCTGTGTTGGGATCGACTGCAGACTGACTCGGCAGAGATGGCTGCCATCTTGTTTTTACATGAATTAGAGTGTTGTGTGCTTCCTGCCACTGGATGGCACAAAAAGTGTCTACAAACGAGGACAACAGGTCTGAATTACTAGAATGAAGTGTGAGGTCAAGTAGACTCAAAATGTGATGTCCTCTTATGGAGACACAGGGTCTCAGGAGGTTAAAGAAATAGTTTGACATGTTGAGAAATATTTCCTTTTTTGCTGTTGTTAAGATTAAGATCTCTTGTGTCTGTACAATGAAAATTAAGCTAAAGGCAGTTAGCTTAGCTTAGCATAGGCATGTTCAAAGTCCAGCCCGGAGGCTAATCGTGGCCTGTGGACCGATTTCAAAAGGCTTGTTCAAAATACACAATATTTGGCCCGCCACTCAATATTGTTTTTTCCGTTCACCTCATAATAGCAGGACTGTCACACAGTTTGTAGACATGTAACAAGTAGAAATTACACAGGCAGCTAAATAGATAGTTAACAAGCAAATGAACAGTTGCCAAAGAGCAGATATTTCCTGCTAGGTAACAGACATGGTCACAGCAAAGAGGCGTTAAGTCAACAGTGAGGGCCGCTGCCTTTTCACCAAAAGATAAAACCGTTGCATTCGTCTTATTTGCGTATGTGTTTTTTAATAACCCATATGATGCTGGAAGCAGCGGGCCCCCAGGTATTGTCACATGATCTAATCTGGCCCCCCTTCAAAAATGTTTGAACACCCCTGGCTGAGCATAAAGAAGCAGTTGGCCTGGCTCTGCCACTTGGCAACCTCATGGCGACAGGACTACAGGAGGTCACTGCTCCTGACGCCAAAAAATATTTGACAGTTACTAAAATCAGGCTTCCAACTCACCATCTGTGTCGCCAAATTCCCATCTCCTAAATGTTCGGAAACATGAGTCAGAGTTTCTTCCATAAAGTCTGTTTTTATATATCATGACTTCTGCGTTGGACGTGGCATGCGCTCTATTCAGGCCTCGTTTTGTGCATAGCAGTGTTTCTAAATGAGACCTCAGATCTGTGAATCACTGAGAAGAGTGTGCTCAGGTGGGAAGTCAGCAGTCGGACCTTTGTCAGTCTCTGTGGGCAGAACGCTTCTCACTCTCACACTCTGTGTGTGTTGATGACTAACAGCACAGCTTCACACCTTAGTTAAAATAACTTCCCTGTTTGCTTCATTATCACTCACACACACACACACACACACACACACACACTCAGACTGTCACCTCCTGAGTTTCGGCCCATTTTCAGCTTCACCTTCTGTCTCTTCATTTTAAAGGCAGTGTTGCCACAGTAACACCTCTACAAGACTAGTGCAAATGCATTAATTATCTAATAGTCTGTCAAATAATTAAAGAGATTAAAAAATGTATTCACTGACTTTTTTTTAATCTTATTTCTTACTTCTGGTATTTATAACCAACAGGGACGCACAATAATATCGACATGTCATCAGTATAAAACTACATGTTCCCTTATTCTGTTCCTTATTCTGGGAGTTTTGTTGGAAGAGTTTGGTTCGGTTTTTCATTACTCCCCAACAGAAACAACACGGAGCTATCAACTTGGATTGTTGCAGGCAATGCCAGGTCGCAAATGGATATTCTTCTTACTGGAAGAATATCCATCAGATCTTAGAGAGAGTGTTCAGAACCAATAACCCTTTCAGATTTGAGGTTTTATATCAGTGCAATAGTCCAAAAGAGATCAACTCCAAAGGTAGGACCCTCTTGACAACTGTGCTGGCTGCATGTAAGAAAGCCATAACTTGTAAGTGGCTGAAGCCTCACGCTCCCTCATTTGAAGATTGGCTCGACATAGTCCATCAAATATATACACTGGAGAAACTGACATATTCCCTCAGAATACAACAAGAGAAATTTACCAATATATGGTCAAGGTAGCATGACTTTATTAAACCCCAAAACCCAGAATCTGTGTGAGACTTCTGTGCGTATTTTGAATACTGCCACTCCTTCAGTGTGTTCAGTAATGTACATAGTTTCTTTTTGGTACCAATAATAATAATAATAATAATAATTAATGCCTGTGAAATATGGCCACAGGGGAAGGAACTCCATAAAGTCGCATTTAAAAAAATTATTGTGATGTCCTATGTTTGTAAACAAATAACAAGTGAAAAGTAAAAGTGTACATTTTCACATAGCCACTGTTATCCCATTTAATCAGTTGATTTATTTATTTTCATTTTATTTGGGACCTAACTGATTGAAATGGGACTTCTGGACTAAACAATAGTGAAGTCCTTCATTCAGGAATCCAGTGGAATGTGACTTAAATGTTGTGTTTTCTTTTGTTTTTCTGAAATGTATAATGTCTGTACACTTTTGTTTATCTGCTTGTTTGTTTTTGGGCTTGTATAATTATTTATTTCCTTTAAGCGCTTTTTTCTTTTCTTTTTTGTCAGATATAATATATATAAAACTGCTAAAACAGTTATGTAGTTAAGTATTTGTAACAGTATTTTTCATAAACCCTCTGGATGCCAATAAAAACAAAATATAAAAAAGGAAACTATTGTATTTCACGTCTCCATCTGTTGGTGGGCCATAACGATAAGAGTATGCATGCATAATATGACATTAATTCAACTACAGAAGAAACTTGATGATCACTAAAGTTAAGTAGCTAAATAAAGTGTATATATTGATCTTGGTATCAGGTATAGGTCAAATGAGTTGTTACATATCGGAATATTGAATATCAATAAAACATCCAATATCGTGCATCCCTAACAGCCAGCTTCTAATTAATAAAAATAATAATAATAATAATAATAAAAAACTTTATTTACATAGCACTGTTCATTCAAGAAATGCAGCACTAAGTGCTTTACAGTAAGGGCATTATATGCACTGAGTGCTTCACATGAAAATAGACATAATGGGCATAAAACAGACAAGACAATCCAATATAAAAGACATTTAAAACAGTTTAAAAGAAAAATAACTGATTCTGCCATTTTCATTTTAAAGTGGTGGTGATTTGAGATCCTATTAATCAAAATCTCCAATGGCATTTCTTCTTGTGTCAACTTGGGGATGCTGTTTGAATGGCTTTGCACATTTTGTCATACAAACCACGTTTTGCTGTGACAGCCAGATTCACATTCACAGTAATAACCTCAGTGTTTTAAATGAGCTCCAGAAATGAGCTCTACTTACTTACAAAAATGCATTTGTATAATAATGATAAACAGTGAAGTATAAAACTGCTGAATGGACTCTTGTTAAAGTGTCAAATATTATTTTGTCCAGCAGATGGGGCCACATGTCCTGTCACACACACCTCAACAAATCTATTTTGTCCTTTCACTCTGTTTATGAAGACGTCAGGTATGAAACCAGTCAGTGTTTTAATGTAAGCGGCCATGTTTTTTTTTAATATAAAGGCTGTTTAACTTAATTCAGGTGCATTTGTTCCGGCTCCACGCTGAAGTTCATTTTTTCTTTCCCATGTTCTGACCCTTTTCAAGAGCGCCTGTGTTTTCACATGATAGAAACAGTCCTCGAGCACACCACTACCTCTGTCTCCAAAGTCTATCATGTGAACTACATGTTAAACATCAACTAATGCTTTTTGTGTTTGACATATGATTTTAAAAACCTACAGAGTTCAAGTGTTCCTAAAAAAGAGAAGCAGGAGGTTATAAACTTAATTTCGGTTTAAAGACGTTACAGGTTACGTAACTGGGTTTTACATCACACCCACTTGTATCAAGTTAAGCAACATTTTTTAGTAGAAGGCAGGAACACCTTGGTGTTTGGCTTGCCTGGCGGGAAATACATTGTACGTCACTGAATGACTCATAGATAATAAATGATCAAGTTGACACATGATGCAGATAAATGGGAATATACACAGTGATGTTCCTGCTCAAGCTGCCACAGAGGCTCAACAAGTTGTATGACCTGTGCTTTTAGGGAAAGTTTAAATTAAAATCAAGACACAGGGTCCTGTTTTCTGTCTTGTAAACATGGTGACATCTCAGCCGTGCACTTGGTGGACACACTTTTAACTGTGGTTTGATGCCTTGGAGATATAGCGTAATGGGGAACTTCCTGTAGGCAGCAGCCTTGCTTATTGCCTGTCATTTCAGGAATCTCTCACCAGTTGACCTCTCTCCCAGTAGCCAATTACCTCTGGTGTACCTTATGCCAGCAACATATGGTCTCCTCAGCCCCCACCCCACCGGTGCAGCATAAAGTCAGGGGATAAATGACTGGAGCAGGCCTCACAGGCTGCACTGTATGCAGAACAGAAGGCACATGGCGAGAGGAAGGAATGAGAGGAGGGGAGTGTGCTTGGAAGAGACGGGGGAGGACGGGGGAAGGCTTTGGTTGAGCTTATGTTGGACCCTCCTGATCTTACAGGCATTTGAAACCACATAATTAGGGGAAACAATTCATGGAAAATACTACGTATACACATACGTATAGGCTCCTCTGGCCCACAGACTTAGCTGCACTTCTTCTCCCTCTGTGTGTATGGTATTGTTGTGTTACTTGTGTGTATGTGTAGTGTCTCTTCTTTCTGTTATCTTTAAGGTAGAGAGGAGGTTGTGTGGTTCGCCCGGGAGTTGTTGGACAGCTTCCCGGATACATGTTCTGTGTATAAGTTTGCACTAATTTATGCTGTCATTCTGTTTATCCAAGGTGTAATCTTATCATTGTTGAGACTCTACGCAGAGCCTACATGCATGCTACAGTGTGTGTTTGACTGACTGAAAACACGCACTGAAAGTGGCTTGATAGCAACAATTTCAAACACAAGTACACAAACTGACGTCATAATAACTGCAAGAGTCACAAGCAAAACACTTGTCTTTGGCTGGACACATTTTCCCCACAAATACAACATGCTAACACCATTAGCACAAGCCTATAGCATTTTACATTGCATAAGCTATCTTAGCGGCTAGTGGAGTTTCCCTCTACTCATATTAAGCCAGGAACAACAGCAACATTTAACAAAGGTAACCTA
This sequence comes from Epinephelus fuscoguttatus, assembly GCF_011397635.1. Taxonomy (NCBI): domain Eukaryota; kingdom Metazoa; phylum Chordata; class Actinopteri; order Perciformes; family Serranidae; genus Epinephelus; species Epinephelus fuscoguttatus. The sequence continues at coordinate 38,857,568 of NC_064764.1, forward strand.
ACAAAATTCGGCTCCCTTCATAATCACAAGGTTCACCGACAAAACAACTGTCTTATACTAAACATATTCCTCCCAACGTCATTAGCATAAGCTGGTGACATTTTACATCGCATAAATTAGCCTAGTGGCTAGCAGAGTTTTTCTCTACTCATATGAACATGAGATAAATCCCACACAAGCTTGCAAAAATGAACAAGAAGTCTGTGTTGTCCTGACGTGCAGTAACATTTCTTTGGAGGTGCACGTCAGGCTGCAGTGTAGACTTCAGCGTAGGGTACACATCTATGCAGAGCCTACGCCATAGATAGGTTGTCGATTTGACACTTAAGTATAAATCCTGCTTTATTTTTGTCACCTCTGTGCATATGACATCTGTATATTATTAATCTGCCCTGGAGGAGGGATCCTTCCTCAGTTCCAAAAGTTATTATATGCATGACTTTGACAAGTAAATCCCAAACTTATCCAGAGACACTTCTTAAAACAGGCTCCAGATACACTCATTAAATACACACCTGCCAAATCCCCTCCCTGTGTCTAGGTTTCGGTTCTGTCAAGCCTTGTGCTAATGCTGCATTACTTGTTATGTGAGCAGGACAGAGGAACACCCACCGAATGTAATGGTGGAATACAAACAAGTGCATGCATTCAAGGCCTCTACTTAGGCATTAATTTGAGGTACCTGTACTTATTTCCATTTTTATAACATTTACACCAGTAATATGCAACATATAGATTAATGAAGCAGTAATATTGATCCAAAAACATCACCATTAGTACTTTAAAGTTATTTCAGATTTTTTTTTAAGTGAGGTTGTATGAGGTACTTATCCATAGACAGTATATCACATACAGTAGATGTTAGTCAGCTTGCCTCCAAGGTTGGAGACGCAAGCTGGAGTCCAACATGGAGGCTAAGCAATGTACTGCTGTGGAAGGGTCAGCAACAAAGCGTTTTTTAGCCACCTAAAAAAACCTAACCTAAAAACATCAATATCTGTTTAAGTGTACATTATATTGAGAGTATTTTCACTGCTTTTGCTTAATGTCAGACAGTGATATCCAACTTTAAAATGAAGCTGTTAAATTGCTCTCTTCAAAGCCAGACTCCATTGAGAAAAACAATCATTTAAGATTGCTGAACACAGGAGCTCCTGGTCTACCACTCACTGCCTTTACTGATAAGTTTGTTAGTGACATTGTGTGACTTTGGCATGTGAACGGGTCAATTCGGCTTCACTAAAGTCACACAATAACACAAATAAATGAACTTATCAAAGCAGGGGTTGACCAGCAGTCTCTGTGTTCAGCAAACTAAAATTAGTGTTTTTGTCAATGGAGTCTGGTGGCTTTTACAAGAGCATAGATGGGGAGCTAAAGCTTCTCTGCCAGAACAAGCTGTCTGATTGAAAGGTTGGGCGCTGACTCTCATTACAGCATTAACTATATTTTGATTTCCTTTTCAGGTGGGACTTTGTTTAGGTGGCTACAGTAAGTTTCATTTCTGGCCCCAGCCGCAGCAGTACATTGCTTAGCTTTCGTGTCAAACTCCACTCTGCTTCTCCAAACTGAAGGCATGCTGACTGACATCTGCTGTGTGTAACACACTCACTGTGGATAAGTGTTCATGCAACCTAACTTCAAAAATCTGAATTATCCCTTTAAGTACATTCTGCTGATAATGCTTTTTGGGGGTTTTTTTCACGTCAGGTTTGAATGCAGGACTTTAACTTGTAGTCGAGTATTTTTATTGTGTGGTAATATTAGTACTTTAACTTCAGGAAGGACCTGAGTGAGTACTTCTTCCACCACTGCCGTAATGATTGGTTTCATGTGTCCACAAATAGCTGCTTTTTTTCTACACCAATCCGAGATGAAAGGAGACATCGCGAGATTTCCCAAGCGGCTCGCCGGGCTCGGGTTACAGAGGCGATATCTCGCGCTACCTGAGGGCTCAGTGTCTCATTCCACCACGGTCAATCCTGCCGGCAGAGGTTCCTGTCCTACCGCTCCACACTAATCATTTCATTTGGAAACTTGAAACGGAATTTATATTTATAACGAACGTCGTTTTATTTATTTAAAGTAAGCGTAATCATCAAGCGAACTTCACAGGTAACCGTTGGTTCAAGGTCGTAATTTGTACAGAAAAGAAAGTTAACGTAACAGCATAGCCGGGTCGTGCTAACAAAGAAAATCCTTTCTCTTAAGAAATAATCCCCCATTACTCTCTTTAGTTATGAGTCATGTGGTCGTTGATAATCCACACGGTCTAGATCAGCAGGTGAGTACCTTTTAACTGCTTAATTGTTTGTTATTTTCATGTCAAATTTGTGGTGATTTTTTTCCGTTACGCACATGTAGTTTCGACAGAAAGAGGGTAGTCGCTAGCCTTGAGCTAAGCTAACGCTGCGGCTGCTAAAATGGAGGTGATGATGTCGCTGTCGAGAAGATTGTGATGGCGGAGCTCGTCACTACGCTGTGCCAGCTAACTGGACTCAGAAGCTTTTTAGTGCCATGGTTCACTTTTAAAATGACTAACAGTAGCCTTAAACAAAGCTAAATGTAGTGTGTGGCCCGTCAATTCGTGAAGATGTATTTCAATAATGGAAATTTACGAGGTTAGCTGACACTTAGTATCTTGCCGGTATCGTACCAAGCTAGCCCGGCTAACGTTGGGCCTTCTCAACCTGAAACGTGGCGCAGGAAAAAATGTTGGCAGCGTTTTTTTCTGCCACCATTAATGTTCCTGAAATATAATGCCCTCGAGGTTATAAATTATTCAGGGAATAAAAATTTGGATTAGCTATACGATGTCAGGATTTACAATGAATATTATTTAACTTTTTTTTTACTTGCTGTTTAGATTTGTCTGCATTTCCCTATTTGTTAGTTAGAGATTATATGGTTGTGCCATGTCGGTTCAACTAAGACAGTATTGTAAGTGTATATATAATGAAGTTTGATAGTGTTTTGAATTATGCTGTGTTTAAACCTGATTGGCAAAATGAAGTGGATTGCCGAACAAGTTCAAGTTGTAGTATTGATTAAGATATTAAACTGCACTATCACGTTATCTCTACAACAGTTGGCAGCATTATGAGCCGCCATTCATGTTTGTAAAACATAATGTTCTCGAGGGAATAAATCATTCAGGGCATACATTTGGATTAGCCATCTTACTTCAAGTTGTACAGTGCATGTTACGTAACATCTTTGCTTCATCTGTTGTAATTGGTCAGCATTTCCCCCTTTGATGCCAGTAGTTGTGCCATGTCTGCTTTTGAATAAATCAAGCCAGTTTTAACAAGTAAAAGCAAACAAGTTTTGAATTGTTAAGAATTGGGGTTTATATAGACTGAAGTGCAAAATAGAGGGTATAGCATAACGCTATGAGTTGGAGTATTACTTAACTAGATTATCATGATATTGTGTTTTTTACCCTCATTATCTATTAATGATATGTGTTAACTCATAGAGACTGCTCACTTTATTTTTAACCAAATTGCATTCTTAATTTTTTCCTTTTTTCTTGTAGCTTGCTGCCCTAGACTTGAACTCTGCTGACGGACAAGGCGGAGGAACTGGCAGTAAGTGATAAAGCTGATTTTACTTAACATTATCCTCAGTGTATCCTCATGTAAATGTTGTGACACTTGGTACTCTTGTATTAATGATATCATCAAAGTTACAAATGCTAACCACAGTTTTCCTTAAGCAAATGGGAGTTTTTTTTTAATAAGAGGACGATTTTCCTTTTGTAGTGTATTTATCTTTAAGAAAAGTAGTGGTTTATATGGGTTAGCTTTACTTGAAGGGTTTTTCATCTGCTGTAAAATTGTTTTTCCTAGTGTAAAGGTTCTTGAATGTATACCTTAGAGGGGTGTAAAACACTAGTTTCATCACAATATGATATTATATGTGGATTCTTTGGACAACACTGCAATGTTTTCCCCGATAATACAAAGCCTAACGCGATACAATTTCGAGTCGGTGCTATCCAGGGGAATGTGTGTTTGATATGTGACATTATCATCTGCTTATTTTTAATTTTTAAATTGACTTTACAAACACACCTAAAACAGCACATGGGATGAGTTAGACTTCACAGCTTCTCTGTCTGTCATTTTAACACAAACCATCATCTTTTCCCTAAAACATCAGAGCTATCATGCTTAAGGCCCTGAAGGCTAACTTCTCCAAACAGCCATAAAACGTGGATAAATAACAAGATCATTAAACAAATTGTACAACAATATCTGTAAAGGTTTATAGACAAAACAATCGCTTTTGCTAGACACTCATAAATAGCTTAACACGTTTACATTGGATAAATTAACCTGGCAGCTAGCATCGTTTTCCTCTACCCAATGCTAAACAAATGACATGTATTATTATGCTTTTTCTTACTCACTGTTGGTTTAAGTCACTGTGTACACTGTGTACAGTCTGGTACAGCAGCAGGGAATTTCAGCCTGCATGATTTTTTTTTTTTTTAACGTTACATCGTGTTCTATTTCATAAAGACATTGTTGATACACGGCGTGTGCTTGCCTGACCCGTATTTTCTCCAGAATCAAAAATATTTCCTAACTACTGATTCATTCCTGGGTAAATAGTCATTATTGTCTCATTATTGTCATTGGCTGCTTGCGATTATCTGCCTGCTGCTGTTTGAAGGTGAACAGAATTTCAAAATGAAGGTGTAACCTAAAGATATGAATCGATGTTTTATATTTTGTATCATTGACATTGAATTGTTGATCATTGAATCGATATCGATCCAGATTGATGGATAGCTACACCCCTAATAGCTTCTTTAGCTTATAAATGCTAATCTTACCTATCCAAAATACAGGTGTTTAATTGAATATGTGACATGTTTTTGTTTTTTCTCCACCCAGGGCGTTACATTCCACCTCACTTGAGAAACAAAGATGCAGCCAAAAACGGTGAGTTTGATCTAACGTTCTGACTGAGCCCCAGTCGGACTGTTAACACAGGTTTGACTTGTGTTCTTCTTAATATTAAAAGCCCATCAGAGCATGGTAAAAGCAAGCACAATTGAGGAAAAAAATGGGTGAGGCATTAATATTTGTTTCTCAACCAATTGAAGTTCACCAGTCAAGACCAACATGGTGGCAGTGTTTTTTGCTGCTTCAGACCGTAGGGCTGTTGAGGACATTAGTCTCATTTTTTACAAGTGCACAAAAAGAGGAGAAAAAGCCACGTCAAGTGGTTTTTCTATGTCTGTGCATGATAGCTTATTTTGGCATGGCTTAAGTAGGGCAAGTGGTACTGTAAAATGGCTGTAGCCTGGAATTTTCACCCCAGACTGATCAGCAGTAAGAGAATGAGGCAAATTCCAAAATTGTCTGAGCTTACTTTCATATTTTTAGTAACCACTTTCATTGGTAGTCTTATCCCAAGTTTATTCCTGTCTCACACGTGAACAAGAGGAGTGCTAGCTGTTGGCTGCTCTGATGAAGGGAAATGTGGAGGGTGGGTTGTTTGTAGTATTGACATCTATAGACTTCTAACAATGTTTTTTGTAGCCAGGATGAGGTGGTCTTGAAGTTTTTTTTCTGTAATTGTTCAGCCTCTTAAAGGCGTTAAATCAAGACACATGTTGTGCCTGGCATATAATCAGCCAGATAATTGTACATTTTTAAAAGAAATCATGGAATAATGGTACTGTGTCATTGCACACTTGACGTTTTTCTCGTTTTACTGTTTTCTTATTCCACAGCAGGAAATGCTTATTCCGCTGGTAGACAGTGCGGTTATTCAGTGGCACCAGTAAATCTCTGTAAGTCCCTTCTGTCTGCTTTCGCTGAGGGCAACCTGCATTTCCAGATGCATGAAATAGCCATTTTACACACCAGCAAAGCCAGTGCGAAGGGGGAGAGGGTTAGGTTAGACCCATACACTTCACTGTAAACGTTAATGATGGACTCACAAATAATTGATGTGCTTCTCTCAGCTGGGATGCTTGCATTCAAAATGAGATATCAGTAAAGGGCAATTTGATGAACGCATATGCTTGTTGGGTTATTGCATTCATTTATTTTAATGAGTTGAATTTAATCTATTGAGGCATATGATCAAGTCATTAAAATGTTGTTTACCACTGTATATGCAAGCCCATATTTCACCTGCAATGTCCCCTCAAGTTTCTTCTAAGCAGTACCCACAACCATGGCAGGCAGAGTGTCAGCAAAGACACAGAAATGACTATGCAACAGGATGGGATGACTGTAAGATTGGTAACTATTAGTGTAAAGTCAAGCCCAACACTCATACTGCATGAGCCAGTATTTATGGGCGAGTCTTTTTATAGCCTGCTTCCCTACCTTTGCTCAGGTTACCCAAGACTGGCCTCTCAAGAGCTTGCCTTTTACCATGCCTACAGTGGGGGTTGGCGAAACAGATGTGGTATACCTTGACCTCTACCTGCATGCCAAGCCTTCTACTTGTTGGCAGAGTTTCATAGTGTACATATAGCTGAACACTGGGGCATAATCAACGTGCCCTTGCTTTGTCATGGTCACTTGAAAAAGCAGCAGAAATCTGGGCCTAACACAGCGTTTGTCAAAGCTTGCAAATTAAGTTACTTATGATGCATGGTGATGGTGCCTTCAAAGACTCTGCACTGCATCACTAGTGGCTGTCCTACTAATAATGAGACAATGTCAGCAGTGAAAGAAATCTGAACGATGTAGATCTGTTTTCGCATTGTTAAATCATACCTTTTAACCTCTCTAGGTTGCAGTCATGAAATCAAAGTAGGCAGTTTAGCAAAGACACTGAGCTTTACTTAGCTGCATCGACACAACTCAACACACACGATATTAATCACAGTTCTCTCAGTTCTTGTTCTTCAGAGACCTTGTGGCTTTTTGTGTCTGCCCACAGCGCACTATTGAAAAGTGGGATTATTGAACACTGTGCTGAGAACCTGAGGGCATGCAGGCTTTTGTTCCTACAACCAGCTGCACTAGGGGATTTCTTTTGATTAGTCACTTCTGCCTGGTGTGAGGTTAGAATAACCACTGAAATCTAGTGGTGCACTCGGTGGTGGAACAGAAACCGGCATACAGTCAACTCTCCTTGGCACATGATTGAATACCTCTGACCCACAGCGTCTGAAAGGGATGTTTGTTTCTGCAAGGTTTTTCAAAGTAGAGTGATGATCAGGTGTTCTCTTTGGTATTTGCAGTTTCAACGGTGAATAAAAAACTGGCTGTTAGGCAAGTTTAGTTGGCTTGCACTGTGTTTGGGTGATAATGCACCAGTATTGTGCAGTTAGCAGACTGTCCGAGCTGATTTATAGTCTTAAGTGTAACCCTTGGGTATGAAAAGTCAAAGGAATCTTGCAACATGCAACCTTTGAAGTTGAGCAGGCTTGGGTTGCTGCATAAACATCTCCAGAACATGTCGTTAATTTGCTGTCTGGAGTGTGGCGCACCTGGCAGCATGATCAAAAGGGCACATCAAGGCTCGCCTGCAATATGTGAGACTGTGCTAAGGGACATATTCTCCTTTTTCAAGCAGTGTTGGATTCACCAAACCACTTGAAACTCATACTTACGAGGTTTGAAATTCCCCAGGTGTACACTGTTAATTCAATTCAGCTTCTCAGTCAGAATTTATTTACTTTTTTGTAAAAAAAAAAAAAATTAAGATGGTCATTCATGTAGCATTCAAAATGTGTTTTTAATTTTCTCGTCATTTAGACACAGAAACTTCCATAACTCGTATGGGGAAAACTACTTTAGCCTTAACTTGAATGTGACACATGATGTAGTACGTCAAGCTAATTTTTCCACTATTGTCATCTTTCTTATTACCTTATCATTATTTGTACAGCTTTTGCAATTACGTGTTGTACTTGTACTATAATGTGTAGGGCTGCTCAATTACGTCAGATCGTTATCACAAGTATTTGGGTCAATATTGACATCAGGATTATTCAAAATGCTTACTTTACTTCATTGGACTTTCTTGAACTTAAGTAATATATCTGAATATTTCTTGCCTTTTCCCCAATGGTCTGAATAAGCTGCTAAATCTTTCACTGAGTGTTTTTTTTTTTTTTTTTTTTTTTTAGTAATAAAGTGACAAAGAGTCTGAAAAGTCAACAGATCTAGCAAGAAAGTTGCCAGGTTGGCGGCAAGTGGTGCGCTGGATTTCTAACATGAGACAAAATGAGAATGTCATTGCAAAACACGGCGCGCCATGATCATTTTATCTTGTTAATTTTGTTTTCATAATCGTTGGATGCTGAAGTCACAATTGAAAATCAAATTTGATGAATCGCTTATCACCTGTGTGAACAGCTTTAGGGCCCAGACACGCCAACCCGCCTTCGGAGAACTAGCAGCAACAAAGGCCCCCAGCTGCGTCGCCTGATGATGCTGTGTCTCAGCAAAATAACTGCTCTTGAACACACTACAAAGGCTACAGCGGACAGCCAGTTGGCGGCTTGGAGTGTCGGGGCCTACACTTGCCTTTTTTTTTTTGGTTAAATTTGAATTTTCCTGTATTGCGTTTCCTTCTCTACATGCCTCGGCAAATTGCCCCTAGGGGACAAGAAGTGTTTTGAACTGAATCCAACACTGCTTAGAGAAGAATTGTTACTCTTTTGCAGTTTTCATAAGTTTGGTAGTTCTAACATTGTATTTTAGAGTTATTGTGTTGTGTTTTTGGTGGTTTGATGTGAACTGTGATGTCACCTGTGTTGCTGTCTCAGAGTTCGGCCGTGGCAGTGATGCACGGTGTTCTTTGCAGTGTGCACATGCATCGTTTTTGTCTGATACCAGTCTGAGTGACTAAATTCCATCACAAATTCTGGTGCAGTTGATTGAAAATTAGTCAGTACACTTCTTTATGTAAACTTCAAATCTATTTAGTAGACATTTACACCCAACTGTGGAAATGTCTGAAACTCTAGTGATTACTCTGTTGACCTTGATTGCAATGCAGCGCTGAGAGGCCCTAAATCCTCCCTGAACCGACCAAAATCCGCCTCTTTTCACTATCAACATAGCATCTGATGTTGCTAGACAATGAATAATGGTGATTTAATTCTGTATTACATGATAATGAATTTACTTACTCAGATCAGTATCAGAGGAAAAAAAACCTTTACTTATTAATGGTTGGATCTACAATGCATAGCCTAGATCGGTGTGTGCCTGTGTGAAGCATTACAAGGCTTGTCCCTTGTGCTGTCATGAATGCGGCACCATGATGGAAGCATTTACCTGTTGGCCCACAGGTAGAAATCAAGATCCTCACCACAGATCTAGAATCAGCCCCTTTGGCTGAACCGATTCTCCAAAGCAAGACTAATCTGAGACTAGATCTGTGTGGCTGGTCTGCCCGCCCCTTGATGCTGTTGTGGCACAGCCTCAGCTATTTAGCCTTATACCATGGCAGCGTTAACTGTCCATTGTCCCCCCACCAGCCTCATCCTCAGCCTGCACTGATAACAGTGTGGCCTCCGATGGGAACGATGACACAGCCAGTGTCCAAAGCTGGGCAGATCGTTGTGGTAAATGTCCCATACAGGCAGAGGACAGGGTTCAGTTGGTCTCTGGGTACAGACAAGTCCACCCTACACAGATAACAAAGCCAGTGTCTGGTTGGTTATTAAATAAAACCGATTTCTCTGCATCTATTCTCTTCATATTAGACAACAAAGACTTGTGACACATGTTGCAGCATTGTTTTCTTCCTGGTAGTTACACAAGCTTTCAGTCCAGGTTCTAGTTTACTGTGGAGTTGCTTGCATCCCTTCTGTCAGTAAATTATGCTAAAATAGGCCAGTCACTTGAAGAGGGACTCATGGCTAGTAAGGACTACGAGTACAGCCAATTGTCAACTTGCTTACTCACAGATTCATAACATATGCAGCACTATGCTCTTCCTCACAAGCCTCTCATCTTGTTTTTTTTTTTTTTATTTCCTCTCTTCCCATAAAGATTCACCCGGATGGGACGGTGGACGCAGCAATGGATTTGTGAATGGTTACCATGACAACCGCACAAATGGGGGCTTTGGAGGGCGAGGACCCCCTCGCAATGATAGAGGTGGGCGTGGCGCCTACCGTGGTAACAGGGGTGGAGGCTCGTTTAATCAACCATTACAGAATGCAGGTGGGGAAACCCTATCGTGATCTAAAATATCAAACTATAGCCCCGGTTTTAAGAGTGAAGTTAAGGATGAGAACTCGGCCTTCCCCCCACCCTTGTTTATATAGTTCTTTTGATATAAGAATGCAGTTACTCTTAAAATATATATAATGGATTTGCAGTCAGGTATAAGTTAAATTAACCACGTTAGTTCTGTACGTAATTTCAGGAAATTATCTTTGTTCCACTTTTGGTAAGAAAGTGGTGTCATCTGATGATTTGTAAAAGAAAGTGTTACTTACAGGGTCTGATTTGTTTGTCACAGGGTTTGGAGGTGAAGGCAACTGGGGAGCTCCTCGGGACAATACCTACAACAGCTTTGGAGGACGCAACGACAGGTCAAAGTCTAACTTCTTCAATGACCGTGGAGCAGGCTCAAGGGGAAGGTGTGTGAAGTTTTGACATCTTATAATGTACTTAACCTTGAGTTTTATGAATCTGCAAAGAGAATGCATTGTCCAGTCTACCCAAACTTTCTCATGCTTTAAAAGTGTCTGGATCTGAAGACAGTCATGTACTAATATTCAGTGACAGTCATAGCGCCACCCACTGGTAACAGGAAACGGCAAGTTTTGTACTTAAAGTCCTATAGAATTCATCAGACCTTGAAAATGTTGAGCTTTTTGTGAATTTTACATTGTGTGGTCTACACCTGACATGCAGCAACAAAATGTGTGTTTAGTGCGTGTTCTTCAGCGCTGCATAGTGGACACAGGAAGTGGTACAAAATTTGCGATACACAGGGTTCCCTCAGTCATTAAAAAGACATGGATTTTTGTTGTGTGCTTGATAAAACTGTTAGTGATCTTTCTTGGATAATCTTCCAGAATATGTAACAAAACTACAAATTTATTTTCTGTAGCTATCGAAGTAATTCAGCACTAATAAGCATCAATGTATGACTAGCAATGTGAATATAGTGAATAGCTTGTTTTAGCAAAGGCAGTGAACCTAACCAGTATGTTGGACATTTGCTCGAACGACGCTAAGCCCCTGAAGTCTTCGCCTAGCTTAATATTAATACTGTATTAAACCTGCTGTTTGCATGTATTAAAGTGCATATACTGTTGTATTAAACCAGACATGAGATAAAGGCTTTCCTTGAGCTCTAACAAATGGTGTGCTGTGTATAGATATGAGCGCGGGGGCTTTGCTGGTGGAGGAAACAGCCGCTGGGTGGACGACTCCAGAGAGGAGGATTGGTCCAAGCCCACCGCTCCCAATGAGCGCCTGGAACAGTAAGACAGATTTTGCTCACAAATAATAAAACCGTCACAGCCCTGTTGTGCTTGCATTTTAATCTCAACTTTACAAACCTATTTTCTAGTGAGCTTTTCTCTGCAAGCAACACTGGGATAAACTTTGAGAAGTATGATGACATTCCAGTGGAGGCCACTGGATCCAACTGCCCGCCACACATCGAAAGTGTAAGTCTATACTCAGCGGTGATGCATATTTATACTAGTGTAATCAAAATAGCCGTCCTATATCTACATGGATTGATTTAAAATGAAATTTGAAAGGTTTTGAAAGAACAGTTTGTGCCTTTACTGACGTCATGTGTGATTTTCCTGTAGTTCCATGATGTGGACATGGGGGAGATTATCATGGGGAACATCAACCTGAGTCGCTACACTCGTCCCACTCCGGTTCAGAAGCATGCTATCCCCATCATCAAGTCCAAGAGAGACTTGATGGCTTGTGCCCAGACTGGTGAGTAATTCTTTTTATTCTCAGCATGTGCATTTGTCAGCCTTGAGTTCATAAACTAGTTTTTACCTGTTAAATTGTCTATTTGAAGTTAATATGTTATTACTATACAATATTTAATAAAAGGAAAAGGCTGATGTATCATTTAGCTTTACTTTAGGTTACTCTAAATAATTTCATAATCCCTGCTGTGTTTCAGGCTCCGGCAAGACTGCTGCTTTCTTGCTGCCAGTGCTGAGTCAGATCTACAGCGACGGGCCTGGAGATGCTCTGCAGGCTGCCAAGAACAGTGGCCAGGTACTGGGGAAAGAAAATGCACCATAATTGAACATATCCTGCATCAAGGTTTCGATTTGTCCTAATGAATATTATTTATTTGATTCAAAGGAGAATGGGAGGTATGGCCGCCGTAAGCAGTACCCGATCTCTCTCGTCCTGGCTCCCACCAGAGAGCTGGCTCTGCAGATCTACGATGAGGCGAGAAAGGTGAGCTCAGAGTACAAGTGACAGTAACTGATACTGTTGTATAACATTGTAAATGCATTTAATGTGCACCTTGAAGCCTAATTGTCTGCCCTTATTTCCTACATTTTAGTTCGCCTATCGCTCACGTGTGCGTCCCTGCGTGGTATACGGAGGCGCTGATATTGGCCAGCAGATCAGGGAGTTGGAGAGAGGCTGTCATCTGCTGGTGGCCACACCTGGACGTCTGGTCGACATGATGGAGAGGGGCAAGATCGGTCTGGACTATTGCAAGTCAGTATAACGGAACAATCCACACTCGGATCAGGATTTGTGCTTTATTGATACAACTGAAATTAAACGTGAAATGTGTCCCTGCAGCTTCTTGGTCCTGGACGAGGCTGACCGCATGTTGGACATGGGTTTCGAGCCACAGATCAGACGCATTGTGGAGCAGGATACAATGCCACCTAAAGGCATCCGCCAGACCATGATGTTCAGTGCCACCTTCCCCAAGGAAATCCAGGTGTGTTGGACAGTCAATGAGTATAAAAATCTTGCCTCATACAACCCCCACCTTTATTTATTAAAAAAAAAAAAAAAATCCAGTTTATGATAATTATCTTACTTACCTATTTGATTTGTCTGCGTAGATCCTTGCTCGCGACTTCCTGGAGGACTACATTTTCCTGGCAGTGGGCCGAGTTGGTTCCACTTCAGAAAACATCACCCAGAAGGTGGTCTGGGTCGAGGAGACCGACAAGAGGTCCTTCCTTCTTGACCTGCTCAATGCCACAGGTAAGAAATGAATACATTATGATGAAAAAAGGTTTCTGCCTCTCATGAAGGTCACACTGAGCTCTAATCCATCATCCTGTGTTTGTCAGTCTGCCCCATATCAAGCTAATATTGACTTTGCTACATCTCTGCTAATAAAAGTTGTTCATTATAGCGATAGCTTGCAGTGAAAGATAAAATATCAACACAAAATATCATACAGGGGTGAGCAGGGACTGAGCGGTGTTTAGCGGGGTTGCATCTCATGATGATCTAAAGCTGTCATATGTGTGTACCTGAGCAGCCTTACGTTTACTGGCCGGTTTGGTTTTATATCTTAGTTATTCCCAGTGAGGTTCAGGAAAATGTGACAGAGGCACCAGAGAAACCGGGTAAGTGTGAACATATCATAATTTCACTCTGACCCACAAGCCAGAGACATCACATCCCACAGCTCATCCTGTCCCTCTGCTCCCCAGCTGACATGCTGCCTCCGTTTTGTTTGTTTTTTCCTTTTCATTTCCAATAGGAGCTTGTAGGATCAACAATAACATTTGCCTTGCGCCACATGGACTATCAGAGTCAATAGTGCAGTCCTTTTCAGCCACAGAGCTACAGTGTGTTATCAACACTGGCACTAAGGTCAGCTGGCTCAACATGATCACATTGGCTGGTTGTCATAGAAAGGGCTCTCAGTTTCCATGAGTCATGTGGCTGTAGCAGATTTAAAGGCACCAATCTGTTACTCTAGTGAGCAGAATACAACAGTTGGTATAGATCTAGTTAAGACCACCTCACTGCCACAAGAACCTGAGTAGTACCATTGTTAATGTCTATTTTAATGGTGTATTGAGCCATCTCTCAGTGTCCTCTCCTTACTGGTATTATTATGAAGAAGTCCTGTGTTTTGTAACTTGATTTTAACCTCCAAAGACACGACAAACGTCGCCTTTGTCCTGTTTCCATAGTAACTGGTGCAGCTGCCACTATGAAAGGCAAACTAATGTGTAATACATGTGATGGATGACCTTGGTAAAGCACACACTTGGCTGTTAGGTAAAGAGGCTTTGGTCGGGTGGTCAACTGCATGGAAGTGTCGAGCCAAGTGTCCTGTTTCCATCTTAGCTAGTCTGATTAGGCTGATCTGGGCTTTATTTTAAAGTACTTGCAGGCTTAAGTGATGTGCAATATGGAGGCGATGGAGCTTGGATGGATATTTTGTTTCCTGGCTTGTGCCGGAGTGCATCGGAAAAGCAGTTAGCTGCAAGTGGTGCCACTTGGAATGGCCTGTCCTATCCCATCACCTCTCAGCCATTCTTATTATCTCAAGCTTTTATTCTGATAGCCATTAATGCCAAATATCTAGATTGTAACAGCATATCTAATTTTTTAATCATTGCTTAAACTAGGGATGTCCCACGCCGATCACAGGACCACTGTCCAACATCCCCAGTTTAAACATAATGTGGTTATCATCAGTTCTGTGTTCAGAAACACTGAGGCTAAGGTTTTAAATTAATGGTTGTCAGTAAATCTAAAGCTTTTTATGAACCCATATCTCCATTTTTAAGTTGTCATTTTTTTTATCTTCTTTTCTTTCACAATCTTGCAATCGCTGACCTTTTTTAGTGTGACAGTTTTAAGTTCCTGCTCCCATCTTCTTTTAGTTTAAAGAATCCATCCATACCCTTATTCCCGTGTATCAATTATTTATGTTCTTTTTCCTCTCCTTTCGTGCTCTTTATCCTGCTCTCCTTCCTTTTTGTCTCGTCCTCTTTGTTTCCGGCTGCACAGGCAAAGACTCGTTGACTCTGGTGTTTGTGGAAACCAAGAAAGGAGCAGACGCTCTGGAAGACTTCCTCTACCACGAGGGATACGCCTGCACCAGCATCCATGGAGATCGATCCCAGAGGGACAGAGAGGAAGCTCTGCATCAGTTCCGTTCTGGACGCTGCCCCATCTTGGTGGCTACAGCTGTAAGTAACTCTTCTTATACCCCTCACTGAGTTGTTACATCCCATTTTTCAACACTGAAGGGTTAGATTGGTTCTTTAATTTGCAATTTTATAAAACCAGTCCTCTTGACATCAGTTTTGAGCTCTAAAATCAGCTTTGGGCGTTTTTTTTTTTTCAGACTTCTGAAAATCTAGTAAGGTCTTGCATGAGCTACTGTTTCATATAGAGCAACATGATTGTGATATGTTTCCCTCTCTACTTAACATGAATATGGCTTCAGTGTACTACATGTACCCTAAATGTGTCCCTGTAAGTGCAAATGTCACACAGGGTTCCCGCCACTGTCATGGAAGTTCACGGTCTCATTTTCCAGGCATGGGAAAGTCATGCAGTTAGTTAAAATCATTAAGTTTTGGAAAACTCTTGGAATTGTCACAGTAATCTTCTGGGGTTAATCCTCCACTTAATGTAACATAACAGCATGTGTGTGAAGAAAAGGACCACAACCAGGCTGACAAATGCAGCGCATTATTTTCTGAAATCAACATTTTATTATGGTGCCTTGGAAAGTCATAAATAAGTTTTGAAATGTGTGGGAACCCTGGTGACATTATCATACCTCGGAATGAGCCAAATTCATTTTGGATCCAGTTCCATGTTTGCAAATGATGTGAATTTAAGCTCAAAGGGAAACAAATCTATTACAGAATCTTATTTTGTTGGTTTTAAAAAGGGACATATTGAGATTGTTAGCTTTTCATTAGTGTTTGATTCACATTTGGGGGGGAAAAAACCCTGGAAGAAATCAGGCCAACTGGGTCATGGAAATTGTGGCTTTGGCTGAACTGACGAACATTGTTGGTGGATTTCATCAGCTGTTCCATAATTAATATGACCAGTGGCCAACATGAAGTCTTTGTTTTTTTGGTTTTTTTTCCTGTGGTCTCATAATCTTGATACTTAACATATTTTCTATTAACGTCTTCTTTTCCAGGTGGCTGCCAGAGGTCTGGACATCAGCAATGTGAAGCACGTCATTAACTTCGATTTGCCCAGTGACATTGAGGAGTACGTTCACCGTATTGGCCGTACGGGACGTGTGGGCAATCTGGGTATGAGCCTTTTTGTTTTTTGGAAACCATGGTTTTGATGTCTGTTGGCTACATTAATATTTTAATGGACTCTTTATAATCTTGCTGTTTCACGCAGGTCTGGCCACGTCGTTCTTTAACGACAAAAACAGCAACATAACCAAAGATTTGCTGGACATTTTGGTAGAGGCCAAGCAGGAGGTTCCCTCCTGGCTTGAGAGCCTAGCCTACGAGCACCAGCACAAGAGCAGCAGCCGCGGACGCTCTAAGAGGTAACTAAGGGGAACAAATTCGTATTTTTGGATCCTAACATTTGCTGCAATGCAGTTGTTCTTCTGTGAGATGTTAGTTTTAAACATTGACACTGCTTCAGCCACTTTATGATCTTTAACTTGTATCTTCAGGAAGTCTAACAAATGTACGTTCTTGTTTAGGTTCTCTGGTGGTTTTGGAGCTAGAGACTACCGTCAGACGTCCGGTGGCCCTGGAAACTTCAGTAGCAACCGTGGTGGGCGTAACACTGGAGGCCATGGAGGAAACCGTGGCTTTGGTGGAGGTAAGGAAACAGTATTTCCCCAGCCCTTCATCTGTTCTTTACTTTGTCTCCCTGAAAGGGGACCTGTTACTGGTCATTTCAGGTTCATGCTTGTGTTTTTATAGTAGAACAGGTTTAGAAAACAACTGTGTTCACGGTCTGCCTTAGCCGCTCCGTTTTATTGCCTGTCTCAGCATGTTTTCACATGTTAATGCGGCCAGCCGGCTATCTCCTACCAGATCTGTGTGGTAAACTAGAAGCAGCAGAAATAACTGTCGAGAATATTGACATGTTGGTTTACAGGTTAACAGTTGACCTCCCTAATCGGCAACCAAGATAACATGTTTCCCTGACATTAGCATGTAGCTACATGTAGCAGTGTATGTAATGTAACACTTGCTGTATGTTTTTTGTTGCTGCTCAGCTGTGACTGACCTCTGACCTTGTCCCTCGCAGGTGGCTTTGGCGGCAACTTCTACAGCAATGACGGCTACGGAGGAAATTACAGCCACTCTGGTAGTGTGGATTGGTGGGGCAACTAGTCGCCATAGGAATAGGTTGCCATGCCAACCCGACCCAATGGAAACCACATGTTAACTTAAGCCAGACCATAACAACCCTCCCTGTGTAGCTTCACTGACACACAGTACATTACCAACCCTGGTTCTCTGCCATTCGCTTCTGTCAAAAAGGAAGTGCAGCACGACGCAAAGGAAAGTCACCAGCACGTGCAGCGCACCGCGGAGACCGCAGAGATTCGCACACCTCAGAGTGAGCATGGATGCTGACATGCATCGTCCGATAGCAACTTCGGACTTTCATTGTTAAAAGTATTTTTGTTCTTTTTGTGGAAGAAAAAACCAATCGAATAACCTGAGGATCATTTGTATGTTAATGTACTGTGCCTTTGGAATTTAGACAGGAAATCTATGTTTTCATTTCACCAGATGAACATGGCCAAGAGCTCTAAATTTGATTTTACTCTTTTGTTTGGTGAAAAATATTAGAAAGGTAAAATAAGCTTGGACTTAATCAAACCTTGGCAAACACTGGGGTATTGTGGCTCTGAGTCATGATTCCATTTGAACTTCAAATTTATTGCAGGAACATCATGTAGCCTTTTCTATAGTCAAACAGCTAATGGAGCCATTACTATGTCTAATACAAACTGGGCCACTCTGTGAAGCAACCGTATTTTAATCCTAAGGGACAAAGTTACATTTGTTTTTCTTTTTCTTTTTTTGCTCACTCTATCCTGGACAGGCTCCTTTTTATGGATATGATAGTCTTTGAAATAGCCATTCCTAATGTAATCTTAAGAAACACATAAGTCATTAAGCTCAGTGCCAACAATCGCTGAGGTTTAAACAAGAGTAATCACTGCTGGAACTTGTTACTCCACATTTCTCAATTGACTTGACAGTGTTACGGCAGCTAGTATGTTACCAAGTGCTAGCTACGTTAAGTGGGCGGTGTTTTTTGTTTATTTTTACTTGAGACATTTTTGGTGCAGGTGTGTTGCAAAATTGAAAAACTGTGTCAGTTTTTCGATCTTTGAATCGTTTCTCTACAAATGTGCATCAAAACAAAAAATGCCTGCCATCTTGAAAGTGAAGTTCAAAATGGCTGCATAAAGGACCACAGCATCGGGAGGGCACAGCGTGGTGTTAGCGTTTACTGAATCGACCGGCAACCACGAGGCCCAGATGGTATTCTACGCTTGCAAGTGTTTTGTTTTTTGGTCAAGGAGGAAAGACACGTGAACTGAGTCGCAGGCTTAACTTAATTACAAACGTTTTCTCTTTTCAAGCTGCGTTGGAGGCATGGTTCATCTTTAAGAGACAGGAACGATCACTGAGGTTTATCAATTAAACGGCGCGGAAACAGAGCGGGGTAGAGCAGCACATCGACCACTGGGGTTAGGGGAACGAGGGGGGGTAGGTGTGGGGGCGCAGTTTTCAGTGCACCGCCGTCGTCCGTGGCTTTGGTTTCCATTGCTGCGTAGTGTAACTGTGGAGGTGGCCAAAGACGTGGGAGTGTCCACTTCCTTACGGAACATTAAAGTACTGTCAGGTCCTCTGGGAGTTCATCTGCTCAGACACGTATAAAAATCTGTGGCTTCACGAAGCCAGAGCAGGCTTTTCCTCTCAAAGAGGAGCAGCCATGAGAGGAGGAGAGATGGGGCGTTTTCACCTCAAATGCTCCCAATTTTCTCATCGGGTGTGTCGTGCCTTGAAACCTTTTTTTGTTTTGTTTTTTGTTCTTTCTTTTTTTTTAAGAAATTGAACTAAAAGCGGATGCACTGACAGTGTTGAGAACTTGAGATTGAATGGTGCTACTTGATTTAGGTGTGTAGGCCCGTGTACGTCGTGCCCATCGAGTTTTACAAAAGTTCTTTTATTGCACATCTAGAGTTTTATATAGATGTCTTGGATATGTGTCCTTAAGCTTCCAAATATTGTGTGTGAGGAGATTGTGAAAAACGCAGCTTGTTTACAAAGGGGACGGGTTCTCAACGTTTAAACCAGGATTTATTTGGGACCAGGGGATTTAGCAGTTGGGGGAATTTAGCCATTTGCACAGATTTCTAGATTCTACTTTTGCTGCTAGTTTTGTGTAATTTATTAAGCATTTTTGACAAATATTTATTTTTGTAAGCCTCAAAGTGATTCTTTGAAAGTTTCAGAAACTTGACCAAAAGACAGTACAAAAAACACTGGCACTTGAATGTTGAATGTCACCTGTATGCGTGAAATTTATATATTTCGGGGTAGTGTGAGCTTTTTAATGTTTAAGATACATTGGACTCAGTAAATAATATCCACAGCTGTTTCGGGGCCTCCTCAG
Source organism: Epinephelus fuscoguttatus (assembly GCF_011397635.1). Taxonomy (NCBI): domain Eukaryota; kingdom Metazoa; phylum Chordata; class Actinopteri; order Perciformes; family Serranidae; genus Epinephelus; species Epinephelus fuscoguttatus. Next base: position 38,877,142 of record NC_064764.1, read on the forward strand.
GGCCGGTCATCTCTATTAGATTCTACCAATTGGTCAACAAAATTTGAAATGGAATTGAAAACAAACATGCCAAGGTTTGGAATAAAGCTGTCAAAAGAGCAAACATAAAAAATAAAACTAGAAAAAATTCTGGAAGCATATCAGTGCTGAAGTGTTCAGATTCTCCAGTTGTGTGCATTATTGATTCTTTACTCTAATTTGACCTGATAATTGTTTTTCTCCAGTGAATGTCTGGCACATGGCAATCCTTAAAGAAACAAACATGTGGTTTATTCTCATTGTTGTATTTGCATATATGACCCCTCTGGAGTTCTCCCTGAATGTTGAGCACGTCTGCAGCGTTGTTTCCCAAGGCAGCTGTTCGAAGTGTATAAGATGAACATGAGGTTCTGCGCAGGCCGCTCTGTGCGGGCAGAACCCGAGACTTGTTCCACGTTCTCCAGAGAACCCAGAGCTCTTTAGACGTAGACTTTGCTTTCTGTATTAGCGTATAGGCTACTGCACTGCATGGGAAATACTCAGCTGTGCAAATTGTATGATTTTACCAAAATAAAATGTTTGAATGCAAAAAGTATCTGGAAAAATCAAGCATGTTTCCTGAAGAGTTGTTTACTGTAGTTGTGCAGAGAAGACCTGTAGCAGCGGCCTGTTGCCTTGTGTGGATACGGGGCGGACCGGCGGCAAAATTCAATTTGGTATAGATTGGATGGGCTTCATTTGTTTTGAGAAAAAAAAAATATAAAGTTTTCATTTGTAAATTCATCTGTGTCAGTGGTGTTATTTTCACAAACAGTCTGAGCTCAGTGAACTGACGGGTATTTACTGTGTCGCCTTATTTGATTCAGTGTTTCTGCTCCAGTGGTGCAGCTCAGGGGTCTCATTTATAAACGCTGTGTACGCACAAAACAAGGCCTGAAAGAGGAGTACGCTGCTTCTCACGTAGATACTGTGATCTACAAAAACAGATTTGATGGGAGAAACTTTGGCTCGAGAACATTACCAACAGTTTGGAGAGTGGAAATTGGCGAATGCTTTCTAGTGCCCACCATTTTGGCTCTTGTTCGTATGTACATTTTTAGGATGGATCCTACTCATTGTTTTATAAATGAGACCCCAGGACAGGAGTTTTATATTTACTTTTGTTCAACTAAAATAAAGACTGGTACAAGAACCTAAGTAATAACAATGTAGTGCAACACCTGAAGACATGAGAAATGCCAAAATAAATGACTAGATAAACACATTTTTATGCCATTAAATGTACCAAAATAATATTAAAAAAAAAAAAATCTGGGCATTAACTAATAAATGTGACATAAATTGATATTTGTTTTTATTTACCTTTGAATTAATGCCCATGTTTAGTTATAATTCCCCCCTTTTTTAAATGGGAATTTTTTTGTATTTTTTTTTTTTTAAATTTTGAATATTTATAGATTTTTTAATGTATTTATTTTGCACTTGGTTTTCCCCCCTATTTATTTTCCAAATTTATTCCTGTATCATTATGCCCCCTGTGCTGGCCATAGTCGTAGCCTGAGGTATCATCTCCAGGTTGTCCGTCCCATTCTGGTGAACAAAAATATCTAACGGGGAAAATTAACAATTAAATTTTGGTGGTCAAAGGTCAGGCTCACTGTGACCTTGTCCATCCCAGAAAAAGCAACAAGCAGGCCTCTTAAACATGATAGAAGATCCTTAGATCCCCCATTGTTGTGTGTTTCTCTCCTGTTTCAACATGAGTGTGACGTCAGCCCCATCCAACACCTCCAGGGTGATCAAACATGAACTGCATGTTCTGTGTCAGCAGCACCTGATCTTCACTAATTATACATGGAAGACATTTTGACAGTAGGAAAACACAGGCGTAAATAAAGAGTTTAATGTCGACCAAGTGTCATTAAGATGCTGTAGTTTCAGGTTCATGTCATGCATGGGCAGACTATGAGACAACAGGCCCCTGGGCACAGATGTACAGAGGGCCCCACAGTCTCTCCTACACAGGAGCAAGACACAAGGACTGAGCAGTGGTTTTACATCTCTTTGTAGTTGATATACATCTTTTTGTGGTAATTTTGTCTTTATAAGGTTGTTTTGTGTCTCTTTGTGGACATTTTGTGTCTCGCAGTTCATTTCGTGGTCAAATTGTGTCTCTTTGTGGACGTTTTGTGTCTTTTTCGAGTTATTTTGTGTCTGATAATTTTGTGTGTCTGTGGTAATTTTGTGTCTTTTTGTGGACATTTTGTGTCTCTGAGGTCATTTTGTGTATTTTTCTAGTTATTTTGTTTTCTTTGTGGTCATTTTGTGTCCTTTTGTAGTTGTTTTGTCTCTTTGAGGTCCATTTTGTGGTAAGTTTGTGTCTTTTTGTGGATATTTTGTGTCTCTGAGGTCTTTTTTGTGTCTTTTACTAGTTGTTTGGTATCTCTGTGGTAATTTTGCGTATTTTTTTGTGTCTCTTTGAGGTCCATTTTGTGGTCATTTTGTGGGAATTTGGTGTCTCCAAGGTAATTTTTTAGACATTTTGTAGTAATTTTGTGTCTTTTGTGGATAGTTTGTGTCTCTGAGGTCTTTTTGTGTCTTTTCTAGTTATTTTGTGTGTCTTTGTGGTCATTTTGTGTCTTTTTCTAGTTGTTTTGTATCTCTGTGGTAATTTTGTGTATTTTTGTGTCTCTTTGATGTCCATTTTGTGGACATTTGGTGTCTCCAAGGTAATTTTTTTAGACATTTTGTGTCTCTGAGGTCTTTTTGTGTCTTTTTCTAGTTATTTTGTGTGTCTTTGTGGTAATTTGAATCTCTTCCTGGTCGGTACATGTTAATTTGTCATTTTGCAGAGGGCCTCCTGACACTTAAGGCCCTGGGTCTGTGCCCGGTAGGCCCTGTTCAGTAATCCATCCCTGCTGTCATGGCGACCGGGACACTCGAATAGAACAGAGCCATTGTTAATGCTTTCAGTAACACCTGTTTTCGTGTCAACTCAAAATGTCTGCTGTAAAGAAGGTAAAATCAGCCAGGTTTGAAAACACTGTGTGAAGTGTTTCCCCAACACATTAACGCTCATGGTTTAGAAGCGAGATGCTGTGTGTGTGTGTGTGTCTGTTTCAGGCAGTCAGACCAGGTGAGCCGAATCCCCCAGACGACCCAGATCCAGGCGGTTGTCACAGTCGTCTCCTCCCATGGTAACCAGATGTGCAGAGATTATGGTATGTGTGCTGAACTTTAAAGTGACACATTCTGGTGAAACGAGGGTAAAATGACCAACAAAAAAAAGGAAGCTGACCTGTATTTGATGCCTCTACAGATGGTCTGTACCCGGGCCGTCTGTGGGAGCCTTTTAGGCGGTGAAAAGACAGAACACCGGTTAACATCTCTTTCATCCTGCATCAGAACTGTTTACCCCAATTTTGGAAGGTTTTTTTCATGTTACTCTTGAGAGGTCACATGGTCTCTAATGTGCTGAGTAGGTTTCATAACCACTGAGCCACTGACACCCATTAAAACCCTGTTGTATAATAACTGTGTCACTTTGAAAGTAATATTTTAGGGACATTGAAGTGGTGGAGGATGTGTGCAGACCCTTTACTTAAAGGGACAGTCCACCCCAAAATCAAAAATACACATTTTGTCTCTCACCTGTAGAGCTGTTTATCAGTTTGGATAGTTTTGGTGTGAGCTGCCGAATGTTGGAGATATCAGCTGTAGAGATGTCTGCCTTCTCTCCAATATAATGGAACTAGATGGCACTCAGCTTGAGGTGCCCAGAGTGCCAAAATACATTTGAACAATTCAACAGTAATGTCTCTTTCCAGAAATCATGACCTGGTTACTCAGGATAATCACAGACCTTGTTGTGAGCAGTGAGTGTAGCAACATCACTTTGGCTCTGACAGATCAAAATCAAGTATTTCCACCAGTGATGGGCAAAATTTTTTGAATGACTCTTTAAGTCTCCAGTAGGTTTATGTACCGGAACACCTGCCGAATGTCCAAGTGCTCATGAATCCCTGACCTGGCAGCAACGGCACTGAACAAACTGGCGAGGACCAGTTCACTAGCAAAGACCACACCACAACAATCTGTCATGTAAAGGTTTCATTGTAATTCAGGAGGTGTAGTTGTTGTTGAGGGCTGGTGAATGGATGTAAGTGGGGACGAAGGTGGAAGAGGGATGTCTTCTGATAGGTTGATCTGGGAGGATGTACGGAAGATCGGGAGTTTCGTCTCCCGAGCTGATCACAGGCCCCCCAGAGAGTACACAGAATGAGACATGGGAGAGGTGTGCACCAGATTGAATACGAAAAGATGAGGGACGAAGTGAAGGGAGCGTGGGTTGAGAAAACTGAGACAATCAGAGCAGGATGGGTCAACCAGGTGTAAGTAGGCTTGGCAGGTAGTTAGAGGTGTGGCTGAGGCGAGGCCCTGCTCCTGAACCTAAGTTAACAAATTAACGTCATTTAAATCAAACTCAAGTTGAGTCCTCTGCCAGCCAAGGCCAATGATGTGTACACATGCTCCTTGGATGGTCATTCTGCTCTAGATATTACTCCATGGGCTCAGGAACACATTGGAAAACTATTGTCGGTAAACACAGGTCATCGCTGCAGCTACAAATGCCATGCAAAGTGAAAAGCAGATATCAACAACATCCAGAAACGGCGTCGACTTCTCTGAGCCTGAGCTCAGCTGAGATGGACTGACACAAAGTGGTCTGATGAGTCCATCATGGACATCATGTCCTCCGGGCCGAAGATGAAAAGGACCATCCAGACTGTTACCAGCACAAAGCTCAAAGCCAGCATCTGTAATGGTATGGAGGTTTGTTAGTGTCCATGGCATCATGGGTAACTTCTTGTTTCGTGAAAGCTACATACAGGTTTTGGAGCAACATATGCTGCTATCCAGACGACGTCTTTTTCAGGGACGTCCTTGCTGATTCCAGCGAGACGATGAAACACTCTGCACATGTTCCAACAGCGTGGCTTCATAGTAAAAGAGTGCAGGTACTAGTCTGACCTGTCTGCAGTCCACACCTGACTCCTACTAAACATGTGTGGAACATTATGAGGCACAAAGAACGACAACAGAGACTCTGAACTGTTGAGACTCTGAAGTTGTGCTATTTCATTATTATATTTCTATGTCTATATTATAAATGAGATCTTGGTCTGAATGTGACTTTGTATTTGTACTTAAATACATCACTTGAGTAAATGTACTTAGTTACATTCCACCTCCGGGAGTTGAGTGAACTCTCTCTGCTCAGTGTAGAAAGATGTCCGTCCATACAGCGTGGACAGTACAGTAATCTTATGTCACACATTGTATTGATCGCCCCTCACATCAGATCACACCGCTGATGGTGCACTGATCCTCTAATCCATTTCAACATCTGCATTTCTGATAAGTTTCATGTCCAACTTCATGCTGTGTGTGTGTGTGTGTGTGTGTGTGTGTGTGTGTGTGTGTGTGTGTGTGTGTGTGTGTGTGTTGGTAAGTTACCGCTTTGACTCGGCCATTTGATCTGAGAGCTTTGCTTTACTTCTGTAATCCTGCCAACCGCCCATCTCCATCCCCGTCTCCATCACCATCCACCCCTCCTTCCATCACTCCATCCAGGGGATTTGACTGCCATTAAGAGATGGCTTTTTGCTATGTGTGTATTATGGAACACACACACACACACACACACACACACACACACACAGTGACGGAGGGAGGATGAAGTGTAAAAACACAACCACTCTCACTGAGAACTGTGTCAGGCTGAAGCATCAGTTGTGCCGTTGAAGGTGCACCGTGCAGACTGATGCGGGACGGACAGGATGGACACATGGACAAATATTTGGAGCGTGACTTCTAACACACATGGATGCAGCTGTTGGGGAAGATCTGCAGGTATGTCGCCTCCACCTCTGCATGTTAGATACATATCTGGCACTCACAGTTTTGATATTCTGTAAATGACTCTCCCTGTTATCAACAGTTAAAGAGTCAAACTGAGCTACAGCAGTCACCTCCAGACTTCCAGCAGCTGCCTTTGTTTGTCACATATTTATATAATTCACAGCAGTTTATCATTTAAGTGCTGATGTGCTCTTTTTGTGCCGTTTCAGACCTCCGTTAATCCTGGCATGTCCCAGATGAGAGACTACAGTAATGACTGTCATCACTTTCACTGGTCAGTTTCAATCCCTTCACTCCTCTGCTGTTTGTTTTTTTTTTTTACCACCTCTGCTGTAAAACAGACGATACCGTCTCTGTGAAAGAAACCTCACACCTTAAATCCTCCTAAAAACTTCAATTACACACCAAGTCCCTTTTAGCAGCCCGATGTGGCTACACATTTTGACAGATAAACGCCTGTCTCAATTAGAAGCCTGGTCTCGTTACCAAGCAGTTCATTTTTACCAAAGTTCTTCTGATGTGTAAAACAGACTGTTGGCTACACACTTGAGCTAACGTTAGCTGTTTAGATCACACATAGAAATATAAATGTTTAAAGTTTGGTCAGTTTGGTGCTACACATCGTTAGCTTGGTTAGATTCTCCTCAATTCAATCATTCAGTTCATTTTACTGAAACCACGAGCGCCTAAGACGACCGTGATTTATCCAGATTTACTGGCATGACGAAAAAAATGGTGACTCGAAGTTGTCATGAAGTCAAAAAAACGAGTCCATTCCTTGATTACCCAGTAACTTATTCATATTCCTTAAGTCTGCAAGAATCAAAACAGTGTCATGACGCTCTCTCTGTCGATGCCTCGTATGTCAGAGCTTGATTAAATGAATTATTTCTAATTGAAATTTTAAATTTTCAAATAAAGAATTTTATACATCTTATTATATACTTTTGCATAAAAGGAATTAAAGGCCTTGAGTTCAGTGATTTAAGCAATAGCCTGGGCTACTATTTGAAGCTTTACGGTAATAAGCTCAGGAAGATTTCTTTTGACGAACCATCCTGAGATGTTGGGTTACCTGTGTTGATAGACGGATTGATTTGACTGATTGATCAGGGCCGAACTCGAGCGAGGGCGATCTGGATGGAGGGTGAAATCCCAGCAGGCACAGACAATACCTATTGTTGTGGGGCTAATCTCTGATGTAAGCTGTTCTGTCTTAATCACATCATCATTTCACCAGCAGCTGGCAAAGAGACAGTTCAGCCCTCGAACTGCCATCAAGCATCAAATCATTACTCCATCACTGTCCTTGTGTCGCTGCGAGCGTTACATCTTGGTGAGCCGCGACCACGGGAGCTGATCAGCATGTTTGGGTCTTTTTTTATTTACTGGTGCTGAGGTGGTTGTAGATTTCTGCAGATTCTTAGTGTTGTTGGAGCAGTGGGGTAAAGAACCAGAGACAGAATCTGTGAAATTCATATTGATCTAAACTGGGGGGAAATGTTGAGTAAAAGTTAAGTAAAATATTTGCCTTAAAAACTACTTTCACAAGGTTCATTTAGTAGCTGTTTTAAAGGTTTCAATTGTGTTATGCAATCCAGCAGACAAACACAGGTAGCTACAGAAGCCTTAATGGTTACGAGTTCAAAACTAATTTTCTCTGTTTTCTCTTAATCAGCGATAAAAACTTAATTTCATCTGTTGTCTTAAAGGTCCAGTGTGTAGGATTTAGGGGGATATATTTGCAGAAATCAAATATAACAAGGTGTATAATCACCTGAAAATAAGATTCATTGTTTTTGTTCCCTTAGTATGAGCCGTTAGGGAGCAGGTCCTCGTCTACAGAGATTACCATGTTGCACCGCCATGTTTCTACACTGTTAAACATAGAACCAAACCTGTACGTGTCGTGGGTCAGGTCTCAGGTCTCAGGTCTTGGGGTCCGGGTTGACTTGTGAACACCTCTAGTTAGAGGTGCTGGTGGAATTTGTCAGAGATGGGGACTTGAGTCATTGTGACTTGGACTCGAGTCGACTTGAGTCGCTGTTTTGATGACTTGTGACTTGACTTGACAAAAAATAAAAGACTTGAGACTTGACTCGGACTTGGAAGTTAAAGACTCGGGACTTGACTTGACTTCAGACACGATGACTTGAATGATTTGAGTGTTATTCACATCATGTTTTCAGTTAGAATATAAAAATATCGATTACCCGGTAGGAGCGCAGGCTGAGAATGGCGTTGTCATGATTGGATCACTACCCTGTCAATCAGTCATGCCCTCTCTATGTACCTTACGTGTTTATTGGAGAAACACGCCCTCTTATATCAGATAGGCATCAACATGTCAGCGGGAGGGGTACCGCGAGTAATTTATTTATTTAATTTATACTAATTTATTTGCTAACATTAACCCCAGAAAACGTGAGCGAACATTCTGACTGGCTCATCACAAGACCAGCTGGACGTTTTATAAACGAGCAACACAGGGTTAAATGAGCTAAATGGGTGATTTTGGCCGCTGCCTTGGTTAGTGTGTGTGTGTGTGTGTGTGTGTGTGTGTGTGTGTGTGTGTGCTCGCGCATGGGGGTCGTCCCTGCAAAGTAAACATTGCAGCGATGAAGTCACCTAAAATTTGGTTAAAACTGAGTAACCCAGGTAACTTAGGTTGTAAAGTTGAGCGAATACTGTTTGAGATGGACTAAATGAAGTAATGGTTTTAAAATTGAGTAATTATTACATGCTACAACACTAGTAAACAAAGTAGATATTGCTTAAAAACAGATCATGACATAAATATGGGTTTAAAACTAAGCAAAGCAAGTAAATATAATTTAAAATGGAATAAATAAATGGAATAAATGAAGTAACTTTTAGTTAAAAACAGCATGTGAGGTTGATTTGGGTGAACAGCTGAGTTAATGAGGTGTATATATAGCGAAGACAAGATTCTCCAGGTAAAATTACAATAATAAGGTGACTTGGACTTGACTTGACCTATTACAGGACTTGACTTGACTTGACTTGACATAACCTGTGACTTGACTTGACTTGCCCAAGAAAAAATGACTTGGGACTTACTTGAGACTTGAAGGTTAAGACTTGAGACTTACTTGAGACTTGCACATGTGTGACTTGGTCCCATCTCTGGAGTTTGTTGCCTTTAGACAGAGCCAGGCTAGCTGTTTCCAGTCTTAATGCTAAGCTAGGCTAACAAGCTGCTGGCTGTAGCTTCATATAGGCACTAGAGTGATATCAATCCTCTCCTCTAACTCTTAGCAGGATGGCAAATAAGTGTATTTCCCAAAATGATGTACTCTTCCTTTGACTAATTTGTCACTGCACAACAGAAACTAAGACGAAACAAAAATGTTATTCCAATAAATTCAAGTTGGTTTCTTTTGTTACTTGTAGCCACAGTATTTTTACGTGTTGATAAAAATGCAGTCAGATCTTGTGTTGAGACAGGGGGGACATTTTCTCAACCTCAATGACAACAATAAGTTTGGGAAGCACAGATTTCGAACTCCAGTGTCGATTTGAAATAATTAAATGGAAGTTTTTAGTCCTGAACTACTTTGGAAATGATTTCTGTCCTCATATTTGAACAGCCCACATGGAAATTGGTCGCATTGTTCCGAAAAACTGACGAGTAATCAGATGATGCTGCAGTAGAGTACGGATTACAGAGAGCTGTGGATATAATCTGTACACATTTCAGATGGCCATGTGTGTTGTTTTAGTTGAAGAATCCTGTCTTGTTTGGTTCCTGTGGTTCTTTGCAGCTCAGTATTTGGGCCTGACTGCAGAGCTGTTCTGATATTTGTTCTCCCTCTGTCCTCCTCCAGTCTCTGTGCTGTGCCTGCTGCCTCAGGCGGTGCTGGCACGGTGGGCGTGTGTTCGGGCGTGTCCAGCGTCCTGCACCTGCACTCAGGAGAAGAGCTGCAGCGTGCTGTGCGACCGCACCGGCATGGCTGAGCTGCCCAAAGAGTTCCCCTGCGAGGCCTCGGCCATCAACCTGGACAAGAACAAACTCAAGTTCCTGTCAGAGAGGGCCTTCGGCACCCTGCCCTCCCTCAAGTCTCTCTCTCTGGACCACAACAACATCTCCTTCATCACCCCCGGAGCCTTCAAGGTGTGTTTTGCTTTTTGAACGCTGCCCATTAACCAGTCAACCTTGTACATTTTTTTGATTTTTTTTTTTTTTTTTTTACTATTATGTGGGAAAACCATGTTAAACAAAATATTATTATAGATGGTACTCTAAAATGTGTCTGGAGTCAAGTCAATTTAAAAGATTAACAAAAATAACAAATAGCATGTTTTTAGGATCTGTACTGGAAAAAAAGAACAGTAAGATGTTGTCATTCCATTTTTTTATTTGATTTACTCCTCTTAAAAGACAAGAACAACGTCTACAGACTGCACCTTCTGAAGGAGTTGTACATGTTGTTCTGTCAGTGAGTAATAGTTTGTGACATGCAGGTTTTCATAACATGAACTACAAGGTTGGCTTGCATTTTTTGTGATGGCCTCCAGCAGAGTGAAAACTGCTTGAGAAGAAAACACTCAAAGAGCACACACACTCTGTCAAGGCTGAATTATTCTCTCGATTTTTATAACAAATAATTCCTTAAAAATGCACATTTAGTAAATGGATCTCAAGTAGCTCCTGAGAAACAAGGTCAGTTCATCCAAAGCACCAAACAAACTAACATTTATTTACACATAGTGACATCCAGCGTTGTGGACAGTTAAAGGGAGACTTCAGATTTTTTTGATGTAGGGTTGTACTAGGTACTTATCGATTGACAATATATTACATACAGTAGATGCCAGTCAGCACGTCCCCAGTTTGGAGAAGCAGGCTGGAGTCTGACATGGAAGCTCAGCAATGTACTGTGTTGGATGGGGGCCAGCAACAAAATGTACTTAGCCACCTAAAAATGTCCCACCTAAAAGAAAAATCAATATCAGTGTCAGTGTGCACTATATTTAGAATATTTTCCCTGCTGTACCTTAATGTCAGACAGTTATTTTCTACTGGAAAATGAAGGTGTTATATTGCTCTCTTCAAAGCCAGGCTCCATTTAGAAAAACAGTGATTTAACATTGCTGAACACAGGAGCTTTTAGTCTACCGCTGCCTCAATCAGTTAGTTTGTTTGTGCCATTTTATTACTTTGGTGTTTAAAAGGGTTAGTTCGGATTCACTAAAGTCACACAATAATACAAATAAACGAACTCACCAAAGCAGCAGTAGACCAGCAGCTCCTGTGTTCAGCAAGTTAAAATGACTGTTTTTGTCAATGGAGTCTGGTGGCTCTGACGAGAGCATAGATGGGGAACTGAAGCTGTTAATGGCTTCTGTACCACAACAGGCTGTCTGCCTGAAAGGGAAAGCAATAAAAATACTCCTAATATAGTGTACACTTGGTGGAACTTCTTCAGGGTAGCTAAAATATGTTTTGTTGCTGGCACCCATCCACAGCATTGATGAGCTTCCGTGTTGGACTCCAGCCTGCTTCTTCAAACTGGGGGCAAGCCGACTGCCACCTACTGTATGTAATACACTGACTATGGATAAGTACAAAAACAACCCCACCTGAAAATATGCCTAGTTTCTGAGATATCTGCTGCTGAGAAATTTGCTGCAGCTCACACTGGATGTGAATGAAATTAAAATGGTCGTGCTCAAATCATCACAAAATTACATTTGAAGAGCCAAAATAGCTTCATGCAGAAACAACTTCCTGATATAATATGTTCTTTTTTCCAGTGCTTTGAGCAGCAGATATATAAAACCAAAAATATCTGCATGATTACCACTAGGTTTCAGTGGGATTATATGTTTGGAGTGAACTGCCTCTCAGAGAAATGAATCCAGATCTGCACCAGAAACAGTCACTTGTTTGTTCGCCCAAATTTCTACGGAAATTCATGTGAACCAGTATTTTTCTTACTGATGTGTTATGTGCTGTGAAATCTCTTCTCTTGACAGCACTTCTGCTAAAGCTTTGAAGTTTTACAAGGGGTCTTGTAAGACTGAAAAGCACCTTGTGAAACTACATGTTTAACCCCCCTCTGTCCTGCAGGGCCTCGCCAACTTAGTGGAGCTGAAGATGGCGCACAATGAGTACATCAGTTACCTTCACACACGGACATTCACGGGACTGAAGAAGCTGGTGCGCCTGGACCTGTCAGACTGTAACCTCTTCAACATCCCTGACCGCATCTTCATAGAGCAGACGGCGCTGAAGGAGCTGCTCTGCTTCCAGAACAACTTCAGGAGGATCCCCGGAGCCTTCAGGGGCATGGAGAACCTGACTCACATCTACCTGGAGAGGAACAAGATCGAGGCGGTGGCCTACAACTCCCTGCTGGGCCTGGGTAGTCTCAGGTGAGTCACAGGCTGGGGTGTTGTTAACTCACAGAGCTACAAGCAGGAATTAATATAGTCTACATATGTTAAAGCCTGAATGTGTAATTAGAGGTGATATTTTGTGATGCAGAATTAAAGCTGGAGTGGGCAGAAATCTGGAAAATGAAAAAAAGCAGAACTTGAAAAGACACCATCCTCCTAAGCCCCTTCCACCAGACAACCACAGGCATATGCACACACTTCATACAGTAACCCAGTGTTTCTCATACATAGATGTATTTAATCTTATTTCATTGTAAAGTTGCTCTCGGCCCCTCCCTGCCCAGCTTTGTCTCTCTGTTTATCAGTTTATCAGACCAACCTTTAGTCTGTGGCTGTAGCAGCTCAAATTCAGTCAGCACCAGGTGTCACAGTCGGATGGGGGCCAGCAGCAGTGTTGGGTCTTACTTGTGTAACAGCAGCAACAGAAAGTTTCGTGATCCAGCAGGTAGTCGGGGCCGTCCGTACCCTGGATCTGGAGTTCGAGCTGGCTGGATTCGGGTTGCTGCAGCTGCTGACAAGGGGTCTGCTTTTGGAGCTGCTGCCCATTCTGCTCCCACTGAGGTGGTCTGTAGCGGCGGGGAGTGAGGTGGAGGACACTCTAGCTAATGTTAGCTACATAAACTAAAATGTAAAGTCGCAGCTGTGAGGCTTTGGCTCTGGTTGAAATATTAGCAACATTTTCTCTCCATCTCTGAAACACTCACTGATACTGACTTTTTTTTTGTTTATTGTCAGATTCTCTTTTAGACTCTCTTTGATCAGTCCGTCTTTCTTTCTTGGCTTGCTTTGCAGTGTAGGCAGGTGTTGCCAAAGGTGGATTAGCAACTTTCTCTGCAGGATTCTCCGTCTCCATTGAATCAATCTTTCCAAAGGATCACAAGTATCTGTATTTGTAGAGCTGCCAATAGGAACACCCTCTCTCTGAAATGATCTGAGTCTCCTGTCATGGATTAGATTTTCTAAAGCCTAAAAACAGATTTTTGCCCAAGATTTTTGCCCAAGATGCCAAAATGAAACTCCCTACCCCAACTTTAACTCTGCCATCTCCTTATATCTGAACATTTCAGTCCCTCAAAAGCCCATAAAATTTGTTTAAAGAAGAATTCTGAGTTTTGGTATCTTTGCTACAGCTCAGTTTCTCTGTGATGTTAATGTGGAGAACATTTGTCTTTCTTGTTGTGCTTTTCCTTTTTGTGTGTGTTTTGGTATCAGGGGGATCTCTGGAGAGTATTAATATTTTTGATCTTGTGTGGTTGAGGATGTGCTGACATCAGTTCAGTCTTTAAAGGTGCTTTCACACCTGCCCTGTTTGGTTCAGTCCAATCAAATTCAAGTTCGTTTGCCCCCTCAGTGCGGTTCGTTTGGGCAGGTGTGAACACAGCAATCACACTCAGGTGTGCACCAAAACAACTGGACTGACACCTTCTTGAAGAGGTGGTCTCAGTCATTGTTTGGGTTAAACATGAGCATGTTCCAGTCCTGGATTATTAATGTGCACCTCCTCCTGTACTGCCTTAATATGCACATTCAGCACATCCAATGCATCAAAACATTGTTTTCTAGTTGGAGCCGCGTTTGCCTCGTTTTCAAACTGTATGCTTTGACTAAAATGAACAATGACAGCAATATAGTCCACGATGAGCAGCGCTAAAATCAACCTGCGTAGTTGTCCCTCCATTGTGACATTAGAAAGTGTCACATTTATCTTGCAAGTGTACTCTTCTTCAACGTTTGCTTTACTTCCTGGATTTTTCCCACATGGAAATTCTGACCAATCAAGAGCAGCTTTCTCACACAAGGCATTTGATCTGGTCCTCTTGTAAATGCTGCCGTGAGAACACCAACCAACTCTAGGCAATTATACAACTTTGGAACAACATGAGTCCCTGATTCAGACCAAAGGAGACGACTATAGGTCTGAAAGCAGACTAAAATGTGTCTGTCTTCTTCTTACCTCAGGTACCTGAACCTCCAGGAGAACCGCATCAATGTGATCCATGACCAGGCCTTCCAGGACCTCGTACGGCTGGAGAACTTCTACCTCAACGACAACCTGCTGTCTGATCTGCCCCGGCTCGCCTTCAAGGGTCTCATCCGCCTCAAGATGCTCAACCTCGGGGGAAACCAGCTGACCAACGTGTCCAAGACGTGGTTCAGTGACCTGGTGGAGCTGGAGGTCCTGTACCTGGACAGGAACCAGCTGGTAAACATCGAGGAGGGCACCTTTGAGAACCTGACCAGCCTGATCACGCTCCACCTGAACAGCAACAACCTCACCACCCTCCCCTTCCCCGTTTTCCAGCCCATCTACTTCCTGGGCCGCCTCTACCTCTTCAGGAACCCTTGGGAGTGCGACTGCTCCTTCGAGTGGATGAAGGAGTGGATGGAAAGCTACAAGCTGGTGCGGGACATCCCCTGCGCCTCTCCGTCCTCCGTGGCAGGGCTGGATCTCAGCGAGGTGGTTTTCACCAAGGTGAACGGCACATGTGTGGACCCTGGAGAGCTGAACTTGACCACAGCCTCGTCAGAGATCATCTCCACCACAGAGAACCGCTTCAACAGCCTCATCTCCAAGCTGCTCCAGCAGGAGCTCAGAGAGGAGATGGGGAACGGTACAGAGAGCCTCCGCAACGGGACCCTGCTGGAGCCTGAGGAGGGGCAGCTCTCAGCAGGGGTCGGAGGGCGACGGGCTGAGGCGAGCCAATCATATCTCTGCTTCACTGCAGTGTGGCTCATCTTTGGTTTGATTGGCCAGTTAGATATTAATTACTGTCTTTCTTGCACATGAGAAGAGTGGAAATGGACATGGGGTTTGCTTCCTGACCCTCTGAAACAACAAGGAGTAGCTTTTTTGAAATTGCCGATGAGATAAAAGATGTTTTCATTTCTCTATGAAAGCATGGAGGAATACGCTTCCTCTCAGGTGTGGTTGCTGGTGTGAGTCTGCCCTGCCAAACCTAGGATTGGGGATTGTTTCATGTGAAATGCAGGCATGGGCTATTCTCAGCTATCTTCAGAGGAAAGACTGACATTGACATGGCAGCATCTATGAGCTGGTTCTATACAATAATCTATGATATTTATAGATTACATAACTGATGCAAATCTGTCCTCCTGGTTCATAAACAGCTGTACAGTTGCAGGATTTCTACGATCACAGACGCGGGTGTTGATTTCAAACGACTGTGGCGACATGCTCATATATGTAAACCTACACTTTCTGTTGCATAATGCTCAATTTTAATTAATATTATATAATATTCGTAGCATTACGTAGTCTGTTACGAGTGTTTTTTTGTATTTCCATTCACATCTATGTGTAAAGTTAAAGGAGATAAGAGCTCCCGCAGTTATCTCCTAAACAGATGTCCCCTCTGCTCGTTTCTGTTCATTCAGCTCTGCAGCTTTTCCATAAATGCATTAATCTTCTTATTGCATGCGGCTCAGTGTCGTCGCTGCTTCCGTGTGCTACGGCGTAATGGAGGGACTTTGTCGTTGCTTTTGCCTCCGGTGCACTGGACTGTTTTCCCCATATGGACGTGACCTCTCTGTATATGGGGGTGTGACTGCCATATGTCAGGCTGTGGACGGGGGAGGGAGTAGTGTCAAAGCATTTCACTTCTCTGTGTGATAAGAAAGCTTTCAGGTGTATCACAATCTGCAACATGTTGTGCATATTTCAGAGTTTCTCTGTATAAACTGATGTGTTCTGTGTAGCTGATAAAGATCATCCCTGTTCTAACACCAGCCACTGCTTTCGTCTTACCCTGGTGAATGTACGTAGTTTGGTTCAGACAGCCGGTGATCCAGTTCAGTGGTATTATTAGACAAACTGCTCTGTCACATGATATATTTTTCTAAATAAATAAATTAAGAAATTGCTGTTGAACTTTTGACGTGCCTGCTCAGTAACTCCTTTCAGCCTCGGTCGAGGAGTCGACCCGTTTCAGCGGTGAACACCGGTTAATCTGCACGCTGGCCTGTTGGCCCTTTAATGTGGGATTAGGCTGGGACTAAGACAACTGGGGGAGCTGGATCTAATGCAGCTGGTTTTAATCCCAGACCTCTGCAGGAACGTCGCAGGGAGTGCGTTCAGGATGTTTTTAATTCATCTGGTTGAAATGACAGAGGTGTCACAGAAGGGCTACTGTAGTGAGGTCACTGTTGTCTATGTAGCCACTGGTTTGCGTTTCACAGGTGTGTTGTAGGACAAACTGGTCATGCTTCCTTTTACAGGTGATTTCCTGTTCATTTTCTGTAACTGCTTATCCTGTTAGGGGTTGTGGGTCAGGCAGGGTTCACCCTGGACAGGTCACCAGACTATCACAGGGCTGACACATAGAGACAGACAACCATTCACACTCACATTCACACCTACGGACAATTTAGAGTCACCAATTAACCTGCATGTCTTTGGACTGTGGGAGGAAGCTGGAGCACCTGGAGGAAACCCACGCTGACACGGGGAGAACATGCAAACTCTGCACAGAGGGACTTCAAAAAATGAACTCTCCTAACATGTGTAGTAGTATGTTAGGAGAGTAATTTCTCAGTCTTATTATCTTCAGTATTTCACAGTGGTATCTACATTAGCCTGTCTCCATCCAGCTAAGGTGACGTATGAATTTCAAAACCATACTTCATAAAAAGCAAAGTGAAACACAGCTGTCCTCTGTCACCACTGCCTCTTTTTTCACGTTAATGCTGCAGGATTACGCAACAGTAAAACACCGTGTTCAGGCTGCCGTTTGTTCTAATCACTCACTTGGATTGATTGAAATCACAAAATGCAGCACTTGACTCGGAGGTCAGCCGAGTGCACATCCACCTGAACCAGGACTTTGTATTCAGTGTGCGTGACATTTTCTAAAATTTTAAAAGTCAGTTTTAGGACTGTGAATTATGATTATTGTCATTATTATTGTTTTGTGGATTGTTTTTCTCCATTAATAGATTGATTCGTTCCATTTAAATGATGCATTGCAAAAAAACTGTAAAAAGATCATTACATTCCTCATGGTAAAAAATATATTTTTATGAAATATTTTTGGGTGCATTTAATGCCTTTATTACAGCAGAACAACGACAGGAAATGAAAGGAGAGATGTCAGGAATTATATGCACTTCATGGTTTGCATCATATGATTAACTCTAGGCAATTTTAAATACTGACTTTTTTATATTTAAGTTTAGCTGCCACCACTTTCATTTTCTCCTCAAGGCATCTGAGTGACTTTTGAGTTGATGCTGTCTCTGATTGCTGGTCTGTTGATATGTATCCATTTAAACGCCACTTTTTTATTGATTGTTTTGCAGATTGCTTTCTTCTTCTTCTTCTTCTTCTTCTTTTTTCTTGTCCCAATCAACAGTCCAAACCCCAAAGATTTTCAATTTGCTGTAATAAGAATGAGAAAAGCAGCAAATGCTCAGCAAATATTTAAAAAAGACAAAAAAAAAATAAAAATTATCAGAAATAGTGACATTTTGTGTCAGTCGACTGATTGATTTTGATTAAACATTTCAGCTTCAAAATATAGTCATGCAGTCACAGGGACAGAGATTAGTGAGTTCAGTAATATCACAATGTTGTTCATCTGACTGTATTTGTTTGTGTGTTGCATGTTGCTTTGTGTCATTTCTTTGGCATGTTTTCTGTGCAGTTCTTGATTCAGTTAACGACCCTGTTTGCCCTCAATAATCCATTTTCTTCCACTCTGTTTGCCTTTTGTCACCATGTCCCTGCGTGCCCTCTCTGCCTCACTGTGTGTTTGTGTGTTGTCCTCCTTATAAAAAAAAAGCTTATTTATTATTATGAATATTTTTTTGTGATGGTTAGCATTGTTGCCTCACAGCAAGAGGGTTCCTGTTATGAACCCAGTGTGGGGGAGCCCGTTTGTGTGGAGTACACCAAGACATTTTGTGATAGTTTGAACAACATACTATACTATGACTTTTTGATGATCTTTGATCACATTATAAAACATGACTTTTTTAAATGAAATTTTGAATGACATACTATACTACGACTTTTTGATGATGTTTTGAACAACATACTATACTATGACTTTTTTTTAATATTTTGAACGACATGCTATACTATGACTTTTTTGTGATGTTTTGGACGACATGCTATACTATGACTTTTTTATGATGTTTTGGACGACATGCTATACTATGACTTTTTTGTGATGTTTTGGACGACATGCTATACTATGACTTTTTTGTGATGTTTTGGACGACATGCTATACTATGACTTTTTTGTGATGTTTTGGACGACATGCTATACTATGACTTTTTTGTGATGTTTTGGACGACATGCTATACTATGACTTTTTTATGATATTTTGGACGACATACTATACTATGACTTTTTTGTGATGTTTTGGACGACATGCTATACTATGACTTTTTTGTGATGTTTTGGACGACATGCTATACTATGACTTTTTTGTGATATTTTGGACCACATACTATACTATGACTTTTTTATGATATTTTGGACGACATACTATACTATGACTTTTTTATGATGTTTTGGACGACATGCTATACTATGACTTTTTTATGATGTTTTGGACGACATACTATACTATGACTTTTTTGTGATGTTTTGGACGACATGCTATACTATGACTTTTTTTTATATTTTGAACGACATACTATACTATGACTTTTTTATGATGTTTTGGACGACATACTATACTATGACTTTTTTGTGATGTTTTGGACGACATGCTATACTATGACTTTTTTATGATGTTTTGGACGACATGCTATACTATGACTTTTTTTATATTTTGAACGACATACTATACTATGACTTTTTTATGATGTTTTGGACGACATACTATACTATGACTTTTTTGTGATATTTTGGACGACATGCTATACTATGACTTTTTTATGATGTTTTGGACGACATGCTATACTATGACTTTTTTTATATTTTGAACGACATACTATACTATGACTTTTTTATGATGTTTTGGACGACATGTTATACTATGACTTTTTTATGATGTTTTGAACGACATACTATACTATGACTTTTTTATATTTTGAACGACATACTACACTATGACTTTTTGATGATGTTTTGAACAACATACTATACTATGACTTTTTTATGATATTTTGAACAACATACTATACTATGACTTTTTTATATTTTGATCACACTATAAAACATGACTTTTTTAAATGAAATTTTGAATGACATACTGCAGTATGAAGTTTCTATGAAATTTTGAACGACATACTATATTATGACTTTTTTTCTGATATTTTTGATCACATATTAAACTATGACTTTTTAATTAAACTTTGAACGACATACTATACTATGACTTTTTTTCTGATATTTTTGATCACATATTAAACTATGACTTTTTAATTAAACTTTGAACTACATACTATGACTTTTTGTGAGATTTTGATTACATATTATATTGTGACTTGATACTGTGATACTCTGCTCAGTCTGAGATGTTTGTGCCAGTGGAAAAGAAAAAATGAGAGCCACTCAAAGGTTCACTTTCCAACACATAAAAGGAAATATATTTAAAAAATTGTTCATACTGAAGAGCTTGTATCATTGCAGAGTCATTTACACAAGGGGCAGTTTGTATGTCATTCTGTCATATTCATATACATGTTAATCAGATGCCTCCTCTTCCCTCGCAAAGTCGTCACCTTTGCAGAATGTATAGTGTACACTTCCTTTGTAGACAGTTACACAGTTTCAGAATAAAAATCAGCATTTCATCTCTCGTTGATTTTTAAACTTGATTGAAACATTAATACTCTTGGACATCACATCTCTGAAATGGAAAATGAGGAATAAGGTGGAATTCTTCCTTTTCTTGTGTATGACAAATCAAAAAGAGAAAAATCGACTTTTATTAGATTTTTTTTTTACAAACACATCTCACTACATGGTCAATCATCATCATTATCATCATCATTATTATTATTATTATTATTTTTTTTTTTTATAAATCTGTGGTTTAGAAATGTCACCCGAAATGCAAGGGATGTGCATAGGTGTCAAGTCAACGTCCGGCTCCGTCGCTGTTAGTTTTTTCTTGCCCCTCTTGCTTCCCTCGGCTGAGTTCAGTCTTCCAAACAGCTGGAATGTTTTTTTAAGGTATATATTTTTGTCTTCTTTTCTTTCTCAGAGGTTTACAGAGGGACACGGGGAACACTGACTGACTGACAGCATGGAAGCTTGCAAATGTCCACATGCATGATAACCTCATTCAAATCTCTAAAACATTATTTATGGATTTATTTAGAAGAGACAGTACCTGGCAGGTAGGAAGGTAGAAAGGTGTGAGATAAAGTAGCTGTACTGAGGGCTGACAACAGGATGATGGGAGGATGTAACCCAGTGTTACAGCTCAGAAAAGAACAAGAATGAATAAATAAGGAGGGCCGGTGACATGATCTATAGATGAGAAGACATTGCAGTGTGTTTGTGTGCTTTTACTTCAGTCTGCCGACAGACAGAATACCCACTGACAGTGTCTTTCTACAGATGGTTTAGTACTACAACACCCAACAGGACTACAATGCGATGGGAGGATGGGACACAGTACTGTCTCTTTAAAACAAACATCTACAAAAATGTTGCCTCCTAGCTAGTACAGACATGACAATATTCACTTTTGTTTAAACTCTTGTTTTTATACATCACTATGACTAGGTCGTCTGTCAGGGCAAGAGTCCGATAATCGGCTGCCACAGGTTGTTGGTGCGGCGTTCAGGAGGAGTTCGGTTGAATGCTGTGGTCGCTTTCACAGTACGCTGAGGGGGGTTCTCAATCAAGTGCAGTGTAGAGAGAGGTTTCCCGTCGTTTTTTTGTTAATCGTTTTTTTTTTTTAATTTCTTATTCTGAAGAGGGGATGATGGGAATTTGGCTGAGGTGTTGTTGCTGGGAGGGGAGGAGGAGGAGGAGGAGGTGTAGGTGTAGGTGGTGTCAGTCAGGGTTGCAGGTCAGTAGACCCAGGACACGGGGACCCACTGGCTGGTGGTGCACACCAGGTCAATGGCCTCCTCCAGGTGCCTGATGGTCTCGTCAATCTCATTGTTGATGATGGTCTGGTCGAAGTAGTGAGCGTAGGTCTTCTGCAGGATCTCAGACTCCTTCTGCAGCCGCTGGAGAGACTCGTCCTGGAGGAGGAGGAGGAGGAGTAACAGAGGGTGTTAGACATCGATGAAGGCAGAGAGGGTGATGGAGAGAAGAGACCACATACAGGACTGAAAGAGAAATCCTACAGGCCCCTACACACTGTGTGATCGAGCTGTCTGAGACAAGAACAGAAAACTGAGAGAAACATGATGAAAACTTTGCGAGCAGAGAGACAGATCAGAAACTGAGAAAGATACCATGTACAAACTCAGTGATCACACTCTGGACATACAGACTGGCCGACACAGGCAGGCTGCAGTGAGAGTCTCTCTCCATGGGATATTTAAAAACAGCAGCTTTGTGCATTTAGTCCTTCTCAGGCAAGCTCAGGGGTTTAGTGTTGCTGGAGCCCACAGGAAGTGAGGATTAGAATATATACACGTAACACCTGAAGATCCACTCATTATTAAAAGTGTCTGTCATCCAATAAAGACAATAAAAACTAAAGTGATGGTCAAAGTTGTCACAGTGAAATTTAAGGTGTGCTGATGGATTCACGTCATCAACTCATGCGTTGAGTAACATTACAAGTTAACGTTCCACCTTAAAAGTTGCCGGCAGTCGGCCCAGTGAATGAAGTTATTTTTTCTCAGACTCCAGCTGCTGTGAGAGGCAGCAAAACATCCTTTCATTTTATAGTTACAGTTTACTAATAAAACTCTCCACAGTATGAACAGCTTTTACAGTGGGAACAGGGCTTTAGGGTACCTAGCACACCAGATCTGTGTGCTAGGTACCCTAAAGCCCTGTTCCCTGTAACTATAAAATAACAACTTTTAAGGTGGAACGTTAACTTGTAATGTTACTCAATGCATGAGTTGATGACGTGAATCCATCAGCACACCTTAAATTTCACTGTGACAACTTTGACCATCACTTTAGTTTTTATATGACACACACTTTTAGTAATGAGTGGATCTTCAAGAGTTATGTGCGTATATTCTAATCCTCACCTGTAGAACAAAAAAAAAAAAAAAAAAAGCATCACAGAGCGTCGTTCCTGTGGGCTACAGCAACACTAAACCCCTGAGCTTGCCTGCGAAGGACTAAATGCACAAAGCTGCTATTTTTAAATATCCCATGGAGAGAGACTCTCACTGCAGCCTGTTCTATTTGTTGTGAAAATGTGGGCGTGCAGCCTCGTTCTGTGGACGATAAACCAGGTGCAGACTGACAAAGGAGGAAATACAGTGAGTGCTGGACGGAGCAGTGAGTGACAACAACCCCGCCCACATTTAAGAGGACTGTCTGAACACACCGAGGGTCTAGGTACCATGTCTGAAGGGTTACTGCTGGTTCCAAAGGTACTGTGCCGAAAATGTTTGGTGGAAATGGGGCTTTCAATGATTTTGTTTTAATACATTGTTGTTTCTTTAATAATTTCATTACCTTTTTTATTCCATTGCATTTAATTGAATTCACTGTTTTAAATCGTAATTGTGCTTTAGCAACAGTGTGTGTGGGGGCCTTTACTCAGCAGAAGAGGAAGTGAATGGGAAACACAGAAGGCGGCACTTTCCACTAGAAGCATATGGCAAGGAACACACACACAAACACACACACACACACACACACACACACACACACACACACACAATTAAAAATAACAGTGTGTAGTCACTGTCCTGTCAGGCTTTACTTACTGGCAGCGTTCGACACCACCTGGGCATCTGAGGGGAGCGCCAAAGAAACAAAGCGCATGCAGCATGCAAAAATAAACGAGTGCAGAGAGGAATGAGAGGCAAACAGACGAGAATGAGAGGCTGCTAGCACACACACGCACACACACACAAACACACTGAACACACTGTGTGATGGTGACAGTGCTTCACATACTGACTCTGCAGATTTTAACCAACACAAAATCTGTCAGTGAATCAGAGTTTAGAAAACCAGCAGACAGGTTCGGAACAACTGATGATGTAAAATGTGTCACTGTAAATGGGTCAGACATGTAACAACTAATTGTTTGAGTCATTTTTTTTTTAAAGTAAAAATGAAATATTTTCTGGTTTCACCATCATTATTTGTGAGGATTCGATTTGTTCCTGTTGTTTTTCATACATGACAGTAAACTGAATATTTGGGGTGTTAAAACTCTGATTCACAGATAAACCTCTGCATTTTGACTCGACAGTCTTAGAAACAGGTGTGCAATTTTAAAACTATCTAAATCTGGGTGGTTAACAACACATTATTCTGCAGTGTGACTCGTTACACACATTTATTTTTACTTAACAGGACTTATATAGTGGGTCACAATAAAGTTTTATTTTTAAAAAGGCTCAATAAGTTCGTTGAGCAGCTGGGCACTGTGGCTTTTTCAATTTTCTACTTTTGCAAATATTGTTCAGATGGAAAAAGTGCATTTGTTGTGGACTATTTTCAGCAGCGGATTGATCCTGATTCAGTGCTGTAGTGAGTATTTGAGGCAGCAGGACGGTGTGTGTGGGATTGAGTCAAAATAAACTACAGTCTGTGTGTTCATGGTGATGTAGGAACGTGGTTCACTGATGTGTTTCTATTTGTGGGCAGCAGTGGAGCTCTGAGGCACAGAGGCAGAAGATAAATCAGGCTTTGGATACATTCAGTGTTGTTTTGGGTCTTTTCATGAGATTTTGTGAATAATAATAAACGTGGAATATCAACACCCTTATTCTCTAACATGTATCGTGTGTGTGTGTGTGTGTGTGTGTGTGTGTGTGTGGTGTTCCCACCTCATTGATGCCTGGCGTGATAGTTGGTGCAGCAATAAAGACGACATACGGGGCAAACTCTGCTGTCCGCAGGACCTTCAGGGCCTGATGGAGAACAGGTGTTAGACATAAAAATGTCCTCATATATGCACGAATGCACACACACACCTCCACACATCATAGGCTGCATAAATAGGTGGCTGACGCGTCTCCACTTCCTCCCACTTTACAAAACATTTGGAGCCAGAGTCTGCACAGTAGTGATATCTGCACATTGAATTCCCGCCCATAGCCCTGTCTGACCAATCGTGAGCAGCACCGTTAATTGTAAGGACACTGACCGGCACAAATTGCCGTCAATCATGGCGTCAAACCCACTTTTTATAGCATCAATCAACAAATTAAAACAAAACTTCTCTGGTATCTAGATATTATCATACGTCTATGAACTGTCATGTTGTCCATCTTTATTATACAGTCTATGACACACACACACACACACCTGAGGTTCGACATCCAGTATAGCTATGTGTCCCTGTTGGTGGATCTTCCGGATGGTCTCCAGCCGCGTCCCGTACATGGCGTCCTCGTGGCTGCCGTACTCCAGGTACTCGTTGTTGCTGATGTCCTGCATCATCTGGTCGTGGGAGACAAAGTAGTAGTTCTTCCCGTTCTCCTCATCTTTCTTTGGAGGTCTGGTTGTGTCTGTGGGACACCAGGACACACAGAGCGTTTACATCACTGACACACACACAGTGGTGCTCTTAAAAGCTGCAGAGGACTTCGATCATGTGTCTTACGTGGGATGGGGTAGGCGAATCTGTCAGGGTGTTTGGTGATGAGTGTGTTCTTAATGTGTCGTCTGCCCACTCCATGGGCCCCTGACAAAGACACACACAGTCAGTTATAAAGGCAGACGCTCAGATTTCCTGCTGCTACACTCAGCAGTACTCACCTAACAAAACTAGTGTTTTTCTCTTGAAAGCAGGAAGCTTCACAACTTCTTCATACGTGACGAGATCTAGTTGGTCGAACACTGGAAGTGAGACAGAGAAGCAGAGTAAGAGGATGTGGAGAGGAGCATTCTGGGACACACAGCAGTTAGAGTGAGGGGAACAAGGCGTACTAAAGCGTCTTAAACACATCTGGTGACTATGTGGTGAAGAGAAGAGGAAGTTGGGACATTTGTCAAAACAAAGAAGATTAAAAATCTCTCTGGCAACAAGCCTAATGTTGAAACAGTGAGTGGAAAAGACGACTGGAGAGCTGAGATGATCTGTGGAGTGATGATGAGTCTTTTAAAATAACATCCCATCAGAAATTCCTCCAGTGAGAGAATGGATCATGGGAAGAGCTCATGCTAGAAAACAAAATATATTTAATCAGGATAATGAAAGTATAATTACTGCTGCTGTGTTCATCTGTGCCTGGTTGCATAAAGACTGCTACAAGAAACAGCTTCTCTTGACTGATGAAGTGAAGAAGATTTCTGAAGTCTAGCAGGACTACAGAAAGTTTCCATGAGGATGACACTGCTGTAAATTGAATTTAGCTTGTTATCCAAACCTCAGTGATGTCTTCATAGAGTTGTGGCAAAAACTACTTTGTGAAAAAGACAGAAAAATGAGCAGAGCTGGAGGAAGAGACCTCACGTGTCTGACCAGCTGATTAAATCTAATGGAAAAGTGTCTTCTAGTTTGAAACAGTACTAAAAATATAAGTCAACTGATTCCTCAATAAGCAACAACTCAGTTTGCGTTTAAGTGTTTTTTGGTTGAAAAATGCTTAAAATGATCTGGTTCCAGCTTCTCAAATGTGAATATTTGCAGCTTTTTTCTTTGTCTTCTATGATAATAAATTAAATTCAAGGTTTCCCACACATTCATTTCATTAAAACAAAATTCACTTATTGCCAAACCTGAATATCTGTCTCGTTGGAGGGTTTTTTGATACATCCAAATGCTGAAAAAGGACTTTGTTTTAGGCGAACTAAATGCCTTTCATGACCTGAAAACACACTGAAATAGACGCAGCTACACATATGCTGTGTGTATCTGGAGTTATACCATGGTTGTGTTACCTAACCAACATATTCACCGTAGTAGTGACATGTCAATGGACAGCAAACATCTGTCACTTAAAGCAGTTCAGAGCTGATCAGATCAGATCAAACTTTTCGACCCAGCAGAATGAACCGTTACGTTTCACTTTCAATGCATCTGTTGTTCCGCTGCTCCATCTCTGCCCCGAGTATGCCCAGTGCTTCGACAGAGTGGTGCTACAAATAACTGAACATAATATATAATCCAGCAGCGCTCCTAATGAACAGTCCAGGTGCAAAAATAGAAATGCGGCACGCCATGATTAAAACATCTGACGCCACAAATAGTAGCTGCAACAGTCACTTTTTACAGTGTGTTTTCAGATAATAAATGGCATTTTGGTCAACTAAAAAAAGTTCTTTTTAGCATTTGATTGTATCAAAAAACTCTCTAAGGAGTCGGATATTCTGTTTTTGTAGTGAGTGATTTTGCTTTATTGGTTTTCATCGTTTTTCTGTTGAAAACTATTATTAAAGCATTATTAGCACCATGCTAACCAAGCTAACAACTAGTGTTAGGGTTACCTCCACCCTTTCATCCAATATGGTCATTTGTGGCTGTGAAAATAAAAAATGGCGACGGCGAAAATGCCAAACTCAAGACTTTAAAACAGGAGTCCACAAACCCATGTGTGACGTCACGGTTGCTGCGTCCATTATTTGTACAGTCTATGGATCAAACACGCAATGTGAATATCCCAGCTTTGGCTTTGATTAATTATTATTATTAAATATTCTTAATTATTAGCCAGAGCTCAAGGTGTCGCATTAAAATTGATTGTTTTATCCAGCAATCATTCAGTTTACTTTCATACGTGAAAAGCATCAAAAAGCATCAAATTGTCATATTTGAAAAGCTGGAGACAAACATTTTCTGCTAGAAAAATAATCCACTTATTTTTAATTCTACCTCATTGATTAAGTCTTTTCATAAGGACTTGATTTAAGTTAAGTTTGTGCAACGATTTCCTTTAAAAAAAAAAAAAAAAAATCACAAGGTTACTTTTATTTACTGACTTCATCAAAAGCTTTATGCAACTGTGCACAGATTTCTTTGAACCTAACTTTAGTAACTGAACATTATATGGTGTGTTTTTCAACAGAAACAGTAATTTCAGTGAACGCCTGTTACGACCCTCTAAACATTTCTCTGCGTGACAAAACACAGAGCAGAAAAAATGAGGGTAATTGCAGGTTGTCTGTTGTGCAGAGTGTATCACATGTTGGAGCAGAGCTGCTCACTGTACAATGTGTTCTCAGCCTCTGTAACATGAGCCTCCGCACAGCCACCATCTCAGGGTGCTGACTGGGGAAATACAATACCCACCAGTCACTGGGTTCTCTGATGCAACAGGCGGCTGCAGACTGACGGTGAGGAATTGTTTGAAGCTGCACAGAGTGAAGAAAGAAACTGTATCGACTGAGTATGTTAGTTAATGCCAGAGACTGTTTACTGTCGTCTGGCTCTGCTGATGAGCACATTCAACCAAACGTGGATTAAAAATGGGTTAAGATGAACATCACAGCACACAGTGTCTGAAACACACACACACACACACACACACACACACACACACTAAACTACATGTTTCAGTTTTGTCTCAGCCTTCTGTTGTTTTATGATCCAATCAACAGAAGCAAAACTGAAGCGGTGGCAGTGACAGCTGATTTAATCTACAGGGTTAATCAAAAAAACAGAGAGAAGAAGAAGAAGAGAAGAAGAGAGAGGAGGAGCTGGTTGCTGTCACTGGTTGTTACTTACATGCACAGAGGCCGTTCAGTAGGAGAAAGCGAGAGAGATGAACAGGAGGGGTCATAACATGGTTCGGTTACAACAGCAGAATTACAAAATGTTACACACAAACAGCAAGATACAACAGCTGGGCAGCTGTGCAGCACAGCGCCAACAATGGAGATGGAAATACACAGTGTGCTGCTGTTGTTGCTGCTGAAGGGTAAAATCACACCGACTGGTGAAACGTCACTGTGTGAGACGTGGTGTGGACTCTGCAGAGGATCTGCTGATGGTGATGACAAACACCAGCAGCACTGCAGAGTCTCAGACACACTGGGATCAGTCACGGCCAGAAAGGGAGAACCAGGATGTGTGCTGTGAATTTGAGATCGACTTTAAATAGCAAATAATTAATCTGAAATTTGTGTTTATTACAATTTTCTACTTTGATGGTTTTCTTTCCAACACATAGTAATATTTAATCTTTGAGGTGGAAACAATAACGACAGTTGTTGGGAGCTTAAGTCTATTTTCCACACACCAACACGGTGAATGAAGAATCCAAAAAAAGGCAAACATTGTTTGACTGATTGTTTCATTGACTGAATTAAAGCAAATGGCATTTAACAACGGCAAAACTACATAAAACTTCTGTTTGCAAACTCTCACACAGCTCGTGCACTATAATCTAAGCCTCATTCGTCCAGTCGTACGCTCAGTACTTCACAAAGTGTTTCTGCTGAATTATTACAGTTTGAAACATGCGGTTACACGGACGAGGTGCCTGTCTGAGTGTGCGCCTGTGTTTGAACTCTGCTCAAGCAGAGGTCATACGTACACATGCTCAGGGCATTATTCATAGCAAACAGATGTTTAGATTTAGTTTTGCTGTTGTTTAACACAGCCCCCCTTTTTCTTCAATTCATCAAGAATGTTTGCATTGTTTTGGATTCTTTGCTCGCTGTGGAGGCATGCAAGAAAAACAAAGTTTTCTTAATGAATTCAACGTACACAAATCATCATTTTGTGGGTGAAGTATTCTTTAATGGCTGTAAGGTAACAGTGATGAACTGAGCTTATTGCCTGAGCTGTTTACCATCTGAACATTTCAAATAAAAAGCTAACAAATGTGAATTTCTGTATCGATACCAAAACAATAGCTAATGCGTCCGGGGAACATAAACATGCTGTAATCTTATTTTTCAGTACTCAAATTATGCAAAAACTGCTCATTACATTAGTGTTTAATAAAGAAATCTGTCACAGATTAAATAAAGTAAAATGTTTTCTGACCCAGATCAGAAACAATTTGATTATAAAGTAAGTAAACAAGTCTAATGTAGGAACATTTGGGTCAGTACTCTGCAGGTTTGAGGTTTGACACCTGGTCCTGGTTAACACTGAGTGCAGTGAAGGAAAAGCTGTTGTATGCAGCCATTAGAGTTTGTTGTTTGAAAGTGTTGCTCTGAGATGTTCAGCACTAATGTTAATATCTCATGCACCTGATGCTGCACTGCACTCTGATTCAGGGATGGAGGCCTGTTTGATTAAATCTTGTTGGATCACCTGCGCAGTTTCTACTTCATTCACACTTAGAGCCTCACAGCTGCTGTTTTAGCATTAAAGTAATCACCACTGCAATAACGTGAGGTTGGAGTTATTTGGCTATGACATTTAGTGGTGGTGCAGATGTGTTTTGTAGAAGGTGTTTTTGTTTCGGTGAGTACAACAGTTAAATCCTTGCTTCTCACAGCTATGTTTTCTTGGGTGTAGGAAATAGATTTTGAAGAGAACTGGAAATACCAGACTCTCGATGCCCTGTGTTCAACCCTTAGTTAGCACGGATGGACAGTGAATGACACCATGAGATTAAAGAGTTAAACATGAACTGTTGATGATAAAATGGGGGATGAATGAAGTCATTGTCTTCAGTTTAAATAGTAATGAATAAATGCAGGCGACTCCATGCGTTCATGCTTTTATAGCTATATAACTATAATGTTGTAAGGTGCATGCTTTAGAATATAAAGACAGTTCCTTTTAACTGGACATGAGTCAGCAAAGGTGTCCATGGACAGTTTGACAGACATGCTTATAAACTGGATACTCAGATGCACACACACCCAAACGTACTGCACACACAAATATCATCCCATCATCTTCTGAGAAGAACATGTGACGCAGGGGCGATTGCTTCGAGACAACAAGGGAGGAAATGAACTTCCTCTAAAATTTCATAGAAGAAATGGTCAAATATGCACTATAAATTTACATAAAATAAGAATTTACATTGCATTAAACGTGCTCTAGGATGAGTTTAACATCATGAGTATGATGTTCAAACGTCAGCTGTTTATCACCAGTTTTCAAACGCGACCTCCCTGTCATTCATTCTCGTGTGTCAGCACAGTGGACGCGGAGCCTCCAAGCATTCCTATGAGACAGCTCTAAGCAGGGTTTTTTCATGCAGCAAAGTGAGACGGTCATTGGATAAATGCGACAAAACTGTCCCTTCCAGGGAGGCTAAGCTTCCCGGGGACCTGATGGAGCGGTAGGCGGGAGAGGACGCTCGGTGTCTGCATGATGATTGGAGGGATTGTCCAAAGGCTGAACCCCTTTGTGACTGACAGCGCTTCGCATTTCGAGCTCAGTCCCATGCGGATATTTGCGAGTGTCATCTGGAGTTCCTTATTTCCATAAGCCATATAGCTCATTTTCAAACCCATCTGAAAATCTTTGAGGTGTGTTTTGCTGAGATTCTATGGCATGAGTGTGGTTCAAAAACGGCTTCAATTAAATGATCCTTTCATAAGTTACAGCCTCGCTACAATATGACAAAGTTTATGATGTAAACTTAAAGTGAGCTTCCCCTGTTTGAAAGACCAGCAGCCGCCACTGATGCGACATATAACTTGTCATCCAGAACTCTTCTCCTCTCTGCGCTCAAACAGTCTGTTAGGAGCTGGTTTGTCTCTACAGGTGCTGAGCTGGGGGTCGTTTCTCCCCCTGGCTCTGGTCCCAGCTGCAGCGTGACTTTAAATCTCTGCTCCTCCTCACTGGGCTCATTTGGAAGGTAACGTATAGATTTTGCTCCTGATATAGACACGACATATACTGACAAGTGCACGTGCGGCCATACACACACCTGTTGCTCGGTGCACATACTGTACAGAAGGTGTGAAGCTGCTCTGAGTACACACACGTGTTTCATCTCCTCCCTCAACCCTTCACACTAAAGTCTCCATTAACTTGTTCTGGTGGTTCCCACACTGAGATCTGGATCCTCCCCCAGGGGTCCCACGATACATTGCAAACACCGAAACGGTCTTAACCAAGTGATTTTGGTGCCTAAATCTAACGATGTTAACCACCATGTTGTTTCAACATATCTGCAACATAATGACATAATTGCCAACATTTTTTTAAACAATTGGGTTGTGATTTTTTGTCCCTCTCTCATCGCCTGTCTCAAAATGTTGGTCTGACAGTTATTATGCACAAACAATTTGGCGAAACATTTCAAGGCAATCATTCGCAGCCAATCATCAGATAAGAATACAACACATTTATATAAACAACAGACCCAACAAGGTGAAGGCTGAAGCCGCAGTTTTTTCACCTCTACAAAATCTATTTGGCGTCAAAACTAAAAGTAAACAAAAACTTCCTCAGTCTCAGCACTTAACTCTCACTCCTCCCCCGCCCCTTCCTGTCTCCTGTGTTAACTCAACAGTCACAGCTCGAGTCTCAAACACACGTGATGAGTTTTTGCCCCACAACACTGGCCTGGTCACACAGCCAGACACATGGCTGTGATATTCGAGAGGTGCATCTACAGTATGTGCTACATCGATGCCCAGATGCCGCTAAACATAAACTGTGTCTGATACTGTATTTGATACCACGTGTTCACTGAAGACACAAATGGTGAGATACTTTAGCACACATGCACGTGATTTTAAACGATGTCTGAATGCAGAGATTTGCCGTCTGTGTCAACGAGCGGCCCACGTTTCCCTAAATCGCCTCTGTGCTCGTATAAGATTTCTGCCACACTGGCAGCTTTGACTGTCGTTCCTGGCCGTGACTCTGCTATTGGAGATGAAAGCGACCAGATCCTGTTACACACCAGTCCCACCTACAGACACACGGACAGACACACACTCACCAGCCCACACACTCATGCATACATGCACTGGAATGTCTGCAGCATGTTGCTCTGTGTGCACATGCATGTGATTATGAATGTGTATGTGTGTGTGTGTGTGTGTGTGTGTGTGTGTGTACATGCTGTACCTGCGTTGTGCTTTGCCAAATACTTGTCTTTGTACTGTTTCTTCTTCTTGCCAAACCAGGTGCAGCTGGCCTGCTGCTCCTGCTTGGTCTTCTCCATGGCTATACACGCCACCCGCCTGCCACAGACACACAGACAGTCAGTGTTAGTTTAGTGTTGAGCTGAGGGACTCTCGATATGGGGGAATAATAACCTTGACTTTTTACCCAGGGATCGACTTTAAGGCTTGTCCGCTTCTCCAGGACAAGTGAAAATAAATATACTTGCCCCACCGGACAAGTTAAAAGTCATACACAAAAAAAAGTACTGCGTGTCTTCATGTAATGTGCCACTCATTACTCGCAGACAGCTGGAGCGATGAATTTGACTGGGTGCGTTACAACAAACAGGAAGGGATAATGTTCTGCTGCGTCTGCCAGGGGCCACCCAACTTGTCTGACAAGTAGGTGACATCAGCTAGCTGGTGTTAGCAGCTGTGTAATGCCCGAGGTCAGTCGTATCCAAAGTCTGGCCTGGAGGCCAACTGTCGCCCGCAGACTGATTCAAAACAGCTCTCAGCTTGTCTTTCAAAATATACTTTGTGATTTACACAATATTGGTTCATCAAACAAGACACTTTGCATTTTTTAAACCTTATAACACCAGGACAATCATACGATTTGCAGCATCAAAGCAGAAGTAATGTGTTTTCAGTAACAGATGGAAAACATCCATCCATTTTCATCTGCTTATCTGGGGAAAGGTTGCGGGGCCAGCAGGCTGAGCAAAGCAACCCAGACATTTCTCTCCCCAGCAACACTTTCCAGCTCCTCCTGGAGGACTCCAAGGTGTTCCCAGGCCCGATGAGATATGTAATCCCTCCAGTGTGTTCTGCCCCGGGGCCTCCTACCAGTGGGACGTGCCCAGAACGCCTCTAACAGGAGGCGCTCAGGAGGATCCTGATCAGATGTTGAACCACCTCAACTGACCCCTTTCGACACAAAGGAGCAGTGGCTCTACTCCGAGCTCCCTCCAGATGTCTGAGCTCCTCACGCTATCTCTAAGGCTGAGCCCAGACACCTCACGGGGGAAACTCTGCTCATGACCATAGGTGAGGGTTGGGACAAAGATGGACCAGTTACTGCCTAAAGTGAAGGAGTTCAAGTATTTCAGGGTCTTGTTCACGAGTGAGGGTAGAAGGAGAGGGTAGCAGCAGACATGGCCACAACAAAGAAGCACACAGTGAAGAGCGAGGGCCACCACTTTCAGGAGCAGTGGAAAGAAGTCATTTATATGTGATTTTTTTTAACTTCAAAAATAGTTTGGACACCTCTGCCCTTGGTAAAGAAACTGATCACCAACCTAGAGAATTTTGACGTGCCCTTGCCGATCTAAAAATACATTTTGAGGAGAGCTAAGCTACAAAACGAGTTAACTGGAGAGGGGAGAGAACAAGCTGAGACAGTGAGTGTGGTTACTGACAGTGGCAGTGAGTGGCAACGTCACGTAGCTGCTGAGCTGAGTGGAACCAAAGTGGCAGTTAAGAGACTCCCTCGACTAAGTAAAGAGTGTATTTTGGTTTCTCTGATTTCAAAAAGGGCGAAATTGTAACCTCCTTCCCGAAAGTAATTTCATAAAATGAATAAAAAACAAAGAAGTAGACTGTGGTGTTTCACCAAAAACAGCTTTAAGGCTGCTGAGCTGCTGACAGCAAACCATGCACACTTCTCTCCTGGTTGACAGCAAGTCGAGGGAGGCGTCTCTCAACTGTGGACACAGTTCCACTGTGGTGCCTCTCAGCTCGGCATAAAAGTAGTAAAATATGTCAGAAAAAACATCATATAAAAGTCATAATATGTCATAAAAATACGATAAAAACTGTCATAAAAATGTCGTCTGTCTGAATTCTGCACTCCAACCAAAATGAAAACAGTAAATTAATGTCATTTCACCCAGGAAGTGACTTTTGCACCTGGACATGTGAAAGATAAATCGTGCCTCAAAAGTTAATTTCGAGTCCTGTGTGTGTGTTTTTTCCTCTCACCACTCCTGCAGCTCTGGCGACGGGATGAGACCTGCCGTGCCGTTTTTCGTGTTCTCCAGCTTGCCCTGCCACCAGTTGTGGTCGTCCTTGGAGATGATCTGGATGATGTCGCCCACCTGGAAGCGAATGCCGGCCTCCTTGCAGGGGATGAGTTCATCTTTGGACGGGTCGTATTCAAACTGAGCCCTCACGTAGATCTGTGAGGAAAGGCACTGATGTTAAACGAGTGAGCTCACTGAGGCATGGAGAGGGGTGGTGGTGTTGGGATTTCCAAAATGGGCAGTGGTGTGTCAATTGAAAGAAGTGAGTGATGTGTGGGGACAGAGAGGAAGATAAGAGTGGCTGGATGGTAGACTTTGGCATATTGTGGCAGCTAGAAGTGAAGTAATGAGCAGTGGCCTCTTGGCGGGGGTGGGAGGGTGGTGTTTTGGTTGCCAGGTTGGAAACGTGTTTCCAAGGAAGGGCTTCCTCCAGTGAGATAAACCCAGACACTGCTGGGCTTTTAATGAGCCTCTCAACACGCTGGTAATTTCGGCACAGGCATTGTTTATGTGTCCATTAGTTCAAAACAACAGTCATTATCCTGCTTTATTCCATTTTTAACCACACAGCCGTTTGTCGCTGATTTACAGGCTGTGTGAGAGTCAGCTGGTTCAAGTGTCAGGACTAAAGTGTAGAGGGGTTTTTTGGTTTCTTTTTTAGGGGGGTGGGAGAGGCTGTCTCTTACCTTCACAGACATTTTGTCCTTGATTGGAGGTCTGGATACAATCTAGGATTTGAAAGCATCACACACATCATGCAGCAAAACGGCTATGCAATGTCTAAACAGCAGCATGGCGGCCAGGGTTGGTGGAGGGGACAAAGGTTGGGGGGGGGGGTGATGATGGTGGTGAGACGGGACAAGGAGGTACAACTCCTCTTTAGGAGCGACAGAGCGCAGTCTTACCCTCGTAACACTTTCTAAATATTTGCCTCCCGTCAGACAGATTATAAACTGAGTCACTTTAATGGTGCTGAGATCAAGCTCTGTGGTGTCAGGTGGTCTGTTGTGGACTCTACCGCCCCCTGCTGGCAGCATCCGTCACAAGATCCTTTAATGCCACGTTAAAAGAGATGGTGTGATGTTGGGGTGAGTCATATTGGATTACTGACACATAAAGACACTGAGATGGGGTGAGGTGACAGTTACGGAGGATTGTTATGTGGACACAAAGCTTCAGTTGGCTTGAGGTTGCTCATGAGTTCATGTCTGACGTGGGATCAGTGTTTAGGGTGATCTGTGGATCTCTGCAGGGCTCTACAATGCCTGTGCCATTATTACCACACATACAGATATAAGTGAAGGGAGTGAAGTGCTGCACTGTCGGGCTGATGACACTAAATTGGTCACTTATATTGATTTAGTGTATTAGCTTAACGCCAGTGAAAGAAAACTGAGTAGAGGTCTTCATAGGTGCTCTGAGTTCATAGTAGCAGAGACCTGACTTCAGAAATGAGTCTGACTGGAAACAAATCAGTTATAATAGGGTCAGGTTCTATCGCAGTAAATCTAATAACTGAATATATGTTAAAAAAATTAATCATCAACTATTTTTACAATCAAATTATTGCTACACTTTTAAAGCCAAACATCCTCTGATAACAGCTGCCGAGTATTTGCAATAGACTGTAAAAAGAAAGTGCACGTAGTCACCGCTGACGTCACCCACTCGTATGTAAACTAGCAATTTGAAGCTTCAAGTTTGGCATCTCAGCTGTCGCCATCTTGGTTTTTTGGGGCTAAAAGTGACCATATTTGGACAAGATGGTGGAGCATCCACAGCTGATTATCAACTGCTGATTTACAGCTCACAACTTGCACCAATGGCTGACGCTGCTGGCTAGCCAAACATCCTGGCACCGACTATTTGCTGGAGTTCACCAGCCTGTTGTGCATGCAGCATTCGAGGGTAATTACAGGCAAGGCCATTCTCGGCTTTCAATGTCTGATAGTCCACCACGAACATTGTTGTCTCGCCTCATCTCGACTCGTCAACAAAAACGACACATTGATTTCGTCTTAGTTTTTATTATAAAGATCTATTTTTAGCTTGTCATCGTCTCATTTACAGCCAGTGTTCTTCTTTTTCGAGTTAGCTGCTAACTGCTAACAACTATGTTTTAAATCTCCCGCGGTGGTAATCAAATTATTGCTACACTTCTCAAGTCAAACATCCTCTGCTACCAGCTGCTAAAATGTGAGTATTTGCGATAGACTGTACCAAAGAAGTGAACGTAGCCACCGTTGGGGTCACCCACTGGCATGTAAACTACCGACCTGAAGCCTTAAGTTCAGCATTTCAGCTGTCACCATCTTGATTTTTTTGAAGCTAAAAATGACCATTTCTGAGGGTGGAGCTGGGAGGTCCCACCAAAGTATACGTTCCACAAACTCGGATCACATGGCACACCCTACTTGTATTTTGGATCGTCAATGGTTCTATATCAGACTGGTTCTAACTCTGCTCGGATCCGTTCAGGATCAGGTCTCTGTTTTTGAAAATTTGCAGGTCTGTTTCACACTGGGTCCAAAATATGAAGACCTATGAAGACCTCTAGGACCAAGTAACTAATCACAGAACTGGTGCGGGACACCTTCATGCACTCTGTAGATGTCCAACATCAAGGGACCACTGCAGTGTGATTTCTGTTTTGTCTGTGGAGGTGTGTTTGTTAAAGCGTACAGGTGAGGAGAGAAGGATCACACAGATGTGTGTGTGTGTGTGTGTGTGTGTGTGTGTGTGTGTGTGTGTGTGTGTTGTCAGTGACACAACTGGTCTGAGATCTCTCGTCTTCCTTCACCAGCTGGATGTTCACAGACAGACCGATGCATCTGCATTAATGCTGCTCTGACTGTTCTCCTCGTGCATTTGAAGGAAGCATTATGTTCTCTAAATCAATAAAATCTAATTTCCCAAAACACCCTCAAGACAAAGCTTAATTTGAATCCAGATGCATTCTGTCTGCTCCTCTCTTTGGTCTGCTAACAGCTCAACAGCTGCAGACCATTTTGGGATAAAGTATAAAAATTTGGTGCAGGCCCAGAATTCAAAATCTTTTTTTTAACAGTTTAAAAAGAGGTCAGACGTCGGCCGCACAGCCAGACTAAACAAACAGCTATCTGATGAATTAATCCAAATTACACTGACGAGTTTTGTGAAGCAGAACAAAGAGGGGAAGTCGAGACACACACTTGTGTATAAAGGGAAGGGATGCAAGCGTTGTGTAAGGAGCTAGTGAGTACAGGTGAGTGAGTGACTGTTATTCACCTGTCGACCTTTGGGCTGAATGGTGGACGGCAGGTCCTGTGGGAGTGAAGCATCGACGACAGAGAAACATGGTTAAACAAAAATAAAACAACAACATTCAGATATCATTTAGAGAACTTGAAACCATGCATGCATTCATCTGCGATCTAGCTACTGCTCGAGAGAGAGAGGAGGAGAGAACAGAGTAATTCTCATCTGTTAAAGCAGATCTGGCCGTGGAGCAACCAAGCAAGCAGAGAGCAAGCAAAGCAGCTGCAGCATCAGCACCACCACAGTGTCTGTCTGGAGCCTTGGCACAGAAACAAAGGAGCTGCACAACCTGATTAGGTTTTTAGTGTAATGCACGGCGGGAGCCCGGAGTGTGTCCCCTGTGCCACCGTGACCACAGGAGGCCCGGTGTGTTGTGTCAGCAGTGAGGCACAGCACGCAGCAGGCGTTATGAGGCACACCAATTTGTTAACTGAGATATCGGACACGGGGGCCTTTGGCTCAAACATGAACATGAGCAGGGAGAGTACGCTGCGACCCGCCTACTGCTACGTCTACTGCTACTGGGACAATCACAAAATAAACATGAGCCATTGTAAAACTGTCGGAGAGACACGGACATGTAAAAATACCACGACACATGAACGTGACAGATGAGACGCATCGGGGAGAGGAGAGAGAAATGACTGTGGGTCTGTCTGAGGGGGGTTTCTGGGGGTGGGGGGGTGGGGGGGTCCTTACCAAGATAGAACTGTTAATGCTGGAGTGGCCATTGGCAGGGGACTGCCTGGAGGTGGTGGGGGACTCTTTCTGAAATAAGACACACAGGTCAGCAGCGCACAGCCACCACACACACACACACACACACACACACACACACACACACACACACACCTCACACACACATACAGTCACACATTTGTGGGCAGCGACCGGAGGCGATGAGAGGGTGAATCTGTAGAGCACAATAGAGACCCCACAGCGTTGACGTAATGAAATGCGTCAACAAGACATGGGAGACATCATCATCAGCTGCCCTCCAGCCTGCACGTCCTTACAGCACCACAGGGGGGCGGCAGACTAACATTAGATACTCGTCTGAGAGACCATGAGGTCATCGCTAACACACACTGCCACAGCTCAGGGACTGAACATCCCACAGAGCAGCCAGTGTGTGCTGCACAACCAACAGGGCAGACATTTAAATGTAATAAATGGTTTTATGATATGATTTAAGAGATGAGCTCAAATATAATAATAATATAGTTTTAACTCAAGGGAAAGAAGCTGAGATGGAAACTGAAATGTGAAGTTTTATAAGCGGAAATCATGATCACAGAGAGCTTTTCAACAAAACAATAAATGACAAATGAAGTGACAAATCACCTTTGTGTATAAACTGATAATTCATAAATTATTCTCACGATCAATCTGGTAATCTATGGAGTTATATTCAGTGGTCTTTTCTCTGTCTTCAGCTAAAAACTGCAGTTGCTGTGGTTTGCGTGTACGACTCTCCAAAATAAAAGCCATGTTGTGCAGCAGCAGCTGACCTCAGCTGTCACTGAGTTTTAACCCAAATAAGGAAAACCACAATAACCCTGTCATCCCGCTTTTAGGCTCTTAGCTCTGCTTCCCAAATGTCTTTTTTAAAATAATGTAAGTAATTACATACGAGGCTCAACGTGGCCAGGTGCCAGATTACATTAGTGAATTCCCTTCTGTCCACAAAGACCTCTCGGATTGGCTGGT
Organism: Epinephelus fuscoguttatus; assembly: GCF_011397635.1. Taxonomy (NCBI): domain Eukaryota; kingdom Metazoa; phylum Chordata; class Actinopteri; order Perciformes; family Serranidae; genus Epinephelus; species Epinephelus fuscoguttatus. The sequence continues at coordinate 38,916,554 of NC_064764.1, forward strand.
TTAACCCTTTCAGCTGCTCCAGAGTCCACGACACAGGGCAGTGAAGCTTTGATTCACAGATCTCCTCCCATCTAGTCTTGGTTTGCTGACATTGTTTTTGTGACTGATTGTTCCTGCTTTTTTTTGCTGCTTTTAGAACTCGGTATCTGGTTTTTGGACTTTCCCTCAGCTGGAGTGCTCTTTGCTTTAAAGGTGCTGTATAAATACAAATAATTCTATTTTATATAAATCATTACTTAGTGTCTGACTTTGTCTCTCAGCTTGTGCCGGGCAGGAAGAGTGTGTTTGCTGCTGGAGCGCAGTTGATGAGAGCCGCGAGACTCAACCCAAACAATGAAGGTGTTCGCTGTAAAATCGGTTGATGGTTGTTTTGTGTCTTTCATATTCTGCATGTCTTCATCATTTATGAGTTTATTTTGCCTTATCAAATCAATCTGCTCCGTGTGCGTCAGTTTTAACAAAAGTTATGAGCTTTAACAGTTGTGAAATCTATTTTATTGTCATCATTTTATTGCTGTTTTGTCTTTTTAGTACATTTCACTTTTTCCAGTTTTTATTTTACTCTGTTTTAGGGCCGCACAATTAATCAAAGTATTATCAAAGTAGTAATAAACTGAGGAGAGCAGTACACAAACTGCTGGAGCTGCGGATAAAATGTGCCACAACAAACTATTAGAAATGAAGCTTTGTGGTGCTTAAGAGACGTCTCAGTTTACAAATAATTTCCAGATTTTAGAGAACATGTTTTTTAGTACAGATTGCTGCAAAAATTACATCAGCATCATTTTTATATTTTTTTTTCTTCAGTAAAAACAAAATGCAAAAATTAAATTCCTGCTAAATTTGTGACTCACATTGCAATGTCTGTCGAAAAAATGGCAACATGATTATTTTGATTGTAGAAAGCAAGTGTCACACTGCGTTTTGGCCTTTGTCTTCAATGAAATTTAGCGTCATCAAAATAAAATAAATGCACATGGAGCCGGAGTGTGACACTTGTTTTCTACAATCAAGTCTACAGCTCCTCATTCTAATCCTTTGTGTGCTCTATTTTGCTCTATTCTGTTGTACTACTATTACTGTAACTCGAATCTCGGACTCCACCAGCTTTTTGGCACTGACACAGCAAGGCGACAGTCCACATTAGGCCATCGGTGAGTGTCTATCACCCTAGCCGGCTTTTCTTTTTGGCCAATTCAGCATGATGAATGGATGGAGATTTTTTGGCCAAGACGATGGCCAATATTTTGGGAGATCCGGTGCAGCCGGCAGATACTTGAGCCACGACATCCTCTTCTGTGTGCTAGTGATGTTGGCTAATCTCTAGAAACAAACATCTGTAGAGGAATGCAGATACATTTAAAAAACTAATAGAAATTTCAGCCAATCATCTGCCTCTCCACACAGACAGTTTACCTGGCGTACAGACGTGATCTGTCGAGACTACTTGGACTACAAACTTAAAGCAGGATGCTTCCAATAATAAAATCTTCTCCAGCTGCCTAAAGTCATCTGCGTATAGAGAGTACTGTTATTACAGCTTACACATCTATTGTTATTACATTTTTGTTTTATTGTCTCGTGTGCACTGGTCTCAATTTGTTAAACTTTATTTGTCTTTGTCATCTTTACAGTCTGCACGTGTTCTTTCTTATTGGTTTGTAACACAGACAAGGTTTAATTGGATTAACTGATATTGTCCTGTGAGGTGTTTCTGTTATTGTGTCCACCCCTGTAGTGTGTGAGTGTGTATACAGGACGGGATCACACAGAGAGGTGTGGCTCATTCCTGGACCAGAGGAGGCGGAGGGAGGAGAGGGGAGGGGGTGGTTCCGGTATCTTGGTTGTGAAATTGGTGTGCTGAATATCAGAGCCCCAGCAAAACACAGCAAAACACACACACATACACACACACACACAACCACAGCACACCCCATACACACTACATATGTTGGTTACACACACACACACACACACACACACACACACACGCTCAGTAACCAGGCGAGCAGTTAGTAACCAGATCAGGAGCTTCACAATCAGCAGTAAAGAGGAGGAGGAAGAGGAGATGTTACCTCACACGAGGAGCCCTGCGTCCGGTAACTTGGCACTATTTTGAAGGTGATGCTGCCTCGCATCTCCCTCTGTGGACACACACACACACACACACACACACACACAGATACTGTGAGTTTTGTCTTATCTTTTCAGAGGGACAGTTCTGATTTTTTGAGGTGGGACTGTATGTAGGTATGAGTCAGTGTAAACACAGAAGCTAAGCTATGTGCTGCTGTTAATGAGGGTCAGCAACAAAACATATCTTTGCTAGCTAAAAAACAGTTTCACCTAAAAAAAAAATCAACATCAGTTTAAGTGTTTGCTATGTTGAGAGTATTTTCACTGCTTTACCTTTCTGTCAGACAGCCTGTTTCGATGGGGGAAGCCATTAATGCTGCAGCTCCCATCTATACTGTCATCAAAGCCAGACTCCATTGACAAAAACACTAATTATAGCTCGCTGAATACAGAAGCTGCTTCGATCAGTTAGGCTGCTGTCAGCCCTAGAGTGGTCTCCTTTGGTCTGAATCAGGGACTCATGTTGTCCCAAAGTTGTATAATTGCCTAGAGTTGGTTGGTGTTCTCACGGCAGCATTTACAGGAGGACCAGATCAAATGCCTTGTGTGAGAAAGCTGCTCTTGATTGGTCAGAATTTCCATGTGGGAAAAATCCAGGAAGTAAAGCAAACGTTGAAGAAGAGTACACTTGCAAGATAAATGTGACACTTTCTAATGTCACAATGGAGGGACAACTACGCAGGTTGATTTTAGCGCTGCTCATCGTGGACTATATTGCTGTCATTGTTCATTTTAGTCAAAGCATACAGTTTGAAAACGAGGCAAACGCGGCTCCAACTAGAAAACAATGTTTTGATGCATTGGATGTGCTGAATGTGCATATTAAGGCAGTACAGGAGGAGGTGCACATTAATAATCCTCCAGGACTGTAACATGCTCATGTTTAACCCAAACAATGTGTCATGTGACTGCAGTTGCTTCACATCCAGGTCGGAACACCTTCTCACCACAAACCAACCGCACCAGAGTTCATTTGTAACTGGACTGAGACCACCTCTTCAAGAAGGTCTCGGTCCGGTTGTTTTGGTGCACACCTGAGTGTGATTGCTGTGTTCACACCTGCCCAAACGAACCGCACTGAGGGGGCAAATGAATCTTGAGTTTGATTGAACCGAACCAAACAGAAAACGTTTGTGTTATTGTGTGACTTCCGGTGAATCCGAACTAACTCTTGTAAACATCAAAGTCACAAAATAACACAAATGAACGAACTGATAGAGGCAGCAGTCGACCAGCAGCTCCTGTGTTCAGCTGTATTAAATCACTGTTTTTCTCAATGCAGTCTGGTTATAAAGACAGCGATATAACAGCGTTTTTTCCTCCACTGGATATCATGTCTGACATCAGGGTAAAGCTTCTCTGCTTCTCCAAACTGGGGGTGTGCCGTCAGACATCTACTGTATGTAAAATCTGGACTATCCCTTTAAGTATGTGACATTTAGCTGATTAACACAGTAATGTAGAGATACACCGAGCATGTGCTAACAGACTTAGTCATAAACATATGAACACACACACACACACACACACACACACACACACACACACACACACACACACACACACACACTCACCAGCATCTTCTGCAGCTGCTCAACAGTCTGGTTGGCCACACTGATGCTGTTGATCTCCCTGATCTCGTCTCCTACGTGCAACGTTCCTGAAAGGAAACAAGAGGAAGGAGGAGAAACACATACGTGGAATCAGACCTTCGTCCTCATTAAACAGCCTCGTTATATTTCATTACTTTCTCTTTTTTTCTCCCCAAAGCAGAGAAAAGCATCCTCTGTAATCGAGGTGATTTTCTAATTACCTCATGATAAATCAACTGGGGATTAATTAACAGTATGTCGCCGTCACAAAGAAACACAGCAAGTGTTGCCTTCAACCAAAAGAGCAGATAAAGCAGCTGTTGGAGTGTCTGGGGATGCATGTGCTCACACTTAGCAACCTGTACTTCTCTGGTCTCCTGTTTAAGTGAAGATGGAGGAGTTTCTGCTTCCTGTAGATTCACACTGACAATAACACGATATTTTAAGTTTTATTTTAACTAAAACCCTATGTTTTTTGTTTTTATTTTACATTAAATGAAATTATAAGCACCATGAAACGGAGTGTCTGCAGGTATCTGACACTTAACTTTAATGCATATGAAGGCCTTTTTGAAAGATATTTTTAACCACATTAAATTTTTGGATAAGTTATATTTTTCTTATTTGAGCACAGGTTAAGAATTAAAGTAATTATCTATCTGTAGGAATATGGTTATAAGTGTGAGTTAGGTTAATCTGCTTTTTGCCAACAGGTAGAAAGACAGCCTGAGGTTCAGTGGTAGGTTTACAGATTTGTAACATCAGAAATAAGGACTGCTTGACTCATTTTAACTAAGGCTGCAACTAACCGTAATTTTCATAGCAGATATATCTGTTGGTTAATCTCCATTAGTTGATGAGTTGTTTGGTCTATAAAATGTCAGAAAACTGTGAAAAATGTCTCAGTGTTTCCCAAAGCCCAAGATGACCTTCTGCAACATCTTGATTTGTCCACAACCTAAAAATCATAATGCTCACCCACACCTGCTCCCGAGACCTCATCACCCCCGTCCTCAAAACCTACACTGGCTCCCCATCACACATCGCATACAGTTCAAAATCCTCCTCCTCCTCACACAAAAAGTACTCAACAACCAGGCCCCTCCTACCTCACACACCTACTCCACCACCACACCCCCTCCCGCGACCTCCGCTCATCTGAAGGAAATCTCTTCTCACTACCTGCACGGACCAAGCACTGAACTTAGGGGGACAGGGCCTTCTCCATCGCTGCCCCCTCCCTCTGGAACTCACTCCCCAAACCCATCCGTATCTGCACACACCTCCCAACATTCAAGACCATGCTCAAAACTCACCTTTTTAAATTAGCTTTTAATGTATAAGTTTGTGTGTTTTATACTGTTTTATTGCTGTTTTTTATTCTGACTCAGATCTATTTTATGGTTTTTAAAAAACTGTAAAGTGTCTTTGAGCATTTGTTAAAAGCGCTTACAAATTAAATTTATTATTATTATTATAATTATTATAAACAAGGAAAGAAACCAAAAATTCACATTCACATTTAAGAAACAGGAATCGGAGAATTTTGATTTTTTTGTTTTACAAATTTACTCTAATCCATTAATCTGTTATCAGATTTGCTGGCGATTAATTTAAAGATTTTTTGGGGGGCTTTTCAGGCCTTTAATGATAGAACAGAATTGGCGTGAAATGGATGAGAGAGAGAGGACGCGACATGCAGCAAAGGGCTGCAAGCTGGAGGCGAACCTGTGGCTGCTGAGCCACCACTAAGCCACGACGCCCCAAGGCCATTAATTTAATAACTGACAACTAATCGATTAATCGTCGCAGCTGAAATTTGGACAAAAAGAAATTGAAATATGGAGAACTGAAATTAGATGACCTATAAATTCAAGACTATTTAATGACTTTTAAGGCCTGCTACTTATAAAAATTTAACTTAAAACATTTTGACTCTTCTTAAGGACACACAGACACCCTGTGATGCTGTCAGTGTGAATTAGAAGTCAATCTCTAGACGTGAAATAGTCAAACTGATTCTTTCAGGTATCACAACAGACTGTGTTTAATAAATACTACTTACCGCACACTGCTGTTCGTCTGTAGCAGCAAATTTGACTATTTTACAAATATTTACAAGGCATGCCTCTCATAGAGTCACACAGCCTGTAGGCAGCCATTTATAATACAACACCCTTTATCAATGTGTCGGCATTAAAGGGATATTTCACATTTTTTAAAGAAGATAGTCTGAGGTATTTATCCATAGTCAGTGTATCAGATACAGTAGATGTAAGTCAACAAGCCCCCAGTTTGGAGAGGTAGGCTGGAGTCTGACGCAGAAGCTAAGCAATATACTGCTGTGGAGGGGTCAGCAAGAGAACATATTTTAGCCCAAACAAACTGACTTATTGAGGCAGCAGTAGATCAGCAGCTCCTGTGTTCAGTGAGCTTAAATCACTGTTTTTCTCACTGGAGTCTGGCTGTGAAGAGAGCGATGTGACGACCTCAGACTCATGTTGGAAACTGTGGTCTGACAGGAAGGTAAAGTTGTGAAAATATTCTAAATATAGTGTACACTTAAACTGATATTGATCTTTTCAGGTGGCTAAAATCCATTTTAGATCTGCCCCATCCACAGCAGCACACTGCTACAGCCTGCTTCTCCAAACTGGTGACCTGCCAACCTCCATCTACTGCACGTAATATACCGACCATGGATAAGAACCTCATCCAACCCCATTTCAAAAGATCCCAACTATCTGTTAATTGCCAGTTGTAAGAGTGTACCTTGTCTGTGGATCATCCCTCCGTGCATTATCCTTGCAACGATGCAGTGGTTTGACTCGTTCATCTTCAGCGTGATGCCCTGCGTGATGATACAGAGCACACAGTCTTAACAAAAGGCACCATTTCAGTGAGCATGTGTGAGTGAGTGCAGTGCATCTGTCATGCTGCGTTACCATTGGCTCGTCTGTGTTCTTCTGGAACTGGACCAGGCGCACCCTGGTGACGTTCTCCAGGTCCATGTCTCCGTTGGCGCTCTCTGGGGAGTCCCCGTTCAGGTAGGGCGAGGTGGGCGGAGGGGTCACCCTCAGAGCCTCGTCGCTGTAAACCTCGTGGGCCACCACGTCGTGCGCCTGCAACAAGGCCTGTGGACACAAACACAGAGTCGGCGTTAGGACGGCTTTATACAGAGATAAAAACAGGAGGATGAGCACGGCAGAAAGAGTGACGGGGTGCCTACAGCTGCAGCTCAGGGGTGAAGGTGTGAATGGCGATTCAGTAGCAGCCTGGCGATATTTGCACATGATGTAATGTAGGTAAACACAGTGGATGGTTGTGTGTGATGTCACTGTGCTCAGATGTGGCACTTCTCAAATCAGAGGCTGCAGATTCATCAACATATGTAACTAGCTTCAGATGGCTGCAGGGATTTAAAAACTGAGGGAGAATCTTTTCATACAGTATAAAGCAACCATGAATATCAGACACTGTAGCAACCACTCATTAATTTATAAATAAATGCAGATTGTTTAACTGCTGTTCCTGCTGTCAGTGCATTAAAGGCCTTTACACACCGTGGGTGTGATGAATAAACACCTGCCTGCGAATATTTTGCTTCAGTGATGCAAATATGCAACGATGACCGGGATCCTTTTGACCCAGAGCAGCGTCTGGCGGTCTGTTTATGGTCAATTGTTGTATAACCTCAGGCTACTGTAAGATTTTTTATTGAGTTTCTTGTTAGTAAAATGCACTCAGTGAATTTGAGTTCCCTCTGGCTAAGTTACGCAGTGTATATGTCCAGGGCCTTTGTGTTCCTCATGTCATTTTCTTTAGTACTTACATGCATAAAAAATAAAATGCTGTTCCTCCCTGCCCGCAGCAGTACAACAACAGGTAAAATAATATACATTCACCAGCCACTTTATTAGGAACACCTTGCTAGCAGTGGGTTGGACCCCCTTTTTAATTCTTGGTGTCACAGATTCAACAAGGTGCTGGAAACATTCCTCAGAGATGTTGGTCCATATTGACGACATATTGATGACATCACACAGTTGATCCATGATGAGAATCTCCCGTTCCAGCACATCCCAAAGGTGCTCTATTGGACTGAGATCTGGTGACTGTGGAGGCCATTGGAGTACAGTGAACTCATTGTCATGTTTGAGATGATGTGAGCTTTGTGACATGGTGCGTTATCCTGCTGGAAGTAGCCATCAGAAGATGGGTACACTGTGGTCATAAAGGGATGGACACGCTCAGCAACAATAGTAAATACTCAGAACAACAACCATGTCACGTTCAAAGTCACTTCAATCACCTTTCTTCATCATTCTGATGCTCAGTTTGAACTTCAGCAGCTCGTCTTCACCATGTCTACATGACAAAATGCACTGAGATGCTGCCACTTGACTGGATGATTAGCTATTTGCTTTAAGGAGCAGTTGAACAGGTGTACCTAATAAAGTGGCTGGTGAGTGCATTTAAAATTTCCTTTCAAAACAATACAACAAATGCAGAAATAACCCAGTTCTCAGCTCAGCGCCTCATCTGAACCCACCTCCCACCTGTGCACTCTGTGCTCTCTGCTCTGAAATACAACAGACGGACTAAGCAAATTTCAAGGTCAAGTGGTGTCAGGGCTGCTTCAGCTGGCTGCTGTGCCTCCGCAAAAATAGTTCCCTAAAACAAAATCATGTTAATGTGTAAGTCATCAAAATTCACCTCAGCAAAATATGTAAATTCAACACTTCAGTGCTTGTTCTGATTTTACATTTGACTCAAAGTGAGTGGGATCCTGAACCCCAAATATACTGTCTCACTCAAGGAGGGACATGGAGAGTATTTCATGGCAATCAAACTACACACAGAGTGAGAACCAGTTGAGCTCGACTTCATTCTCAGGTCAGACCACAGAGGAGCAGGAGGGATTTACATCACGACTCTGTCTGCGTCTCTACTCTGCCGTAGTCTCAGGTATTCCCCCTCTTCCTCAGGTGCTTTTGGTGTGTCGCCCCTGTGTCTGTTTGAGTTAGAGCGGCGTGCGTTGTGAAGCTGCAGAGCCCGCTGGTGCCTCACACCCACAGAGTGTTCCTCTCTGCTCCTCCAACAGCCGCAGAAGCCCCTGAGTGGCACTTTAACAAACCAGTCTGAACTTCAGAGGACGGCAATCAAACCTCAACAAAGGGGGAACCTGTCACTGTCTTCCCTCAGCGTCTCTCTCTCACTCTCACACACACACACACACACACACACACACACACACACACACACACACACACAAAAAGATCAGAGAGGCAGAGACGTGAAGGCAGTGGCAGCGTCTCTAACTTCCATGTCAAACTACATCACATAAAAGAAACTTCATGTTCCGAGACACAGAGGAAGTTACGGTTGTGTGTGTGTGTGTGACTGTGCCCTAATAAGGACAGGGTTAAGGGGTTAACTAATCCTTCCGTGCCGTGTGGATGTGCTTGAGTGAGTGTGAGAACGCAAAAAAAAAAAAGAAACAGGGAAAAGCAGCACAAGTGAAGATAAGTGAGAACGAGTGTGAGAGATAACAAACGCAGAGCGAAGGAGGGACGGGGGAGAGATTTTCAGATTATCTGATGCCCCGGTCAAATTCTGTGAAAAGAAAACTTTTCAAAAACAACCTGCAGCACTCAAACCAAATGTAGACTTCACAAACATCCTGTAGATACCTGTTGACATCGAGGTGAAACACACAGATGTTGTTAATGTAGCCGAGGACAGAAAAGGTCACGGCAGAAAACACTGAGGTCACACAGTGACATAAACTGCTGCAGGAGCTTTCAAATAATTCGTCTTAAAGAGGGGAACAGGAGGTCTGCGCCGCACTCTGGGTGGACCTCACCTTTCTACAGTTACAGCTTAGGTGTGAGAGATGTGTGCTTTGAGCCATGCTGCATTCTGTGTTCTCTATTTTCATCTATTTTTTAGTTTTATTTTTTGTATTTATATTTTTATTTCCTGAATTGCCTTGTTTGTCTGTTTTATATTCATTCTGTCTATTTTCAGGTGAAGCACTCAGAGCATGTAGTTCCCTTTTATAGAGCACTTTGTGCTGTTTTATTTGTATAGAAGTGCCCAATAAATAAAGTTTATTCTTATCATTATTCTCTCCAGTATAATGGAACTAGACGGCACTTGGCTTGAGGTGCTCAAAGTGCCACAGAAATAGATTTGAGCAACTCAACATCAATGTCTCTTTCTAGAAATCATAACCCGGTTTCAAAAGGTAATCCACAGAAGTGAGCAGTTTCATGTAGGAACTATTTTCTTTCTCCCGAACTACACCCACCAACCCAGTTACTAGCTCACCTAGCACCACTGAGATAGCTGACGTCACACCTCAGTCGAGGCGGACGCTGTAATGTTTACATGTAATGATTATAAGTACATGCACACTTCCCTCTGTGTGGTGACATGGTTTGTCGGTGTAGCTCGACAGAAAGGAAATAACATACATGACAAAACGTTTTGACTTGACCAGCAGACTTCACTACAAGCTGACTGGCTACTGTGTAGGATTTAGTAGCATCTAGCCCGTGAGACCCCCCAACCATTAAAATCAACTGATTCATATTGGGATCTTTTTGTACTTTTAATGTAAATAAAACACCGGAGTGCATAAAACCCCTCAAAATAGAGCTTGTTCATCAAGAAAAAGTGCAAGAGGAGGATCCTCCAGACCCCCTGACAGATGTGTCAGCTAGGCCCTGAATGTCCTCATTTTACACTGCCAGTTTCAGCGAATGTTGGGCCGTTTTGCCGGCAAGCTGCGAGCGTTTAGACACACAGAGCCGGATTGGCGAGTTGATCCGAGGTGTCCAATTTTCCGCCTCGTAGGGTAGACATATTGGTGGAACCCTTTTAGTTTAAACAGACCGAGGCGGCCTTCTGTAACGGGAGGAGCTGTTGAAGACTTGTGGGAGGAGCTGTTGATGACTTGTGGGAGGAGCTGTTGAAGACTTGTGGGAGGAGCTGTTGATGACGCCGCACGTGCGAGCCACTGGTGGTGGATAAACAGGAAACAGCTGATAGCAGGAATTAGCGAGCAGCTAGTAGCAAGAGGGAAACACAAACCTGACAGACACTGTAAAGATGAGCAACTGGGGAGACAAGGAATTGCGGGCCCTCCTTGTCCTCGCAAACAAAGAGGCCATTAACCGTCAGATGACGGGGACGGTGAAGAACGGGCCGACTTATGAGAGAGTCACTGAATGACTGACCAGCCGCGGCTTCCCTCCCACGTCACTGTTTACGTCACATGCTGAGCTACACGTTTTGTTACTTGCTCATGTCCCCCATTGCCCCGAAAAAGGCACATTCTGTATAAACAAAAGTAGGTAGGCGGCATTTTGCTGCACTCCCCGATTTTGTTTTTATACTGCCAATGCTGAAAAAAGACCGATTGGGCTTTCCTGCAAATTTGCACAACTCCTGTTTAAAAAGGGCCACAGAAATGTCCCTGTGTACCCCTGAACTATGTTGATCTGCTGTGACTGGCCCCTGACCTCCTGTTTGTTTGCAAAAGTGTCCCCTGAGCAAAGCAAGTTGACTATCCCTGGTGCAGGAGAACTACAGTGGCTGCTGAAAAATGCAAATGGACCTATCTAGAGGCAGTGTTTGGTTCGTCCGTTTTTGGCTACTGTAGAAACAACACGGTGGACACCATGGACAAGGACCACGTGTAGATATAAACAGTTCATTCTAAGGTAAAAAACCCACAATGATTCCCTTTCTCAGGTGATTATACACTACAGAAAGTGTAGTTATGGATATCACATTCCATTTCTGCCCCTAAATCCTGCACACTGGACCTTTAAAGGAGGACACTGTTGTAGCACAGACATGAGAGTGATGTTGATATCCTCATCTCACTCATGGAAAGAAAGCTAATAATTATAATTCCCAAAATGTAGAACTAGTGAGGACAGGAAACAAACACTATTCCTTTAAACACTTCACTCTCACTCCTCGCTGGTGTGGTGTCGTCTGAACTTCGCTCTCACTTGAACTCATCGGAATGCAGAACTCGCCGGTGCCTCTCTTCCTCCCTCCCTCCGTCAGTTTACGCTCTCGTAGCGCTATGAGGGAGCCGGGCCTCTGACCCGACACAGCACATCGCATCAGACTACGCCTTACTGACCTCCATCCACACCTCCCCTCCTTCCTCACCTCGCAGTCTGAACCCTCTCCTTCCATTCATCTTCATCACTGATCTCCTCTCGCTCCTTATCACTGCAGTCTGATACACTTTTCCCTCCTTCTGTTTCACGTCTCCTCCCTCCCTCTGCCTCCCCCTCTGTGTTGGTCTGTCTGTCTGATATCATCGAGCAGGCCACTGATCAGAGACGGACATCAGACGCATTAATGTGATAGGATTAGCAGGGGAGGCTGCTGACAGGCCCATAGTGACTTTCTCTTGACTGGATTAACCCTTGCTGCTCAGTGCTCAGACTCAGACGCGTCTATTTCAGCAGAATTACTCTTGAATGTTGTTTTCAGAAGCAGAGTTGTACCCAAATGTTAATTATATAACAACATAAAAAACAAAAACTGTGACCTTGTTAAGATGAAACCACTTAGCGCTCTAACTGACACCACATTGCAGAAAATAAAGCTGTAAAAGCCTCACACTTGTGTTGCTCTCTTTTAGCACTTTTTAACTCACAAGTTGCAGAATATAAGGCTGAGGCCCGCAGAGGCTGTCGAGCAGAGACACACGTATTCAATCGCGCTTCATCGAGCTCACGTCTGTTTGTACAGAGGCCTCCTGCACCCGTCTGAGAGCTACAACGGACATGAGTCGTGCATGTGTGTGTTTTGACTCACCATGAAATGTGGCTGGGTCAGTATCCGTCTGAGTTCTTTAGCTTCGTGGTTCTCTGGGTAGCAGGAGATCTCTTCCAGTACCTGTCGACGTAGAGAGAGGAAGAAATATTACAACAGTCTGTTTATGACCTGAAGTTCTTCCTCACATCACTCACACACACCTCAACGCACTGCCATACCTGCTGCACCTCAGACAGTATATACAGAGCGACCCGACTACCTCACAGCCGCCCTCAAACTTTCACCACCTCCAACATGTCCAACAGCCAATGTGAGACACCACTCAGAGAGTCAAAGAGACTGGTCAAGGCTCTGCCCCTCCTCCTGCCCTTTAGACGTGACTTGATGTCAGCTCCAGTTATGTTGCGCCTGAATGGTGAATGTGGCATTGTAGAGGTGAGGCCTCTGAGGGTGTGAGTGTGAGTGTGTGAGTGAAACCTGCATTGTGGAGTTACGCTGCACTCTGTCGCTTCAGTCTGCCTGTCAATCAGAGGAGTGTGCAGTTTGCGAGTGTGTGTACATTCAGGTATTCATTATCTCTAAACTGTGATAATCACATTTACTTGTCACGCTCAGGAGACGGCGGCACTCATCGCCATCAAAACCATATGCTGCAATCTTGAGCTGCTCCTGAAGGCTGACAAAACATCTCCCTGCCTCCACACTGAAACTGTCCGATCTTATAAGTAATAAGAATCAGGGTGTGGTGCTGCAGGAGCGCACAGGAACGAAATTCATGTGCATCTTTTTAAGTGCTTGCAGACCCAATCATCACTAAAGCCTAATTCACACTATTGAAGAGTACCAGCACCAATACTTGTCTTTCATGCCGCACACTGGGAGAATTTTGTTATGTTGCAGACATCATATTTTGTCACGCAATGTGATTGGTAAAGTCACCACTGTCGCAAACAACATGAACAGAGGTCTGCCCACTTCAGCTCCCTGCAGGGCAGTTTATTAGCACATCCACGAGTTACGTTTCGAGTTAATGCTCTTCTTCAGACTTAGCTGTATGTATAAAGACACATCTTTAAATCCGTATGCTCCGGTCACGTGATTGTCACTGGATGATCTCCGTAAAATACACACCAGAAACAGCAAATTACATTTTATACAGTATATACAAATGCATATTATAATGACAAACCGAACACTGGCTCTAGACAAGGACATTCAGGTTTTTGCGTCCCACCGTTGTTAGCAGCCCCTCCGTGACGAGCAGCGCCAGAAAAACACTGATTTGTAATGTGAAAGTGATTTATTCAGTGTTTTTACTGATTTAAATCTGGTCCATTTGGTTTGGAGACGAAGAGACCTCTGTGTATAATTCCGCTCACAGCAAAAAACTCCTGAACGTCTGGATCTTAAGTTATTAGAAAAATAAGCAGGTGGAAGAATCACACACACTCTCCCACTCACTCCTCTCGCGTTTAGTATTGATGCCGGAGGACAGCGTGCCAAAAAGTACATTTTTGCGTGCCTCCACTTCAGTGAGCAGCGTCTCCAATTCACATTCTGTGAAGTTTTTCTTTTTTCCTGTCTTACTCATTCTTTTGTTTTAGTTTTCTGATCGTGCAGAGAGGGGAATGTCAGGTGCAGGGCACATTTAAATATGATTTGCATATTTAAATGGGAGAGTGGACGGGGAGGGGTCGGTTACTCCAACATGTGCGCTCAATTCCACGTTGATTGGGATGTACAAAGGAAATGTGCTTGGATTCATGCATATGCACAGATTCATACATCTGGATGTTTTTGTGCGTACGACATTTTCTAGATTTAAGCGTATGCCATGTTTCAGTAGGAAATCCACACAAGCCTTTGTACATGAGGCCCCTGGTGTCTTTGTGTTAGAGAGGAAGAGACCTCTGCAGATGATTTGGCTCCTGGTAAAAGCCTCCTGAACAATGAACACTGAAGGAATTCTAACCAGGAGAAGTTTCAGCTGGTTGCAATCTGCAATCCTTAAAGTTATATAACACTAATCTCTCTAAATCTGACACAGTGAACTTTTAAAACAAGTTGATGCAGTTGATCATTGTAATGATATTTATCAAGAAAAGAACCATAAAGGTCTGCTACAAAAGCCTCCCCAATCCATCACTTCTCTTCTCACCAGAGCAGATCTGAGGTCTGCCTCACTCTAGTTCCTCCTCAGGTGAACACTGAACCTGGACAAACTGTCTGTCTCTACTTTGCACCTTGTAAATGGAATAAATTACAGAGGAGTTTAAAGATTGAGCGTCTCATCCCTCTTAAACTCGGACTCTATTAAATAATGTCTGTGCTTTTGTTTGTCAGGTCTCAATTACTCAGCAACACCACCTGATTACATATATATATATATATGTATATATGTAATACTTTGACTCTGAGTCACACTCACAGCAGGTCTGATAATTCCTCCTGCTCAAATGTTCACACTCAGATTATTGTTCAGTACGTTCTGATCAAACACAACAGAAAGTTCTAAAAAGTCGGGGCGCTGCGTAAAACATGAATAAAAACAGAATACATGATTTGGCAAATCTTTTTTTGACCTATATTCAGTTGAAGACAGCACAAAGACAAGATATTTAATGTTCACACTGATTAATTTTATAATTTTTTGTAAATATAAACTCATTCTGAATTGGTGGATAGATATTAGAGCTGCAGCAATTAGTCAATTAATCAGTAGATGATGGCCAGAAAATTAATAACTTAATTGGTAACTATTTAAGAAACTGAGTTACCGCTTTAGTCGATATTCTTTTGCAAAAGAAAATAAAAAAAATAATAAAAATACTTGCTTATTTTGTGCTTTTATACGCAACACTTCCAAGCTTTTCTTTGTCAGAAATAATAATAATAAACTTCAGTGACCTGCTTCAGATTTTTGGGTCATTGGTTGGATAAAACAAACCCTCTGAAGACGTCTCCTTGGCCTCTAGGAAATTGCAAATTTGACTTTCTGACATTTTAAAGACAAAACCAATAGTTGATTAATGGAGAAAATAATGGGAAGATGAATCGATAATAAAACTAGTCATTAGCTGCAGCCTTCATGGATATTAATGGATAACATCAACTCTCCCCCTCAGTCCGAACCTCCTCCAGCTCGGCCTCCTGCTCTACTCATTAGTACAGTGAACAGCGTGCACCATGATGGTGAGTTGAGGGCTTACATATTCCAGATGTTTCAAAGCGCCACTTGCTTCGTCTTGGGAGGAACTCTTAAGTGAAGGAAGACACAGGAAGAAGGTTATACAAGCTGCTGACTGTGATGACAGCGGTCCACCCCGCCTTTAATCAGTGCCAGCCGCTTTGAATGGGCTGTGAATTTGTGAGATTAGTATCTACAGCCAGAGCAGTTCACTCCACTCCCAAGAAGGATTAGTTCTAACGCTAAGAGAACTGATAGGTTTGAAGGTAAAGACGTGCATTAGTGGAATCAGAACAAAGCCTTGTTAAAGTCTGAAGCACCTTATCGCTGCTCTGCTGGACCACAAACCCACGAGAGTCGACTGGAAGCTGCAGTCTGATTGGTTCAAAGCATTTCAGGGTCAGCCAGAGTGAATCAGTGGAGACAGAAGGAAAGCGCAGGAGGAGGAGGAGGAGGAGGAGGAGGAGGAGGATGAAGGTAGGGGAGTGGGTCGTCCTTGAGGGCACAACCAAGATTAAATAATGAGTTTATCTGAGGTGAAACTGTGTTGAATTACACTCAGAGTTTACTTAGTACACTCCTACATGGATTTATTATACAGTCAGGTGATGGACAAAAACAGGAAGTGACCAAGTGGATCAACATTCTTCTGTCTGAAGTAGAGCTGCCCCCCAACAGTCAACCAAACATTGGTCGACCAGAAAGGTTCATTGGTCGCTTAGTCGCCGAAAAAAAAAAAAAAACTATTAACAGCTGCACCTTGTCAAAATAAATCCAAACCTATATGACTGGACCATGTGTGACTTTAATTTGAAAGGACAGACACAGGAAGTGTCCACGCTCAGCAGTCAGACAGGAGTCAGGTTAATCTCCAGGGCTGGTACCTGCGGTTATTCCACAGGCTAGTTAATAACATGTCGGGCAGGAAATCCAAAGTGTGGGATCATTTTGAGAAGGTGAAGGACGAACCCAAGGTGATATGTAAACTCATCTTCATTGGTCGACTACAAACATGACGTATCATCTGAAACATGGAAGTAGCTACATGCCCATTAGCCCACAGCGTCATTAACAGGTGGCTCGCTCAGTGTGTGACGTGCACAATATATCAATTAATCATTACATAATCATTACATTCATATCAGAAACAGACTAGTCGACTGATGGCCCTAAATGATGACTACTGGTCGACTAGGAATATTCTTAGTCGGGGGCAGCCCTAGTTTGAAGCTTCGATAAAAAGCACTACAGATTAAATGTGAACATGCTTCAGATGAAATCAGTTTAATTTGCTGCAGGTGAAGCTTTGGCACATTCGGTATATTATTCTAATGTCAGGATAAAAGTGGGTCAGCTACGGAGCACAAATCTATAACCCATTACATACAGATTTTGTGAGATAGATTAAA
Organism: Epinephelus fuscoguttatus; assembly: GCF_011397635.1. NCBI lineage: Eukaryota > Metazoa > Chordata > Actinopteri > Perciformes > Serranidae > Epinephelus > Epinephelus fuscoguttatus. Next base: position 38,933,689 of record NC_064764.1, read on the forward strand.
CTGCTCTTCATCTCTGACAAATAAACGAAGCCAAAATGTGCACACAATCCTTTAAATCACTGGTACCTTAATGAATATGTGTAGAATTGGAGCATTAAAGAAAAGGTGAACAATTCAAGGCTGTGCTTTTGCTGTAATCATTTCTCCTGCTCATTCTAACCATTAAAAGATCCTTTAATAATTCAGTTTTAATCAAAGTAATGGAGTACAAAATCCACAGCCCTGGTTTTGTGCTAAAATGTATTCAGAAGTTTATCTGAAGTTCACATCAGGTCAGTCTGAGTCTCATCTTTTCAGTGCAGAATTCCCTTTTGTGTTTCCTTGTTGGGTTGCAGCAGCAGAGGGATAATAATAAGAAAAAGGGAGAATTTTGTACTTTAAAGAGTGTACACTTTGGAAAATTAGATTTTAATCTCTGGTGGTTGAAGCCTCAAATTAACCTCTGATAAAGTGTGCAATATATTTTTACACTATAAGGGGTGATCTGAGGATTTCATCCAGTATGAACAAGAATATTAACAGAAGGTAAATCCAGTATAACTCTACGTTTATATGACATCAGAGAAAATGGATTTATTGTGTCAGTTTGACTAAAACCAGCCTTTAAAATACATTTTAATATGATGTGATAATATGATGTTGGAAACTATAACTTGACTCCTTTACACTTCTATGACGGCTCTCGTTACTCGTTACATTTGTTTTGAAGTTAATGGATGATCTTATCCTCTTTCTAAAATGCATAAGTTCATAAACTGTAATCATACAGTTCGGCATAGTTTGTCCAAGTGGTGTTCCCATACCTCTACCTCGCACATGTGCTACTCAGATTGCTCAGCTTATCAGCAGAGATAGGTAGAGCGGTTACTGTGGTGGCTACAGCAGCAGATGTAGATGAAGATTCTTCCTTTTATCCTTTTGTCACTTTGTGTTTGTGTGGGTACCTCTATCCGCTTTGCAGAGTATTCAAGAAGCTTTTCACTCTACGAGCACATCAGTGCATTCAGTGGTTGTTTCAGAGTCGTCAGGTTCTGTAAATGTATTGTGACAATATACAACAATGTGTTGAGGTAAAAGCAAGTGCACTGATAACTTAAGAATTTTTAAAAGCAAGTACTCCAGTACTTTAACTCAAGTAATAATCTGAGCAACTTTCACTTGTATTGGAGAAATATTTGACCAGGAGTATCTGTACTCTGACTCAAGTAATAGCATGGTGGGCCTTATCCGCCTCTGATTGTCTGTCTGTAACTGTATCCTGCTGCCTGTCTTGTCTAGAACACTCTTGAAAAGGAGCTTTATAATTTTAAGTTTTTTTCTGGATCAATAAAAAAAATAAAATAAAAAACAAACCTTTAAGTATTTTTCCCCTAATGTTAATTAATTTTTTTTAAGCCATCCATCCATTTTCATCTGTTTATCCGAAGCCGGGTTGCAGAAGCAGCAGGCCAAGAGACGTCCCTCTCCCCAGCAACACTTTCCAGCTCCTCCTGAGGGACCCTGAGGTGTTCCCAGGTGAGATGAGATATATAATCCCTCCAGTGTGCTCTGGGTCTGACCTGGGGCCTCCTACCAACACCTCAAACAGGAGGCGCCCAGGAAGATACTGATCCGATGTCCAAACCACCTCAACTGACCTCTTTTGACATGAAGGAGCAGCGGCTCTACTCCGAGCTCCCTCTGGATGTCTGAGCTCCTCCCCCTATCTCTAAGGCTGAGCCCAGACACTCCAAGGAGGAAACTCATTTCAGCCGCTTGTATCCACAACCTCATTCTTCCGGTCACTACCCAGAGCTCATGACCATAGGTGAGGGTTGGGACGTACATGGACCAGTAGATCCAAAGCTTTGCCTTCTGATTGAGCTCCCTCTTCACTACCATGGTCCGGCGCGGCGCCTGCATCACTGCAGCATTTTAGTTACTTCTTTTACTTTACTCCTCTTTATCATTTATTATGGTAATTCTATGCATGTTAGTAAGAATGTCTGTATGTTTAAGTATTTAAATTACTGTCATATCTTTTATAGTTTTGCTTGTTTTTGTTATTGGAGAAGTTGGGATCGTGAGGTCGGAGGGACGTACAGTCGCTGTTGAAAAGATTGACACTTTCATTTTTCTTTTGTTTATTTGAGAAGGAGCTCAAGTAGCTACTGTAATATATAAATTATAAATGAATAAAAATAAAGTATTCCTGTAAAACAGTCAATAATCATTCAAGGTGCAGTACAGACAGTCAGTGCTGTGAGAAAGCTTCTGCTCCTGTCACTGTTTTATTTCCTTTTAGCCCGTGAAGCATAAATTAGAGGAACTACAGTAGGAGGAACTGATGTGGATCCAAATAAACTTAATTTCTATGCAGAGTGGACACAGTTTTTTATAATGAGTGACACCACTGCAGTCAAAAAGTTCTGGTTTCCGTATTCACACGTCTCCCAGACTGTGTGTTCATTCCTCCTATCATTCGCCATCTGCTGGGAACTCCTGAGAGCTGAAGACAAATCTGAGCTCTCCTAAACCCCAGAGCAGATAGCATTACTTTCATGCCTATAAAAAGACGATAAAATCATTTCGGAAACAAGCATGCATCATGCCAAGAGTTTCAAGCTGGCCAGGACAAAAAATGTCGACTCTGAGATGCTTTGAAAACACAGTGAGTCTGGTTATAAGCAGAGTTTAGTGTGTTTGTGATGCTGAAGTGGCGTTTCTTCTCTGTAGCCAGAAAACTAATAAAAGACACGGCGGATTAAAAAAGTCTTAACTCCCTCACACTCGCACAGACAGCGTCACATCTGTTGCGGCTCCATCTGCAACTCTTGATCCATCCAGACTGATTTAAGTAGGAAAATGTGAAGCTGACTCTATAAGCAGAGCTGCTCGGACACAGTGTACACAGAGCTGTGTTAATTAGCCAGGTCTCTTTGACATGAACCAAAAGCCACATAAAACAGAGCTCGCCTCCCCTAAATGCTTTTCCCTGTCTTAACAGCACTGGGCTTTGAGACGCCAGCCCTCACCCACTGCCTCACTCTTCAGACTTTTTAATTGCTCCCCTCAACAAAGCACACAACGTAAACACGGCAGCATTTTGTCTACCTGCACACACAGATACACTCACACACTTTTCATTTCTCACACACACTCCTTGTTAAGCTCCAGCCTGCATCCTGCTCAAGTGTTTACACTGAGAGGTAAACACATCAACCCAAACTAACAGTGTGTGTGTGTGTGTGTGTGTGTGTGTGTGTGTGTGTGTGTGTGTGTGTGTGTGTGAAGTCATCACAGCCAGGGTCAGACCCCGGAGACCATAATGCAACTCTCTGTAAAGAAAGAAAAACCACACTAATAGCCCACAAACACACTGTTGGTGTGTGTGTGTGTGTGTGTGCATCTCTAATGAGGAAGGTCACACACAGAAGCCAGAGCTCTTTATTAAAGCAGCTCTGTGTAAACAGGCCACTAGGCTGTGATACAGCTGCTCCGACAATCAGCCCGAGTCACAGCGAGTCTGATCGGGAGCACACAAACCTCAGGAGGTCACTGGAGTTTGAGAGGAAGCTCACAGAGGACTCAATAACTCCACATGAATAATTGAATGATTCAATCTCTCTCTAATTTTGAGTCAATATAATTTCTGTGCAGCTGTAAAACAAATCAGGAAGAGCTGACTTTTTCTCCTTGTGTTTGTGGAGTTTACGTCTTCGTATCACTTCCTACAGGTGCTCTAGTTTTACTTCTTGTACTTGTGTTTGAGTATCCTCTTTGTGTGCCACTTTAACTCTGCTATGCTTCTGTTTTTAAAGAGACAGTTCAGATTTTTTTTTTTTGCAGTGGGGCTGTATAAGGTGAGACAGTGTATTACATACAGTAGACGTAAGTCAGCATTTGGCTAGGACTAATCGACTATTAAAATAATCGGTGACTATTTCAGTAGTTGATTAATCGGTTTGAGTCAGTTTGAGTGAACTCAAACCCTTTGGCGTGAGTATGAAACAAGACATTATGACATCATTTTGGGGTTTGGGAGAGACAGACCGAGATTTTTCAACATTTTAACACATTTTTCGATAAAATGATTAGTTGACTAATCAAAGAAATAATCGACAGATTAGTCGACAATGAAAATAATCGTTAGTTGCAGCCCTAGTCTGCACGCCCCATGATTCAAAAAGCAGGCTGGAGTCATGGAACATGGAAGCTAAGCAATGCGCTGCTGTGGAGGCGTCAGCAACAAAACAAATTTAGCCACCTAAAAAAATCAGTATCAGTTTAAGTGTATGCAATATTTAAAATATATTTTCACCACTTTACCTTGCTGTTGGACAGTGATTTCAAGCAGGAAAATGAAGCTGTTATATCGCTCTCATCAAAGCCAGACTCCATTGAGAAAAACAGTGATTTAACATAGCTGAACACAGGAGCTGCTGGTCTACTGCTGCCTCGGCCAGTTATTTAGTTTGTGTTATTGTGTGTTTTCGGCGTTTAGAGGGGTTAGTTCAGATTCACCAAAGTCACACAATAACACAAACTAACTAACCGATCAAAGCAGCAGTAGACCAGCAGCTCCTGTGTTCAGAGAGCTAAAATGACTGTTGTGGTCAATGGAGTCTGGCTTTGATGAGAGCATAGATGGGAAACTGAGGCTGTTGATGGCTTCCCTGTTGGCTTGGGCTGTCTGATGGAGAGGTTAAGTGGTGAAAATAATCTCAATATAGTGTACACTTAAACTGATATTTATTTATTAAGTCAGGTGGGACATTTTGTTGCTGACCTCTCCACAGCAGCACATTGCTGAGCTTCCATATCAGACTCATACCTGCTTCTCCAAACTGAGGGCGTGCTGACTGACATCAACTCTATGTAATATACTGTCTGAAGATCCGAACTGTCCCGTTAAATCCTGTCCTTCACAGGGTTTACAGACTCTCCTTGGTGCCTGACACCAACTCTTCCAGCTCTGTTGTGATAACACCTGATTTTAGGGTTATTTTAACAGTTTCAGTTGTTGGATGACTTATTTTATTTATTTATGTCTTTTAACTGTGTGCTTTCATTTTGCTGCTCTTTAAATTTTCTGTCTGTATTTGTTTCTTTTTATGCTGTCGATGGAAAGCACTTTGTGCTCCCCGCTTGAAAAGTGCTAGACATTTATTCATTATTTTGTTTATGTCTGTGTCATAGGCGGCACGGTGGTGTGGTGGTTAGCACTGTCGCCCCACAGCAAGAGGGTTGCCGGTTCGATCCCAGGTGTGGGAGCCCTTCTGTGCGGAGTTTGCATGTTCTCCCCGTGTCAGCGTGGGTTCTCTCCGGGCACTCCGGCAGACATGCAGATTGGGGACTAAGTTAATTGGTGACTCTAAATTGTCCGAATGTGAGTGTTGTGAGATTACAAGACACAATTACTTTGCATAACATCTTCCGGTCTTGCATGCACAGAGGCATTTCTACAGATAACTGGTTTATTTATATGTTTGATATGTAAACACATATCTCAGTCTTTGTGCATCTTCCACAGTTACAAAATCAGTATCTGTTTTTATCTCATGAAACAAAGCAGCACTGTGGGGGTCACTATAAAAAGGCTAGATAGGAAATGAAACAGAACTCACAGTCTATACAAATTTTCCAATGTTTGCAAACAAGTACTTTCTAATTAACAGTACTAAAATCGGTCAAATTTGTATGGCACACTAAACTACAAACATTATTAATCAAAAATAAACAGTCCGTCTAGTTTTAGAGTATTGTGCTCTTACTGCCACTACACAGCACAAGTTAAGCAGAAGCAAGTATCCCAGGTCAAGTAACCCCAAAATGTATTGTCCTTATATGAGGACACAGGGTCTCAGGAGGATAAAGATGGATGCATGAGAGACTAACTTTGATTATAAAGGTAACAGACTGACAGTTCCAGGAAAGCTGGATTTTTAGTTGTGTGAAAATGAGATAAGTGACTGACTGACTCCTCAAGAATCTAACTATACATGAAGTTATGGAGGCTACGAAGTAGAGGCTGACATTTTTCAGGAATCCTTTAGGTCACAGGATTCCCACAGGATGGGAGGCAATTTCACTGTTCATCACGTGAGCAGGACAGGAGGGAATCACAAGCCTGTCACACCTCTCTGCTCCTGGAATGCCGGCTGTCTACGATCATACACTGAGGTGGCATTATGCTGGCGTTTTTTGATTTGTGGGATCTCTGTGTAAAACGGGCTAAAAACAACAGAGCAGTTTTTATATTTAAATAGTTCTGACAAGAAAAAGAATGATCTTAACTTGAATAAACGCGGGAACAGGAGTCATTCTTCTGGGACTGGGAGGACAGAGGAGTTTTTTGTTGGAGCGGGATGATACAGGAGTGAAAATCCACTCCCTTGAAACCCTCAAGAGGAGATACTGAACTCCGTTTCCACCAACAGAGGGGGGTACCAAACATGGTCGAGCTGAGCTGAACTGAACCGGACTGCTCGGTAGAAACGGGGCTTTGGAGACTGCTATAACAGTGACTGGTCAGCGTGGACTGCTCGTGTTTTCTCCTACAAGTTTCTGAAGGTGGTGGAGTTTGTTCATCATAAAGAAAACATGACGCAAGTTGAAAGCAGTCATCGTCTCGGCTGTCGCCTTTTCAGTAGCACACATCTATGAAGGCTGCAAACCTGCATCACTCACTCTCACAGTGACTCAGTGAACATGAGCAGCCTTGACTTTATTCCTCTGTATCACAAATTGAATGAAAGAAAGTAAGTTAAAGCTCTCAACATGTGAAATCTGACGCTGGAATATAAATCATCACTGTGGGCTGCAAAGCTGCAAAAAGCAAAACCTGAGCTCTCTGCAGCGTCGTCTTTAAGGTCAATATTTCAGAAACTGACTAAACTGATTTTTACCAGCGCCCCCACCCATCACATTCAAAATTGGAAAATTACTTATTAAATTGCTCTCATGGTCCCGAGCGTCATAAAACTTTCTCCAATGGCATAAATGACCTTTTAAACCTTCGCTTCACAGAAATGAGGTTTTCTGGTGACAGCTCTGGGTTACATTGATCAAATATTAACTGTGTTTCAGCAAAAGAGCAGGACGTGACAAATGTCCGCCGTGTTACAGAACTGTATTCGCCGTAAGGGAGCGGCCTAGTTATAATATATGAGCAGTGTGAGGTCGAGGTTTCATCAAACACACCCTTAAATTCCACCGTCACATTTCAGATGAAGGGTTTTTTGATATTCCAACAAGTTTATTAAAGTGAGATTCTCTTTGAAGGATGACGTTAAAGTTGGAGTATTCCCCATTTTTACACCGATGCCTCCCGGGACACACGTGTTTGTGCCCGGCGTCGACGTCACACAGAGGAAACAGAGCAGGAGAGCAGACTGATGCACAGCAGAGACGAGTTAGAGCTTTAGTGAGCCAGAAGCGAGAGGAGGGATTAATTCAGACACAAGTGTGAGCTCAGAGAGGGAAGCCAGCGACTAGTGAGACTGCCATTCAAATCATGATCACACGCATCACATGAAGAAGAACGGGACAAACAGGAAGTGTGTTCATGTTAATGCTGATGTGTAACTGTTGTATGTAAAGTGTGTGTGTGAGTGTGTGTGTGTTCACCTCTTTGGCTCTCTGCACGGCATCACTGGGGGGGTTTCTGATCTGCGGTGACGACTTTGTGTTGATCTTATCGTAGAGCTGAAACCAAAAGATAAAAGTCAGTCAGGCGGAGAAACACAGATGATCAGTGACGCCTCGATAACAGCTGATTGATCAACAAGTTCGTCAGATGAGACAAAGCCAATCATGGCTGCGCTTTTGTGATGTTGACATGTTTGTTTTTCAACGATTATTGATCAATTTAAGCCTCTGTTAGATGTGGGATGGGTTTCTACACTCAGCGGCAACAGAGAATGTTCACCTCCAGAAGAAGCTAAAATAGTTGTGACTTTCAGGAGGATTTGTTGATTGCAAATGACAGTCATATCCCGTTGTGTGCAGGTCACTAAACCATCCACATTTACATTCACACCTACAGACTGTGGGAGGAAACCACGCTGACACGGGGAGAACATGCAAACTCCACACAGAGGGTGTTCGAACCTGACACCATCTTGCTGTGAGATGACAGTGCTAACCACTGCAACACCGTGCCGCCCCAAATTATCATCTACTTTTACGTTTAATTTAATCAGATATAATGTCACGAAAGGTTATGCTACAGCAACACAAAGATGCACAATTTATTCAGTTTTTGGACAAAGTTTTGTCGCTCTGATGAGGCCAAAAAGTTAATAATGTCCCTGTCTGATCAATCACCAATTAAGGCAAGGCAAGGCAAGGCAAGGCAAGTTTATTTGTAGAGCACAATTCGTACACAAAGTAATTCAAAGTGCTTTACAGAACAAGAAAATGCATTAAAATCACAATACAAAATAAAAACATAAATAATCATTATAAAATGAACTTTAAAAGAGAAGAGTGCAGATAAGATAACATCCTTTCAGTCATATGCACAGTGAAATAGAGCTGTTAACCTGCATGTCTTTGGACTGTGGGAGGAAGCTGGAGCACCTGGAGGAAACCACCGCTGCTGCAAACTCTGCACAGAGGGGCTCCCCCACCCTGGGTTCAAATCAGAAACCCTCTTGCTGTGGGGCGTGCCGCTCTATATACTGTTGTTATAGAATGTCACATCAAAACTGTTTATACTGGCAGCGATGCTAATTTGAGATGACTGCAACACTTGCTTAGTGACAATTTTGAACAGATTTTCACCATCTTTTTATTCAGAAATAAATTCTGAGAGTTATAGATCCTTCTAGGAAAGGTAGCACCTCATTGGAGGAGGCAGAGGACCAACTACTATAGACATAGACCCAGAGCGTCAGGCAGTCTGTCTGAAGTGAATTTGCCCTCTTGGTTCTGACTTCGGAGTCTCCGTGTTGTTTCCAGGCCTCATAGAGGAGACTGATATCTGATTTCGTAGCTCTGAACTGTGTGAGGAACACTGCTGCTATAATATGTAGTGATGTCACCTTGTCATGTTTTTGAACTAGTATTAGTGAGGGTGAACCCATGAGTGTTTTTATACACTCTCTTTGAGGTGTGCAATATTACTGATGCCATGTTTTTATATACACAAATTACAGGGGATGATCCTTTGTAAGCCCTATGACGTTTTCCTGCCTTTGAATATTTAGGTTTGACTTCATTCCCACTGTAGATATATATAGAAGATATTTTTAGGACATTTTGCCTTTAATGGACAGGACAGCCAAGTGTGAAAGGTGGAGAGAGAGAGAGAGAGAGAGAGAGAGAGAGGATGACATGCAGCAAAGGGCCACAGGCTGGACTCAAACCCGGGCCGCTGCGGCAACAGCCTTGTACATCCACTAAGCCACCGACGCCCCATTCCTCCCCACTGTTAAATCCTTTTGTCAGTTATCTTGAGTTATCTTATTATATAATGACAAAACCTCTGTGTGTGTGTGTGTGTGTGTGTGTGTGTGTGTGTGTGTGTGTGTGTGTGTTCCATGTTTTTCTCCTCACTGACTTGGTCAATCCATGTGAAATTTGGCACAGTGGTAGAGGGTCATGGGAGGATGCCAATGAAGCAATATTACATCAATTGGCCAAAGGGGGGCGCTATAGCAACCGACTGAAATGTCAAACTTTGAATGGGCATATCTCATGCCCCGTATGTGGTAGAGACATGAAACTTTGCACAGAGATGCCTCTCCTCACGAGGAACACATTTGCCTCAAGAACCCATAACTTGCGCTTATATAGATTTTCCGCCATTTTGAATTTTTTGAAAAACACTTCAAATGGATCTCTTCCTAGGAAGTTTGAGCGATCTGCATGAAACTGGGTGAACATAATCTAGGGAGCAATATCTAAAGTTCCCTCTTGGCAAAAGTTGGAAAACTTCCTAAAACTGAGCTTCTATAAGGCAATGAATATTGCGGAGGGCGTGGCTCATCACATAAAGGTGTATAACATCTCAAGGGTTTCACCCATCACCACGCAACTTTGTAGGCATATGAGCACACATAATCTGAGGGGACCCCTCCATTATTGAGCCCATCAAACAAAATGGGGGTGCTAGAGAGCTCATTTCTTATCTAGGCCTAACCGCCATATGGATTTTTACTAAACTTGGTAGATATGTAGAACAGGACGCCTCAAGGTGACTGGAGAAATTTAACTCTAATTGGCAACTGGGTGGCGCTATAACAACAGAAAAATGCTTCAAAATGGCTAAAATGTGACCGATCGCTGTGGCTCCCCCTGTGGACCAATGTTGGTGTTTTTCTAATTTTTGGTATGACTAAGTCATGGTATGGTATGCTGTACATAATCACATAAACTGTCAGTGTGTCATTCTGTCAGTCAGTCATTCTGTCTGTCCCACGTTTTTCTACTCACTGACGTGGTCAATCTACAGTCAGGTCCATAATTATTTGGACAATGATACAGTTGTTGTCATTTTGGCTCTGTACACCACCACAATGGGTTTTAAATGAAACAATGAATACCTGCAGGATGAAAGCTGAAGTGTTTGGGGCACCATTATCTGCTCAGATTCAACCAAATGCTTCAAAACTCATTGGACGATGCTTCACAGTGCAGTTGGACAATGACTTGAAGCATACTGCAAAAGCAACCAAAGACATTTTTAAGGCAAAGAAGTGGAATGTTCTGCAATGGCCAAGTCATATCATCTGACCTGAATCCAACTGAGCATGCATTTCTCTTGCTGAAGCCAAAACTGAGGGCAAAACACCCAAAACACAAGCAGGAAGTGCAGACGGCTGCAGTAAAGGGCTGGCAGAGCATCACCAGGGAAGAAACCCAGCATCTGGTGATGCCTATGTGTCCAACACTTCAGGCAGTCATTGACTGTAAAGGATTTGCAACCAAGTATTAAAACTGACTGTTTAATTGATGATTATGTTAGTTTGTCCAAATACTTATGAGCCCTTAGAGTCGGGGGACTGTGTGAAGAAATGGTTGTAATTCCTACACGGTTCATGCTACATTTTTGAAAAAAGCCTTAAATGAAAGCTGAGAGTCTGCACTTTAAGCAGGCATTCATTGGTTCATTTAAAACCCATTGTGGTGGTGTACAGAGCCAAAATGACGACAACTGTATCACTGTCCAAATAATTATGGACCTGACTGTATGTCAAACTGCACACAGGCATTGAGGATTGGCATAGGTAGAAGGTGACAAAGCTATCAATAGGTATGGACTAGTAATAATGATTCTTATTTTATTTAAATCGTTTCTTTTCTGTTTATTTGGCTTTGAACCTTTTTTCTTGTTACTATATATGTTGATTATTTACGGTATACATTTAAGTCATTTTCATTTGCAATTTCTGCCAACGTGTTTTTTTGTCTAGTAGGGCTACACCTATATATCATGTAAGCTGTGTCACATGATCCTCCTGTTTCCAATCCATTTTACACCCTGATGAAGACTCTCTAATGGAAACGCGCTGGTTTATCCATGTATTAATAAAGCATTTTTAATTATAGTCAGAGGGCCTCGGCTGCATTTTTGGACATGCTTGTCTGTACCATGGACTTTAACACTGTTATTGTTTTTTTTTTATCTCTGTGTTGGTGTTATTTCAAACACCATGATTGGCTGATGCCTTTATTCATGGTGCTAAAGCTCAGAAAAATCAACCTCTACTAGTCACACTCTATGTGAAAATACTCAAAACAGCAGTTTGAAAAATGTGTTGACCTACGAACTGATTATACACACAAAAAAAACACCCACATGTGGAGGAGCTTTCAGATATGTGAAAAATATTGTGCTAAAATCTGATTATAAAAGATTTCTTACACTGCAGTTACACAGTTTGCTTTGTTACTTTGAGGATCAGTGAATCAGCAGCTCAGTTGCATCTTCTTTTATTTCCATCTCTGGAGCTCTGGAGGACCTTGTTTACTGTAAACTGTATTATGTGGCGGAACTGCAGCTATCTTTGGTGTGTGGAGACAAAATGTGGTTAAAACTTTGGTGTTTTTCCACTGAGATTGGTTAAAAACAAAGCAGTTGTCCTCATTTATCCCACTTGTCCTCAGCTATCTCCCTCTGTTTGGTTTCGTTTGGCGTCAGCACGTCAATACCACTTTTTCTGTTTTGTTCTTTTTCTTCTCGACATCGAACATTTAACAAGAAGGAACTGTTTTCTCATCTCTCTGATTGAAGGACGACAGACACAAGAGCTCTGTCTGTAAAAATCCCAGCTGACTAATAAACCGCGCAGACTAGACGGGCTTGTATGGGTCTAGTCAAAGATGAGGAGTGTGGGTGTATTTAAGAGATTTTATGTTTGTAGACAAAATGTCCCTGAAACACAGTCTGAACAAAGACAGCAGCTGTGCGCTCCAACCGAAGCAGAGGGCGGCTGTTTTAACAAAAGATCATCTGAAACAACTATCATCATATTCAAAGCCGTGTCATGTTTGATGAGTAACTCTTCTGGTGTATTTTTCATTTAACCTCTTGTACAAAACACAACACACACACACACAGAGTCACAGACAAACAGTCCTTTTGAAACAGACAGTTCAATACAACCCTGAGACTCAACACGCTTCTGTTTTCCCTCTCACAACAACATCAACAGCAGCAGCAGCATTACACATGTGATGCTGGACATCATCACAGAGCATGTGATGGACACACAAACAACACTGACCTCAGAAACTCCTCATGGTCTGCATGTTGTGCACTGGAGTATCAGATCCAGCACTACAACAGCTCAGTTTGCTTTAAAGAAATTAGGCTGCACAAAGTGTTTTTAAACCACAGGCGAAAATAAAGGTGTTAAAAGCTGCTAAAAAAAACACACTCGAAGGCGAAGAGAGCAGAGGTGTGACAGGACACAGGAGTCATGGTTCAGTGCATGTTTGGTACAGCGGGAACAAAAAAACAAAAACAAAAACAAACGCATGAAGATTTCTTTTCATTTCCTCTGAACAGCAGAACAAGTGTCAAACACAGAAACAATCCTCCTGCTGGGGACTAAGGGAACATTTTGCCCGCCGGCAACTTTGGTAAACTATTTTCATTATAAAAATAAAGAACATGTCAAACACTTGTGTATCACACGTACGAACACTAAACAAACACTTTCCCAAAAGGCAATAGGTCACCACAGGTTGTAAAACTGAAAAACACCTGTTGTGATATGAAACTGAAAACACCAAAATACATAGGATAATAAAAAGAGTTCCACCTTGGCTTTATCTCAACATTCAAAGCACCTAAGCATTCAACATCCTGCTCATCAGCACATCTGGGCGATGCTGTCGGATGTGTGTTAGCATGTTGGATGTGTTTAGTCCAGTTCAGACCAAAGATTCACGATGAGACGGGGAAACAGGTAACTACTTGCAACGCTCCGTTCTGCAACGTTCTAAAAACCTGCCGGTTCACACCAAGTCGCCACCATGAGACGGTGTATCATCTCTAGTCAACACCTCTCTGTGCTTCTGATCTGTAACGTTGACAGGAAGTGACCGCCATGAGACGGCGTATCATCTCTAGTCAACGACTCTCTGTGCTTCTGATCTGTAACGTTGACAGGAAGTGACCACCATGAGACGGCGTATCATCTCTAGTCAACGACTCTCTGTGCTTCTGATCTGTAGCGTTGACAGGAAGTGACCACCATGAGACGGCGTATCATCTCTAGTCAATGACCCTCTGTGCTTCTGATCTGTAGCGTTGACAGGAAGTGACCACCATGAGACGGCGTATCATCTCTAGTCAACGACTCTCTGTGCTTCTGATCTGTAACGTTGACAGGAAGTGACCACCATGAGACGGCGTATCATCTCTAGTCAACGACTCTCTGTGCTTCTGATCTGTAACGTTGACAGGAAGTGACCACCATGAGACGGCGTATCATCTCTAGTCAACGACTCTCTGTGCTTCTGATCTGTAACGTTGACAGGAAGTGACCACCATGAGACGGCGTATCATCTCTAGTCAATGACTCTCTGTGCTTCTGATCTGTAACGTTGACAGGAAGTGACCACCATGAGACGGCGTATCATCTCTAGTCAACAACTCTCTGTGCTTCTGATCCGTAACGTTGACAGGAAGTGACCACCATGAGACGGTGTATCATCCCTAGTCAACGACTCTCTGTGGTTCTGTTCTGATTTGCAGCTTTTCAGACTTATTTTGTGGCTGAATATAATTTGTAGCTTCTTAAAATCTGAATGAGGATAGTGATAGTGAGATAACATCTTATACAAACAATGGAGTTGTTCCAATACCTATACCAGTGTCAGAAATGCCTCTGATACTGCCTAAAATGCTGGATAAGATAGCCACAAGTACACAAGTCTACGTGCCGTTCTGATACCACATAAAGTAGTTTCACACCCGCAAAAAACATCAGTTCCCCCCAAAAGGTACAGTCACATGACACATTGTTTGGGTTAAACATGAGCATGTTACAGTCCTGGAGGATTATTAATGTGCACCTCCTCCTGTACTGCCTTAATATGCACATTCAGCACATCCAATGCATCAAAACATTGTTTTCTAGTTGGAGCCGCGTTTGCCTCGTTTTCAAACTGTATGCTTTGACTAAAATGAACAATGACAGCAATATAGTCCACGATGAGCAGCGCTAAAATCAACCTGCGTAGTTGTCCCTCCATTGTGACATTAGAAAGTGTCACATTTATCTTGCAAGTGTACTCTTCTTCAACGTTTGCTTTACTTCCTGGATTTTTCCCACATGGAAATTCTGACCAATCAAGAGCAGCTTTCTCACACAAGGCATTTGATCTGGTCCTCTTGTAAATGCTGCCGTGAGAACACGAACCAACTCTAGGCAATTATACAACTTTGGAACAACATGAGTCCCTGATTCAGACCAGAGGAGACCACTCTAGGGCTGAAAGCAGCCTAAGACACATCAACATATTGCAAATTTGGTAATTAGAGAGGTGACTGTGGCACTGATGTAAAATATAATAAGTTTCCTTTGAGCTTAAAAAACAAAACACTTGTAAATGAGAACAATAGGGAGCAGATAACTGGCGTGATATCATCAAAGAGATTCACGAGGTGGCAAACGACTAAGACTGACTAAGGAACGTCGCCCCCTCACTCCTTAAAATCTAATTTACCTTCTTTTTGCCGTGGGTTTGAACAGTCATGGTTAATTATGTGTAAATTATGCAGGGCTACATGCAGACTTGCTGTCTATATTATCTAATGTTGGTTACGTAGAGGTCATGGCGGCTGGCGATGACGTAACTGTTCTCTTGTTTTTGACAAGAAAAAGATTTTCTAATAAAATCTAAGATGTTATTTTGAAGAGAGGGGATAACCAGTGTGGTTTCCATTACAGCTCTGCGACAGTGGAAAATAACTCCTTAAAACCATCAGCTAATGCAGTGAATGGGCTGTAAAACACATCTGGTATATTTCTGTAAACTGATCCATTTGTGTAATTCTCTAACAGCCTGTCCAGACGCACACACAACGTCCAGCAGGCAGAAAATAAAAGCCATTGTGGGTTTATAAGTGAGCGAAATTGTGTGTGTGTTGCTGTTAGATGGAGGAGGATGTTGCATCTCTCCCTGCTGTGAAAACCTGACACTAACCAGCACAACAAAAAAGGGGTCCTGGGAATGACGACGCACGTCTCCAGTGTGCATCTGCATCCCTCCTTCATGAGCACGCCGTCTCAGAAAGACAAACACAACACACTCCTCAGGAAATCCTTATAAGACTACCAAAATAAAGCAGACAGCCCGAGGGCTGAATCGTACTCAGTGCCACCGAGTGCGTGCCGTCCCACATGCTGTCTGCAGCCACTGAGCATGCATACATATTTACTGCACTCTTGTTCTTTCAAGGGGAGAGTTGTCAACATCTCTCTGCTTTTGTCGAGTGCCAAACAAACTTGAGATGACCTCCGAGGGGTTTGTTTGAAAATGTGCAAAGACTCTGCGGCCCACGTCTGAACAAACAGTACCAAATATTTAGATGTTTGCAGGTAGGAGGTGTGCTGTGCATGCTGAGAGCCTGGCAGCCATAATTCAGGTGTGCAGATATTTACAAGCAGGCACAAGCATGATTGCATCATGTCTTTATGTGCCATGACAACAAGCAAGCAGAGAAACAATAACATATCTTAATTTCCTCTTAGTGACAAATAAATTCAGACATTTCCTAAAGGGCATCTTATTACCCTGCCCCCATTAGCCTGGGAGCCTACAGAGCTTCTGAAACTAGCACAGGAAGAAAAAAGAATACAAATACACTTGACTAAAACGCCTCATTATACATGTCAAACGCCAAAAACACACACAGGGGGATGCCAGGCTGACTTTAAATTAGCTTGAGGCGTCTCTTGACAAAACGCTCTTCCTGCAAACACATCACAAAGAGAAGCAGGAAGAAAACACACTCACCCAGGAGACGGTAAGTGGTTTGTCAGAAAGAGGCAGCCGACACAGTGCAAATGAGACTCTAGTTATCTGAACCGGGAGACTCCATCCGCTCTGCAGGATTTCTGGTTTCCTCTGAGAGTTTCAGCGGTGTGGAGGCTACTCTGAGCCTCACGCAGGGTGATGGAGGCTGTGCTTGTTGTGAATGGCACTGAGGCCTGACAATAGAAGCCATTGTTCCTTCACTGCACTCTTCTGTCCTTCTCTGACTCCCCCCTCCTCTCAGAGCGGGGCAGGGGTGTGAATGTGAGGCTGAAAAGGAGACATCTGCAGCCCCAGGCTCCCACTGACACTGCCGCACACACACACACACACACACACACACTCACTTGGCAGATCCACCAGTCTCCTGCAACCCACTTCAACCTATTCAGCCTCCAGCAACTGGGAGAGACTTTAACACAACACACACACACACACACACACACACACACACACACACACACACACACACACCTCTTTAGCAATCCCTTTTCCTCAATTGACTCTGTGCAAGTCCCGGTAGTTCCCTCAAATGTTTTAATTTCAGCCTCTTAAGACTAATTTGCTTCTTGGAACTCGTTAGAAAAAGACGGTCGGCCTCGACATTCAACCACATCACACTGATTTAAGCGCCCATCTTTGCAAACATCTGCAGCAGCTTATCGACAGTGACATGAGCTTATGTTCACAAGTTCACGAGTTTGGATACCAGCGCAGCTCTGAACAGGAGGGCGAGGATATCGACTGACTGCTCGTATCTCTTCCTTCGACAGCTACCAACCCTTTGAACCGACTGCTCTGGAGCTGCTGCACAGAGATGCTCAAAGATGTCAGAGTTTTGAACGTCATGACTTTGTGAGCTCAGGACCCTGAGGTTTCAAATTCACAAAGGATTGCTCGGCTTTTGCAGCCGCTAAACCTGCACTAATAGGACAAAAAGAAACCATGTAGTTCTACAAGCGCCTGCAGAGGGTGAAATGCACCCTTAACTGTGCTGTAAAGCAAATAGCATCTCAGTGCTCCTGTGTTTGCACATATTAAGTCATACACATAAATCTGGCAACTGCAAAAACAGTACAGTCCACAAAGATTAGCACAAACAGCCACACACAGTTACAGTGACACTATCAGCATCTTCAGAGAGCTGGAAGGAGCTGATCACATTCACAGGGGTGTCACGTCCAGACTTTCCAGACTGCTGAAGTTCTAAGGAATGCCTCTCATATTATGTATTGTGATACTGCTCGGGCTGCCACACGTCCCACTTATCTCAGTAAGATTTTTATAATGCAAAAGACATTTTTGAGAGTGACGAGCTTTGCTAAAAAATGTGAATCATCTGCTTCTTTCTTTGGAAAATATCAACTTTTATCAAGTTCTACTGTGAACATAAACCAGACTCTTGTATTCATGTATGAATACGTTCCCACTTGTGACTTTCCGAGTGTTTTCAAGATCTTCCTCAGACATTCACTCATATTCTGTAAGACACTCTGAGGACCTTTATTGTCCATATTGTCTGACTTTTCTCAATCAATATTCACTGAAACACAGAGGAGTTTCTCTTTGGAACAACCATCTTTTCTTTTTATGTATGATTGCTGTTATTTAATAGGGGAAGTATCATCATCACCCATTTTTGACCTCTCCTGCACAATGTTTTAACTTTTCATTTCTTTTTCCTGTATTGTCTACACACATATGTGCAAGTAAACTAAACTAAAACTCGCTTTCTAAGCGTTTCAGTTTTCTTCGTCTCTGCTGCAAAGGCAACATTTACTTTGCTACATGGATAATTGCAATCAAATGCAAAAAACAGGAAAATTGCACTCAGCTGCAAATCCTTATGTTATGTGTGTGCTGTAATATCATTAGTGCAATATCTTTTGTGAACTGTACTTTGAGACGGGGCTGATGGCGGCTGCAGGTGATGCACAATTTATGTAGACTCACAAGTCAGTCTTTAGACGCTTTGCTTAACTAAAGACTGATGACTTTCTCCCTGATTTTGTGTTTAGATGGACGGATACAATTTCAGAGTTTTAAAAAACTCCCTACGTTGCAGAACCAATAGTAAATCTGCAGGGCGGTCCTTCGGTGGCTCGCTGAACTCTTGTGCTTGTAAACATAGTCCCACTGGAAACACGTGTAGCGGTACAAAATGGCTCAGCCGCGCTCGCAGAAAACGCCGTCAAAGTTAGTGGATGTTTGTCGCGTTTGCGGCGACACATTCTCGCCAACTAAAAGAAACAAACATAATCTTTTACAAGGCCATGACTCATCCGTCCGGCCGGACTATAGAGGGAATCGCCTTGTTGTTTAGAAATACTTCCGGGTAGAAAACCAGCAGAGCTTTTAGCTATATATATATAAGCTCTAACCAGAGCTATAAAGCTCTGCTGGTTTATATATATCACATTTTTCACATCACTGTATCACCGTTTAGACTAATCCGATGTTTGTAAAGTCTATAAACACAGTGATTGAACAAACATTACTATTTGTGTGCACGTTTAGCTGGGCCAACTGTTAGCTGTTAGCCCTGTTAGCCGTTAGCGGTGTCTGTAATAGGTAATAACTCATTAAACGGTCCGTGAAAAAAATATCTTTTCCAGCGGATATCTTAGTTACAACATGACTGAGCTAGCAAAGCAGTTTTGTGTTGTTATGTGTGGTATTTATTCAGTTTTGGGAAATCACAATGTCTAGAAAGCATCAGTGGCTGCAGCTGACAGGGACAGCTAACAGCAGCAGCAAAGCTAACATCAGGACGTCATCTGTTAAAAGCCTCCCGTTGTCGGATACGACATGAAACTACTCCAGTTAGCTCAATCATGTTGTAACTAAGACATCCACTGGAAAAAATATTTTCTTCACGGATGAGCACACGTTTGATAAAACAGAGTTAAATCTCTCGGCATCCATTTTCAAGCTCTCTGTGTGTTTGTTTCCTTGCGGACGAGAAAAGGGGGAGCACACATTTCCGAGAAGGCGAGTCCTTTTCAAAAATACAAGAGGCGTTGCTTTGTTGCCGGCTGTTTTCGCCGGTGTGTTAAACACACTTAAGAAAGGAGTGTCCCCAGACTATCAGAAGGTGGAGATCTCTGATTGTCTGGTGGCGAGACTACAATTTATGAGGCTTTCAGCGGCTGGAATCTTTTTTCTATCTGAATTCACCTGTTAATCTCTACCAGCTCCACGAGCCAGATACATAAACTCTGTGACCCCAGACACACGACATCTATTGCATGTCTGTGCGTCCTGGATGACGGATCCCTCCTCAGTTGCTCTTCTTGAGGTTTCTACCATTTTTTCCCCTGTTAAAGGAGTTTTTTGGGGGAGTGTTTCTTTATCCGCTGTGAGGGTCCACAGGACAGAGGGATGTCGTATGCTTTATAGTCCAGCCCCTCGGAGGCAATATAAATAAAACTGAATTGAATTGATGGTTTTGTAGAGACTGGATGAAACTGGGCTCACATGTACAAACCTGATTTCCCGGACGGGTGTCAAGAGTGCTGCAGTACTTGTCAGACTCATGACAGGTTTTAAAAGAGGATCAAAACTGATGCACCAGAATTCAGTTCAGAGATATAGTTTGTTTTATTCCACCTCTTCCTTGTCAAAACCTGACACCTACACTACCCACAATGCAACTTGACTGCTGACACTTGGTGTAATGGTGTAATGCTAGTAGCAGCTAATGCATCCTGGAGCCTCCAGCCTACAGCAGAGATGAGCAGCAGGCTGCAGCAGTGTGCTCTAACTCCACACCTCCAGATTTGTTTTTTACTCTTCAAACTTGAAGTCTTCAACCAATGCTGACTCAAGTGACATCACTCAAGGACATTTATCAGACCTCATTGAGGCTTTATACACTTCCTGTTTGCCAAAAGAACTTCCACCTGCTCCACAACTCTTTAGACAAAAAAGACATCAATAAGAAAGAACAGCACAGAGAAAATGCAGAAGGATCCAGTATCAATAATCATGACACTTGTTTGATCATTAAACAGCAGGAGGTCATTAAGATTTGAGAGTTCATAGAGCTGATAGTGAACCAGACTTAAAAAATGTTTCCCAAACAAGAAGATCACGGTCACAGAGAAATTAAAACCTTCCAACATCAATAGAAACATAAATCTGATCTCACAAAAGTTACTAATCCAAATTTAGGTATTCTCATATTTCCCTCGAATATGCCTGGTCTGACGTGTGTGTGCGCGTTTTTTCTGTTTTTAAAAATACCAGTTCAAGTGTGGGAAACCGCAAACGCAAGTTTGACACATCTGGCCTCCTGCTGTGTTGTTCAGCCTGCTGTTAAACCACAGTGACGGAGGAGAGAGAAAATCTAAATCTACAAGTATTGTCTATTATTATCCTGTGCAGCTGCAGGAGGACATTTTCACTCAGCCGTGAGCTGCTCTGCAGATGGGAGGAAACTGAGAAAGGTACATTCTGTATGAACTTCATTAAGATATGTTGTTAAAGTCCTGTTTTGTCAGCACAGATCATTATTATAGATAATTATAATATTCCTTGTTTTTAGATACTGTACATTCAGAACACAGAAATTAAAATCAAATCAAAGGAAAATCTTGTTCTTGTCCTGAAGACCACAATCCTGAAATTCAAACAGCCTTTGAATCCAGTGAGTTTGTGTGTGAGGTGGATCATAGCGCGTCTCCGTTCTTCTTGGTAGTTGCAGTCTAATGTGTGACACTGAGACAGCGCCTGGATGCAGGCGACAGATGTGTTAAAAAAATGCAACGACAACACAGATTTTTCTTAAACAGGAAGCACATAACGAGGGCAAAGTGTCTCTGTCTCTGTCGCTCCCTCAGCCTCTCTTGATGCTGATGATCTTCACGCTCATCCTGTCCTTTACAAGAAAGGCAAAAATGCCACAAAAATAATTCCTTAAAGAAGTTTTCCACCCTCGCATAAATACACATCTTCTCATTTCCTAAATTTTAACAAGTAAGAAAAAGCTGTCAGCTAATTGGTCTTTATCGTGAGCAGTATAATGTGTATCAGTAGCAGCATAATATTTTATTTCTTTCCATTTGTATCAGAGTAATTAAAATGAATATGAACATACACCACATTCATTTCTGTTTTCCCATCATTTATTGTTACAATCATCTGATTTTCTGACTTGTGTTTCTGGATGTTTCTCTCCTCTAAATGACTCAATTGTTGGATAACATTCCTACAAATCCTCATGTCTTGCCAAGAAATCTTGTGTTTAACACCCAGAGACATAGCGAGAGAGAACTGAGTAAACAAAATGGACTAAGGGAATAATAACAAGCAAAATTATGCTCTCACGGCGTCAGACAAACTGTGGACTAATCTAAAAATGCTGTCTGGCCTCTGCCGGCTGCTGGGAACTGCTGCTGCTGGGGATTTTGTGACCCAATATGGTGGCAAAGCAGCAAAGTCACAGCAACTGGTCATCAGTCACCGCTCACACTCTGCTGCCGTTTGTTTGTACACACACACACACACACGCAGAGGAAATACGGGAGGAATTTAATGACATATTTAAAAACAACATGACCTTTTTAAATTGCCTCCAGAGCGATGAGCATCCTTGTGTGTGCAGGTGGAAGGAAGCTATTTAAGCCTTATATTAATCATGCAAAGGCCAGCGCGCAATGCTAACTCATAGCTGTGCGTCGTATCGACAGCACAGCCGCATCCAAACACACCTGCTGTTTATTCACTGGGGGCTCAAACTGCTGGTCTGACGGCACCAACCCCCCCGACATGTTTAATATTTATCCTTAAGTGAAGTTTCATATGGAAGACAATGTTGGAGCTCTGAGGGCGGGTTGGTTGGTGCTGCTGAGATGATCACACTGTGGGTCTGAATGAGACTTAAAGCCGGCCTGCAGACATTTATTGACTTCTTCTTTATTTTAGAGTGATTATTTACTTTCATAACAAGGCTGCAGCCCAAAATTTGTTTTTTTATTTCACATTTAATATCATTAAGTTGAGCCCGACTGTGTAGCCTGTCAATATGAATGCTTCAGTTTTACTGTGGAGCATCAGACAGCAAAATAAAGCTTTACCTGGAGGACATGCAGCTTCAACAGAGCTGGACTACTGATTATATTTAGTGGACTTCAGCGTAGGGCTGTGCCTAAAAGTTCAAAGCTTCATTATTAATGTTGACATTCAAATTCTAAATCAACATTCGAATGATGTGTGTCTGTCCTTTAACGGGACATTCGAGCAGCAATCTAACATTCATTCATTTTCCATAGCCGCTTATCCTGTTAGGGGTCACATTCACACCTACGGACAATTTAGAGTCACCAATTAACCTGCATGTCTTTGGACTGTGGGAGGAAGCTGGAGCACCCAGAGAAAAGTCACACTGACACGAGGAGAACATGCAAACTCCATTCACCCACAGTGGGGTTCAAACCCCCTACCCAGGGTTCGAGCCATGAACCCTCTTGCTGTGAGGCAACAATGCTAACACCGGATTTCCACTGGATGCGTGTCCGTTGCGGAACGGCAGCGCTGGTTATCCGCTGCGTGCTCCGCCGTCCGTCAACACCCACCAGCTGCGTTTGCTGTGCGGTGTGGTGCAGCTCTGCCAGAAGACATCTCAGTGCACCTCCATGATTAACATCTCCTCGTCCATGGTGTCAGTGGGGTGAAATGACGTCTGAAAACCTCTGACCTGTTGACTTCAGGCCTGCCTCTGCCCATTATGTAGTTTTCAAGGTGTAGTGCAGGGAAAATATGATCCGCCATGAACACTGTGTATTTTATTTTGAAAATTAACTGGATGTTTTATTTTGTTTCTGTGCACGACTTCCTGCCCTGCACGATCTGCTCTGTGCTGAATTGCTGCGTTGTGCTCCGGCGTCCGGCAAAAATAGAAGTCCTGCATATCTGTTGCGGAGGGCTCCGGAGCACCGCAGCTGAGACGGAGCCGGAACGCAGCACAGCCGCAGCCGGTGGAAACACACACATTGACTAGAATTGAATCCTATTGGCTCCGCTGCCGTGCTGGAGCGGAGACGCAACCCACACGCATCTGGTGGAAATAGGCCGTAAACACTGCACCAACGTGCTGCCCGGCATTCTAACAGCACAATAAATTACATTTATTAATCATATAAAATTGATTTAATGCAAGTAACTGTACATATTTCTTATGTTTACTCTCATTCTATTTTGTTTAATTTTAATGATGTATATATCGTAGTTAAATTTTCACACTTACAGCCTCAGCACAGTGACAATATATATTTCATTTTATACACTTTTAATATCTTAAGTACTAGTGTTAAACACTGTAGCACAAGGCACTTTTTTATTTCCATTTTATTGCTTTATATTTACATACTTCTATTTCATACTCTTATTCTTATTTCTTATAATTCTCTATTCATACATCGATACATAAGAGCAACTGTAACGCATCAAAATTTCCAATCATGGATCAAAAAAGTATTTCTGATTCTGACTCTGATTTGATTAAAGATAAATAACTAATTCAGTCACATTTATAATTTTATTCAAATTTAGAATTTTATTTGAGATTGTTTTTTAAAAGATTCTAGGCTGATGACACTGTACAATATACTTATTCAAAAATCTCAATAAATGTTTTGAAAACAAGACCAGGTCAAAATCTTGCATGTGGTTTGAAATGCTAGAGGGCCTTTAATTTGAAATTTGAGGTTCAAAGACAAAACAATCGTCTTGTGCTGGACACATTTTCCCCACAAATACAACATGCTAATATTATTAGCATCAGCCTATGACTATTCCCATTGCCTAAATTAGCCTAGCAGCTAGCGGAGTTTTCCTTGACTCTTACGAAGCCAGGTTTAATCACACAAGACTTCAAGAGCTATCTTGTTGGGGATTTATTGTCTTTACAATTTATTCTTTGGTTTCTGTGAAATAAAAGTAAATAAAACTTTGTCTCCACTGAGAGAAATGGTTTCAGTTTACAGAAATAACTGTCAGCGCCTGCTCATTTTGAAAGAGCATCAGTCACTCTGACTAATGGTAAGAGCCTCAGCATGAGGCCTGTCTGTAATGCAGTTTATTTTTTATTCACATGATGTTCAAGTGCCTCCTGGGAGACACCAACCTGACCTAATTTGAGATTGATACCTGTGAGTGCAGCACAGGAGGATTTGGGTCAAGTGGTGTATAAAGGTGTAGTGTACAGCTGTGCCACAAACTGACGTCTCTGGAGTAGACTCTACATATGTAAAGTCTGTTAATTCCTTATTTTCTGTGCAACATTTTATCTTGCAACACAATGACTGACATACAACAGCTGTCGTGTAGTTTCTGACTCTGTCGTGGGCGAAAATAAAATTACTACAATGCATGCAAATACGAAAAAAAACAACAACACTGTGAGTGAATCATCTAATTGTGTGCCGATCCAACATGTTCCCACAGTGTCAAACATAAGCCAGTAAAACAGAGAGTTGTATAACAGAAGGCTGATGTGAGTAGAAACGTGGAAGTTTGTTATTTTGCAGCAGCTGGATTTGAATCCTCATCAATTCATTAACTATAACAAAGATGCACATCTATCAGCTCTGTCTAGTACGAACTTTGTACTCTGAGTGAGTGAAGCCGGGGTGTCTATTCTCAGTCAAATGTTAAAACCTGTTTCCACCACAAAACCAGCAACTTGCTCCACTTCCTCACTTGCACCAAACTCTCATCATGCCTCTGCTCACACTTATACCACAGGGTACAGATCATTTTGTATCCATGACAGGGCTATTTCTCTCTTTGTTTTTGCTATCTATTTGCAGCGCTGACGGTAATGACCTTTTTTTTTTTTTTTTTTTTTATTCCAAAGAAACAGAGCAGCTGCTGCAACTAGAAACACACACAAACCACACCACTTCCTGTTGCCAGAGGGTTCACAAATAAATCATTATTCTGTTGCATTAGTTACCAATAAAGGAGAAAAGCTATCATAATAAAACAAAAATGAATCAATCACAAAGGTGGTGATGTTCCAGTGTGCCTCGGTGTGACACTTACATCGAGCAGTGTGTGTAGATGCTGGTCCTGGAAAACACTGTGGAGGAAATCTAGATCCTTTTCACTGCAGTCTGTCAGAGCATGGATCTCCTCTAAACTGTCCAACACCTGAGACACAGCCCCTGCAACACACACACACACACGACAGCCTTGATTTGTCAGTCAACTTGTGGCTCTCTGAATGTGTTTGCGGTGAGCATGCACATGCACAGAAACATTTAACCTCTCCGTATTTATAACTGTGGTGAACATTAACGGCAATTTACTACATACGGAAGGACATCTCTCAGCTACAGTTCAAGAGTAAGAAACATCATCATCACAACACACAGAGAACCAGCGGATACGTACGTTCAGCTGCTAGTAGTCCTAACAGGTTGGGAGCATTAACAGAAACAAACACATGAACAGATTTTACAAATGAACACAAGTGTTAATATCAATGTTAAAATGGACCTATTGTGCTTTTCTTTCGTATATATAATTTTACAATGTCAGATGTTCATATTAAACATGACCAAAGTTTCAAATAATGAGGTAAATGTATGTAGAACTAATTCCTTGAGTGAGTAAAAAAACCTAAGGCTTCAAATCGTTCTAAACACTCTGTTTACAAGACAAGCCGACGTCAGCTAGTGACAGATTTCTTTATATTGTCTTCTGCTCCAGAGACGCTACTGTAAGTGTTTATGTTACATGGTTTATTTGCACAATTAAAAAAACACAAAACAGCAAGAAAAAAAAAATAAAATAATTAAATACAGTGCAGGGAGAGGCAAAAAACCCAGAGGACTTATTTAAAGCCTCCACCTAATGAAATTTTCACAAAGTTAATAAAAACTCAAAAGTACAGAAAAATACAATACATGCACTGCTACATGTAGCTACATGCTAACGTCAGGGAAACATTTATTATCGGTTGCCGAAGTTGTTAATTTCTCCCTGATTTCAGATCATATTTCTGCTGGAACATGTCCGGTTGTGTTGAGTAGAGCTTGATCTATATTGGAGTTTGGGGGCCAATGTCGGGTCCGATGTGAGGGAGTAAAACATTTCTGGTAACGATACATTGATCTATGTTGTTATACACATGCACACAGTAAAAATGTTTGATTTTCAGTATGGGTGTGGTCTAAGATCTCCTGAGCTCAAATATTTCATTATGGTCACAAATAATAAGGCAATGTTTTTTATAGATGTCATTTCAGGGTAAAAATACGTGATGTTAACTTTGGGAATGGAAGACCTGATGCTACCCCATCGAGGTTAACTCCCGAGGATTTGCCGGCCAGTTGCTTTACAAAGCCCTTAGCTGCTGGGGATCAGAGCACTGCACAGCAAGAGAGCCATCAGGAGCATCACTAACGCTGCTGAGAGGGCGTCAAAATGACTGTGGATCAAAAGGGGCGATCAGCGGACCACACAAGCCACCCATACACGGGCTGGGGTCTGATCATCCCTGGCTGGATCGCCTGGGTGAGATAGTCGGTAATGTTGAAAGACTCGAAACATTTGAAGACCCCAGGTTACATCACTGATGATGTGTCTAGGTTGCACCTTAAGGTGTTTTTAGAATCATTGGAATATGTCTAAATATATACAGTTATTACAGCTTGAATTTGGGGCCTGTACGTGTCAGTCATTATCAGTAAATTATATATTCAGTCGTCGTCAGTCGACAGTAGCTGCACTGTCCTGTAGAGATAGGACTGGCTATTTGATGTGTGACAAGGTTTCAAGGAGTTGTAATAATAGTGTTGGTGTGGGAGAGTGCCCCCTGCTGGATTAACTATGGAATGATTCCAGTTGTGCGTGTTATATTACTAGAAAATGTCCCAAGAAATTTTGGCTGGTGCTGCTACCACCACAAAAACATCATGAAATGTAAACTGCGATTTCATGAAAACGGTTTTAGATTTCAAAATGCACATCAGGCTCAATAAAGTCCCAGGTCTCGTGAGCTGTTTAAACTTTTTAATAATTTTTCTATATGAAAGTACGGCGATTTGGTGTGGCCACAAAGTGAGTGGGTTTGAGCTTTGTTAACATTAATTTCCCAGTATTTTCTACGAGGAAATGTATCACAGTTTTTTGCAATTTTCTGAAAACAGCTTGGCAAATCTCTGTCAGTCATAGCGCACGATTCCCCACCATTTCACACATTGGGATTAATTTTAGATATACAGACAATTACAGATATACAGATTGAAAATTGGTCAAGTTCCAGTGTTTAGAAGCTTTTATTGTTGATTGTTACGCTATTCTTCGTTACAGTCACGCCCCAGCTGTGAGTACCCTGCTACATGTAACCACAAGCTAATGTCAGAAAAACATGTAATCTTGGTTGTGGATGTTGTTAATTTCTCTTTTTGAATCATATTCGTGCTGAAACCCATCCGTCATGTTTTGAAAACTTTTATTGCAATTCTTTTAATGGTAGAAAGTGCCTCTATTCTCCGTTACAGTCATTCCCCGGCTGCGAGTACACTGCTACATGTAGCGACATGCTAACGTCAGAGAAACCTTTAATCTGAATTTGCTAATG
The DNA here is from genome assembly GCF_011397635.1 of Epinephelus fuscoguttatus. Lineage (NCBI taxonomy): Eukaryota > Metazoa > Chordata > Actinopteri > Perciformes > Serranidae > Epinephelus > Epinephelus fuscoguttatus. The sequence goes on from NC_064764.1 coordinate 38,961,755, forward strand.
TTGTATATTTTTCCCCAGATTTCGGAACATATTCCTGCTGGAACATGTCTCGTTGTGTTTAGAAGCTTTTATTGGTGATTTCTTACGGTAGAAAGTGTCACCATTCTCTGTTAAGACTTATTCTCTGTCTACAATGATGGTGCAAACACCTGGAAACACTAACTAATCCGAGCAGACAGGGCTTTTTCAGGAGGGGGGCCTGAAGAGACAGATGCTAAAATGGAGTGTCTCAGACAGGGTAAATACAAATGTTCAGCAGAGACAGGATGAGGAAAAGACAGCGTGTTTTGACCATTAAAGCCTGTAAACATGTATTTTGGATTTCTACTAAAACAAGCATGAACCTGAAAATGAGCCTAATGGGTCCTTTTTAAAAACAGCTGGAAGCAAATATTATTTGAACGATGGGAAATAGAAATGTGTCTGCGTCCTGCGACTGAAACACACTAATGTCTCAATATTATTCCTTTTACAGCGTCTAGTAACCTGTGTAATGGAAATTGAAGAGAACAATCATCAGATCGCTGTGTGTGGAGCGTTTATGTTGTCGTTCTGGATGTGGTGCGTTTAAATGCAGCTAGAGTAGAGTCAGTTTGTGGTAATAAGAGTCCCTGCAGGGCCCGAGAGAGAAAAGCAGAACCAAAAAAACAACAACCAGAGGACTAACCAGAGGAAGGAAATCTGAGGGAGGAAGTGCGTTGAGGATGAAATGATAACACATTTAAGTGTTTAGTGTGAGTGTTTGTGTACCTGAGGAGGTGGGGTCTTCAGAGAAGTCGTGGAGTTCCTCGGGGGGGTCTCCATAGAAGGAATTAAACTTGTGACTGGACACTGCAGCCAGAACAGCCCCCTGAAACATCAAGAGAATTTACCTCATTGTTGCAGACACAGTGATATTGTCACCACAACAAACCTCAAATGTTGCAATATCTGAAAATGGATGCATGTCAGCACGTATGTGTGTGTGTGTGTGTGTGTGTGTGTGTGTGTGGACTGAAACCTTGAGCTTCCTCCTGGAGTTGAACTTTCTCAGCTGCTCCACAGTCTCTGGCAGGTGGATTTTGTAGGCATACCGGTCCCTCTCCTTGGAAATACAACACAGGAATAAAAGAATTACTGACACAAGTAAAGATGTAAAGGAGCTCTCCACTGATCTGACACATGAAGATCAGTTTACCAGTCATGACGAGCAACATGCAGCCTGTGAAAACAGTTATATGATGCCTTCTTCCCCCTTTCATGTCCAGTCCTATTAGCCTGGGGCTTGTAGACAAACTTATAACAGACACCCTGCTTTGCAAACTGCAGATGTCACATGGTTGTTAACTAGTCAGGGAGTCTCATGGAAGACAGCACATTATGGGAAATATGGTGTCCAGCATTGTTATAGTTTGATCCCTTCTAGACACTCGAAGTCAAGATATCTGGGCATCTGATGCATCAATTTTTCACTAATCTTTTTTTAATTTGTCGCCGTCAAGTCCTCAAACTTCTTGGAAGTGCAATATTAAAAAGCTGGAATGTCCCTCTTAAAGAGAACTTCAGTGTCCCTGAAACAATGTCAGACTTAAGATGGGCCAAAATTGATACTGCAGAAAGAGAAATATCCCATATTCCGTGCAACCTTCTTTCCTGTCAAAACCAAAGGCCTGCATTACCCAAAATGCAACATCATTACCCACAGTGTGGTCAGAGATTTGGGTGTGTTGAGCTATTGTAGCCTTGAGCCGCGACTCTGCAGCAGAGATGAGCAGCGGGCTACAGAGGTTTACGTCTTTCTAACTTCACAGTTGAAGTTTGTCATTTTTTTTCGAGGGCAGGGGATCTTTAGGTGGAGATAGCAGGTCAACAGTAAATGCCACACAGAAGTGGTATATGTCACCTGAAAGCTGGGAACCTGAAGATGAATTTGAGACGCAGCTCAGCACTGTGTGTCAAGTTTTCTAGTCATAAAAATGTATAAACATTTGTGTTGGTTTGGTGCCTATTAAGACTTTGAAAGTTAGGAGAGTATAGCAGATCAGAACATCATGATGGAAGTATATGACGGCTATTCTCATGCTCAGTTATGTCTCCTGTGTTGTTGCAGCAGCTGTTGAGTCTATGCCATTTGTTACACAGATGTGGTGCTAAATTTAAGCATTTTTCTCCCAGCCGAAACTTAATGAAACAGGCCAAAATCTCTCCAAAACACCACATTCAGACACCAAGAACACCACAGAAAATCCATTATGTGATTGGAATCAAAATTCTTCAATGTTTGGACATTTCTGTGAGAATAACATTTGTCTGTGATTGGATGGCGAGCACTTCTGTTCTGGAGACTGCTCAGAGACCCCTTATTGTCAGTATATCTATGAAGGCCATCCATCCTCTGAATGCTCAAGGTCTCGTGATTGTAAAGTTTCATGAGGCTGTGATTAAGGTCACAAGGTCAGAATCAGTCATTCTATGCAGTGAAATCAGTTTCAAAGAAATGGTCTCTACAATGAAATGACTGCGACGGGGGGCTGACATCATCACACATGAATAAAATAGGGCTCATTGAATCCTCAAAAGTCTGTCAAACCAAATTTATACAATTCCGACTGTTTAGAGGTCAGAAATATACAACACAATAGGCGAACATGTCATATTTGTTCTGTAGGCGAAATATGACAAACCTAAAATTTAGCCCAGCAATGGAACATTATTTAACCCCTTCCCGATGTGATAGCGGGACTGGTGCCAAAGGATGTCTTAGATCTTCTAGTTTCATGAGACCAGCTTTCAAACTTTAAGACAGTGATGTCGGCCAAACACGCAGGAGTACCTGGCTGAGTGTGAGGCTGCTTTCACACCTGCCCTGTTTGGTTCAGTTCAATCAAACTCAAGTTCGTTTGCCCCCTCAGTGCGGTTCGTTTGGGCAGGTGTGAACACTGCAATCACACTCAGGTGTGCACCAAAACAACCGGACCGAGACCTACTTGAAGAGGTGGTCTCAGTCCGGTTCCAAAGGAACTCTGGTGCGGTTGGTTTGTGGTGAGAAGGTGTTCCGACCTGGATGTGAAGCAACTGCAGTCACATGACACATTGTTTGGGTTAAACATGAGCATGTTACAGTCCTGGAGGATTATTAATCTGCACCTCCTCCTGTACTGCCTTAATATGCACATTCAGCACATCCAATGCATCAAAACATTGTTTTCTAGTTGGAGCCGCGTTTGCCTCGTTTTCAAACTGTATGCTTTGACTAAAATGAACAATGACAGCAATATAGTCCACGATGAGCAGCGCTAAAATCAACCTGCGTAGTTGTCCCTCCATTGTGACATTAGAAAGTGTCACATTTATCTTGCAAGTGTACTCTTCTTCAACGTTTGCTTTACTTCCTGGATTTTTCCCACATGGAAATTCTGACCAATCAAGAGCAGCTTTCTCACACAAGGCATTTGATCTGGTCCTCTTGTAAATGCTGCCGTGAGAACACCAACCAGCTCTAGGCAATTATACAACTTTGGAACAACATGACTCCCTGATTCAGACCAAAGGAGACCACTCTAGGGCTGACAGCACCCCAAGAGGTTTTTAATAACAGTAAGACTCAACTATGTTGCTGTGTGTTTTCTGACACAACTTGCATAAAACTGGTCTTAGAGGTATTCAGAAATTTGTGAGTATGGTATACCACTGGAAACTTTCCTCCACCATTACCACAAAACCTGCCCAGGTCAGTGGAACATGTGCTTTCATTGAAGACCACACCTCTATTATGTTGTAAAGCTTGGAGTTATGACTATAAAGTTACTTACATGCATGTTTATAAAGTATTTTTCCGATCACAACAATAAATCACTTTAACCAACACCAGCAAAAACACATTATGAAGAGTTTTTACTCACTGACAAACAAAATTCAGAGGCCAAATAATCAGGTTCTGGCTACCTGTGGCACTGTAGAACATCATTTCTCTGTAACAAGCACTACCACAAATACGTATGGGTGTAAACTGAGCACTGTGGTTGATGTCAGTAGGTCAAAGTGGTGACACTGCTGTATAATATGCAGACGACCATGACATGAACCCATTTCCTCTTTTCCTCTTTTCGGGCAGCAGCTTTTTGACCGATGAGTTCATGGGTTTGTTGGTATTACAGTAACTGCACTGCTGTATGTCCTGTGATGCTGCTTTCAGACAGTTGTGGTATTTCATCAGGGGCAAGTAGAAGTCAACACTCGAGTCTCATTACGCTGCTTCTGCTGGACCTCGCCAACAGAAGTGGATCCGTCTAAACTTTCTGCAGTTGAGTAAGAGACTAAAATGCAGCATTGAGAGCAGGGATGCCCCTTAAAATGTGGAGATGTGAATGATGTGTCATACAGCCCCCAGACAGACTGCAAGTGTCTCAGTTGAATTGTCATCTTTAAGTGCCCCTCCATCACTGTCCAGAAGACGACACAATAAAAGCTTGTGCTGACAACACATGACAAGCGGTAACACCACTGTGCCGCCGCTCACTGTCACTGTTTTCCTGTGCGAAGAGCTGTGGCACCCGAGTGACTGATCATTACGTGATGGCTTTAGGCTACATGGGTTTACTATGCTGCTCTCGTCTCAGCCTAAAACTTTAACAAAAGTCAAAACTTTGGATACACGTCTCAGAGAATACCCACGCACCAGAGCAGGTGATATGTCATCAGATGTATGAGTGGATGTTTGCCATGTTGCAGGCAGACATGAGGTGATGTAACATGGTTAACACTGACAGTGCAGCTGAAAACAGCCTTTGGTGATGGTGCATTCAGGTTCTCGTGATGTGTCAAAAACCCAGAGGAGTGAAACTATTGTATTAATCTGTCAAATCAGATTCGACACTGAAGAGCATGAACATGATGATAAAGTCTAAGTGAACGCTGCATTACCTTCAGCCAGGGGTGGTTAAGAGCCTCGTAGACAGTGATCCTCTCAGCAGGGTCCAGCATCAGCATCCGCCTCACCAGATCCTTAGCGCTCTCTGAGATTTGGCCCCATTGACGTGGATTCATCTACACACACACAAATACACACAGACTTTTCAGGAATACAGCATTTTTCTAGGACTGTCCTTTGGCTGCGACACAAGTATCTAATTCTAATCATCCACATATACCTGGTCTCTGAGGATGCAGGAGCATAAAAAAAGGGAATGATTCATGTACTATAGATAGTGACAGTAAGAAAAGAGTGACACACAAAGGTCACAGATTCACTGTGTGCACTTTAAAGGCCCAGACACACCAAATTGACATCAAAGAACTAGTGGTGTTGAAGGCTGACTATTGTGTCACCTCACATTGCCTGTGTCTCGGCCAAAAAGTTGCACATGAACACACCTCAAGGACTACATTCAGTGGCGAACCAGCACATATGTTCCGCACCTGCGTGAGAGGAAGTAACTGTCCACTCCAGCAAGTGGCGGTGGTTTATATTCGTCATTCAAAAAGGGAAACCACAAGACCAACAGGATGGATTCAAGATGCTAGTTAGCCAGTTAGCATATTAGCAACACAACCCAGAGTTGAAAGAATAAAGCATATTTACTGTGCGCTAGCCAACAATAATATAAACCAACATAACACGTTTCTGCTAAAGAGCTCAATGCCTAATATAACAAGTTTGTTGCAATCTCACCCCTCTTAACTTAAGTTCTTTGTTTGCTTTCCTCACTTCATTCACCATCAGGCTCCTACATCTACGACACAGATTCAACATTCTGAACCCACCACATAAAGGGACAACATGGGTCAATGATGCGGGACACAAAAACCAGGGCAACAGACACACACCGATGGCCCGATGTTGACTAACAGCCGACCATCAGCTTGTCGTGTCTGGGCCTTATGACCATTGAGCCTCAATGTCCCCTACTTCACAGATAATTCAAGTTTACTTGGGTTACATTTCTGTAGTCTCAGCCATTGTTCCTATTTGTAATAATAATGTCTTGGTAGTTGTTTCCTGATAACCAGGAGCTCAACTATGAAGAAACCCAAAGACGGTATAAAAGAAGTGGACATATCCTTCCAATCTGAAAAGTGAAGCCAATGCTGAAGTGCTTTAGAATTGCATTCTTCCTAATGGCCAGCTGGGGGCGACTCCACTGGTTGCTAAACCAAGTGTGATTGCACAGAAGTCAATGAGAAAATGAACCTACTTTTCACTTTACTTACTACTTCAGTAAATATTTTCCTAATGAGTTTATGGTCCCAATCTCTAGTTTCAAGTCTCTTCAATAGAACACAACGTTCATTTCACACAACGTTCTGATCTAATTAAGAGTAAAATAGACCATAAAGAAGGGAATGCTTTATGCACGTCAGTGAATGAAATCCCTCTGATTGGCAACTCAGTGAGGAGAAGAGAAACGGAAGTAAGGAAAGTAAACTACTTAAGTCAAGAGGACGTGAGATCAAAAGAATCCAGTCATGTGAGGTAATATTTTTTTTGCCATTGAGCTCTTCAGCAGAAACAGTTCTTAATTGTTTGTGTTCTTGTTTGCTAGCACATGGTTAATTTAATTTGTTCTTTCAACATCGAGTTGTGTTGTTAATGTGCTAACTGGCTAACTAGTATCTTGAATCTGTCCTGTTGGTCTTCCTGTTTCCCTTTTAGAGTGACTAAAACAGACTTCCCCCACCACCTGCTATTTCCTGTCAGGCAGGTGCAGAACATGCGTGCCAGTTGGCCTTTGGCTAGTTTTTGCGGTGTGCTCAATGAAACTTTTAAGCTGAGACACAGGTGATGTGAGGTGATGCAACAACGGCCTTCGTGTGTCTGGGCCTTTAGGGGGTGGCAAGGATATTCTCCCCGCTCCACTGTCTTGTCCAAATTTGGTCACTTCTAGCTTCAAAAATCCAAAATAGCAATGATCAAAATGCTGAACTCAAGGCTTCAAAACAGGAGTCCAGAGAGTAATGGGTGACATCATGGTGGCTATGTCCACTTTTATCCAGTTTATGGTAAAAACAGAATTATCTAAACCACTTTTTTTTGTGAGTAAAAACAAAAGACAGCGCACCCAAAACCTCAGCAGTAAAGCTGCATTTACACAACACTGGCATGACAGGAAGCTGGAAGTGTTCCCTCGTGCTAAATTTTCAGTCACACCAAATAAAAAGCCTGAAACAGCTACTTTTGTTACGTATTTGTAGCAGTTTGTTACCAAATGACACCAGATACAAAAAGTGTTTAGCTTTAAAATATTAGCTAAGTGTTAATGTCGGATTTATTCTGATGTAACTGTCAGCAGCGTTGCATTTGCAGCTGTTCTGCCAACCGTTTGTTGACCTGTCTGTAGAATTCCTGCGAATGTTTTGTCCCACTTGGCAGCTTGTAATTATGGTAAAACCAAATGGCGTGTTCTTCACTGTAAAGGGGAAACATTCTGTGTCTACAACTGCATCAAGTGTTATATTTAGAACCAGGAAACTGATGTTCACAACCAGCAGTCTGTGTAAAACATCAAACTGTTCACCTTGTTTTCTCTGCCAGATGAGTTGGACTTATCGGGGAGTTTATTTAAATCCTGTCTGACTTCTATTTTACAATGTTGTCATGTTCCCAGATCTCAGTCCATTACTCAGAGAGCACAATGTTCTGTTACATACAGGAACTACAACCAAAACTATGACTGTAACATAAAAGTTTATACTGGAACAGAATTGTCTTTTAATGTGCCGACATCGACTAATGCTGAGCTGTACAGCTTTATAGGAAAAACATGCAAATCCAATTAAAGTGTGGGCTGTCCCTTTTTAGGTGGAGACTCTTGAGTTTAATGCTTGAAACCACACATTTAAAAACTTTTTATTGCCCTCAGAGACTGCGGAGGCTCTTTGGACGACCTCCTGACCTTGTATTTGCCCTTGCAGATGGCTTCGAACAGACGCTCCTTGGTGCCGTAGAAAGGCAGGCAGCCTGAGAGGAGGATGAAGAGGATGACTCCACAGCCCCACACATCCACAGGTTTACCATACGGCTCTCTCTTTACCACCTCTGGGGCCATGAAGTGCGGAGTTCCTACTCGACCTGGGGTCACAAAGACAGAGCGGTGTGGGTGTCAGATCATGAGTGTATAAATGCCTAAATGTTAACACACACACACACACACACACACACACACACACACACACACACAAGTAATAATAATAATTTAAATGTTTGCAGCCTCTGAACGAGAAAACAGAAGTGTTTCTGTGTGCACTTTGTGAGGATATTTGTTTCCTAATTTGAATGCAGTGTTACATGAAAGAGGAAACAAACCTGTTGTGGCTTTGTTTCTTATTTCTCCACACCAGCTGAACGATGACAGTTTTCACGCCCCGTTTCAAATTTACAGCTTCAATTCCTGGTTGTGAAAATGCAAAGTGAAGTGGACTTTTGCTGCTTTCCTTTCTAAAAGGTCACAACCACGATTTTCTTTCTGAGTCAAGAGTTATTTTGATCCTCAGGTCTTTATGGTGTGACTGAACTTGCATGAGAGCTGCTGCTCAGTCCCATTAGGAATACTCGATACATTTCTCTGGACCAACTGTAATCACTGGGTAACTTAAGAGTGCTGAGGATGGGACGATATACAATTTTACTGCAGATTTAAAAACAGTCACGATAAGTTGACTGTGGGGAATTTCCATTATTGGGCTAATTGTGAATATCCTGTCCAGCAGCATCCAAAGGGAAAGCTGGACAATGGACAATAAAAGAGGTCTTTAATGATCTTAAATCTTAATAGATCTTAATCAAACATCGGCTTGTTTCATATTGAAAGATATTGGCCTTTAGTTTCCCGGCGCGGCGCAGGGTGGCGCAGGGTGGCGCAGGGTGGCGCAGGGTGGCGAACCCCGCGCAGAGCTAGTTTTGAGCAGCACAACCTGAGGCGCGCTCAGTTTGGTAGTTTGGCAGACCGAGGTGCGCTGAGATGGGTGTGGCGGCGCAGCAGGGGGAGGTGTCGACAGATCCAGCTTGGCGCAGTGATAGTTTCGTGCCAAAAGGCTTCACCGAAGGTGCGGTAAAAGCTCGCCAGCTGAAACCAGGTCTACTGTCAGCGCAGGGGGAGCGCAGCAGGTGTAGTGGCAGTTTGGCTGACTGGTGGACAGTGCACACACGGAGGCAGGTTTCCAGAATATCAGGCACATTAACGATGCAATAAATTGCCACAAAAACCACTATTCATTGCAACTATCTGCAATCAGCACATAAATGTATCTCTATATCGACTGTCCCGTCACATCTGATGTCAGATCAAAGGGGATTGGCACCGTTTGGCATGTTTGGCACGCGTAATGGAAACCCAACCTGATTTGATTAACACAGCTGCAAACTAATGAGTTCACATCCCTCTCAGCCAACCACAAACAGCCACAGCATCAGATAGGGAGTATATATTCAGCATCTGTCATCTTAGAAAAGTCAAAAGAAAAGAAACAGAGTGAGACTGCGAGATAGAAAGGGACAGCGCGCACGCACGAGAGAAACGCAACATTGATTTACAATTGTGGTGACCTCCTCCCAGGCTACCTTTACATCATCACCGTGGAGGTCTGCTCGCAGTTCCGTATATTCAGACACTGTGAGCTTGGATGTCCCGGACCAAAACATCAGTTTCCTCCTGGGAGGAGAAGTTTGGCCGTCTGACGCTGCTGCTCTCTTCTGCCATGGCGAATTGAGTAAACTCTCATTACGCCTTCGCGCGGCGCATTTAAGGGCGAGGAGAGGGGCTCATTTGATTGGTGTGATGTGTGTAAAACCCACTCCACGCCTTCTCTCCTCCCTCTTTCCGACTTGCACAGGTAGGAGGGATGGAGGTGGGAAAGAGGAATAGCTGCGCCAGGGCGCACGGTATGCCAAACTTACAAAATCCGCCTGGCTACACCCAGTTGCCGAAGCGCAGGTGCGCTGCGCCTCCGCCTCGCCTGGTCTGCGAAACTAGAGGCCATAATGTCAGTTCAAATGGCTGGAGGCGTGTGTCCTATCCGTGATGTGAGAAAAACAATTGTGTCTTAACCAGAGGTGAGGTAATGTGAGTTTGGACAGTTTAGTCATTTGTTACCACCACATCTGGACTCATAAAAGAGAAACAGCTCCCACTTTGTGAGTGCAGAACAAACTTAACAGAATGATGTAACAGATGCTGAATGTTGTGAAGGAACAGACGGCTTAAATCCCTAACACTTTATGTGATAGCTAACACTGAATGGGAAGAAAGTTACATTAATGTTTATACAATATACTATATGATGTTCTCAGTCAGTGGCGGAGCAACATCCTTATATCGTTAAATATTACTTTATTTATTCTTTAATCAGCTCAGCTGTGTCAAAAATGTTGTGATGGAAACAATACAACAACAGAAAACATTAAAGCCATCAGGTGAGAGAGCTCATCAAATATGTTGTTGTAATGTCAGCAACTGGTGCTGGAATGTTCTATTCAGTCCTGTTTTTATCTTTATTTCTTTACATTTTGTCAGATTGGCTCCATTAAAAGTATGCTGAATTTGCTGTCTGCAGCTCCTGTTCAGATCCCATCTCCTCCACAAGACTGCTAAGGAGACACAGTGCTTGTGTCTCGGTACTGGTGCCCCTTTGCCACACACAACCACGAACTGCTCTGTACAACACCATCCGATACCTCAAAGGCTGCCTGGATTGAGGTAAAATGGAGGGACCAGTGGAAGTCAGCAGAACCATCAAGGCTCCACCTGCCCCGAAAGCAATAGAAAACCCTAATCGCCTGAGGAAAGACGTAGGACGCTTCGGGGCAGCATTGCAAAAATGGGGTCTCGTGGACACCCTGGACAATGAAACACTGGACTGGCTTGCCTCAACGGAGCTGAAGGTCTCAGGACATACGCCAGAAGAAGAAGAGGATTGTACCCATGGATGTACAGACAACTATCACTGGATTAATTTGATATGAAGAAACATTTATTATTCTCAGTGAAGTCCTGAAGCGCATATTTTTACTAAGATTTCCTAACAGATTTATGGACGTTTCTTCATGTTGGACACCAGAGACAATGATATCCTGGAGAAGTAGAAGTCACATTGAATAATACATACATATACATTTATACGTGTGTGTGTTTCATGTGTGATTTTTAACTCTAATTCCCCTCATGCAGTGTCTTCCTCTGCACCCCCTTGGGAGTTTCTAGGCTTTCTCTTTCTGAGTGTCTATTTCAGACCATATCCTGTCATTTCCCAGTGGTTAAAATTAGTCAAACTACTGAGGAGCACAGTGGATATTTTATTCCCCACCTACCTCTGTAATGTTAATCCCATTCTGGTGGGAGCTTCAGACACTTTTGCACAACTTTTTATTTCTTTATTTAGCTTTAATTAAACCTGAAAGGTCCCATTAAGATACAATATGTCCTTTGTCAGGGAGTCCAGGTAAAGACAGGCAGCAAATATTACAAACTTTCAAATTCAAGTACAAATGGGGACTGACAACACTACAGGAATCAGGAATCAGGCACTAAAAAGAATCAAATAATGGCACTTGTTAAACGCAGCAACACTACTCTGTAAAAACTGATTTTATAATACTTTAAAAAATGTCAAGAGAGGGTAAAGTTTCCAGGTTGAGTGTACCGTGCAGCTCATTCCAGGCTTGCAGGGCGTGAAAGGAAAAGGTGGATTTATCCAGCTGTGTTCGGGGCAGTAAGGACCACAAGGAGAATTTTTTCCGATGACCTTGTGTCATAAATTAAATACGGTCAAAAAACTGTTTGCCCCAGTTTGAAAAATGAAAAGTATCATTAGAGATACATTTCCTACACAAACACTGGTGAGAATTAAAATGTCAGTGATATTTTAATGACTCTACATGTTCATAGTGTGTGTGGTTGTGTTACTGTACCTCCTGCCACCAGTCCCGACTCTCCGAGCTGGATGGCGACTCCGAACCCCCCCAGCTTCACCGGAGCTGAGTTCTCCTTGGACGCCAGCAGCACACAGTGAGGCTGAGAACCAGAGAAGAGAGGAGAGAAGATAAGACACATGATTTGATGCTCGTGTTTTGCTAATTAAAGAGCGACACCCTCCTATAAATAAAAATGAAAATGTAAAAAAATCGCATGTGCGAGACACACCCAAACCCCCGAAACCATCACTCACCACGACCTCACACAAATAAGCCACACTGAAGGAGGATCACAGGACGAGAGGAGTGAAATACATTTAAGGTTTTGCTTCGGCATCTTGAGCACAGTGTCAGTTTGTTTTAGTCACAATTTAGTAATTTCAAACCTTTTGCTGAGTTTGTTTTTAACCAAGATGTTTCCAGCATGACAGAGAATTAAAAGAAATGAAAATGCAGCCACTGCTTGAGGAGAAATTAACTAACGTGCAAATTAAAGTTTTGTTAGACACACTGGTGAGGAGGGAAAACGTTAAAATGCTGCAGTGTCGCATTATTCCTGAAGGACGGATCAATATTTATTTTCCCAGGATGAAGTAACCCAACCATGACTTTTCTGGTTCGCCTAAAGTTAAAGCAGCTTCTTCCATCCTTTCACATACTCTCCGCTGCTTTGAAGCTCATTTTATGAACAACATCTGTGGTTACGAGCCGTTTCTCATGCCTCAAAACATGTGTTGCATGTGCATCTACTGTATACTGTATATACGTCTTTGTGTATGACTTTGATTGTATCACGCAACCATCCTCTGCAGGTGGAGCGGGCTGACGAGAAAGATAGATTTGCATAAGGACTTCTCATCAATGTTCACCTAAAACTGCTGGTTAGTGTCAATTAATATAAAGATTTAACATGTTAAACTAGAAGTACCACCTCGTGGTTGTGTGCCTCTGTGAACCAGTCAAGTTGCAGTTACAGTTTACATCCATGTCTGTGAAAAGCCAATCCCAGATACTGGGCGAGAGGCAGGGTTCACCCTGGACAGGTCACCAGACTATCACAGGGCTGACACGTAGGGACAGACAACCATTCACACTCACATTCACACCGCACGCAGAGAAAACCCACGCTGACACGGGAAGAACATGCAAACTCCGCACAGAAGGGTTCCCCCCACCCAGGCTTCAAACCAGGAACCCTCTGTGAGGCAACAATGCTAATCACTGCACCAACTTCACTGTTAAGTACAAGTGGACATTGGTGAAAATTTTTGAGAAATTCCCATGAGGCGTTCTCGACATATTGTGCTCACAAGAATGACACGGATGAGGTCACAGTGACCTTTACCTTTGACCAACAAATTTGAGTCCTTATTGACTCAAAGTGGACATTTGTGCCATTTTACAGAAATTCCCTCAAGGCGGATGGACAACCCAAAAACATAACGCCTCAGACCACGGCTGTCGCCAGCGCGTGGCATAAAGTCTCCATGTAACAGCAGTTATCCTACTCATTTGTTTCTCTTATGCAAACCAGTCGAATGAAAACAGTACGAGGACACTCAGTGTTAAGACCTTCACCTCTTGTCTGGTTTATTCACCCCATGTGTAAATCTAACTTTGTGGCTGTTAATAATGCCCCTGCTCTGGCGAAGATTTCATAACATGATGACATGATTATTATTCAGAGCAGGTGTGTGGTTCCACATTTAGCTGCAGAGGTTGACAGTAGCGAATGTCTGCTGGGTGGCAGTTTAAACCTGGTCTTCCTTCACTCTGAAGGCTGCTTTAATTATCATGAAGACATACACTGGTATTTTGGGAGCCTTTTTCTTTCACAGTTGGCTACACTCAGCGGATACCTCCATATTATAATCAGAGCCCAAAGTGGAAAAGCATATTGTGTATATACAAGTGAAGCATGCTCTGTGATCCCACGGCTTGCCCTCATGTGTGTAATCAGAAGGTCTGCGCTAAGCCCTGCCCTGTCTTTCTCTCTATCTCAGCCCAGGCTCTGCATAGCGGCTGTGAGGAACGAGGGGGGGGGGTTAACCACAGCTTCAAGTTTTCACCATACGACATCACCACATTCTGCACTTCAGCATTTCTCTGTAGACTTTCCACAGCACTGCTGGGGAGGGCACGCCTCGCTCACAGAGGAAACAAAAGACCGACTCCACAGAGAACTGTTCTCATTTGAACTTAATATTTGAATAATAGCAGAGTTAAATACACAATGACAGAAGGAAAGGATCTTGAAACGTGTGAGTCTCTTCAGGACAGCGAATTTTGGATAGCCTTTCCGACAGAGTAAGCTGGAGGGGAATATACTGGAGAGAGTGAAAAGGACCACAAAAAGCACAACTGATACTCTCCAGCTCAGAGTGTGTGCACAAGTGTTTTTAATGCACTTCAATGCCTGGGTGAGTACTCTGACAAGTTTTACTTTTAAGTATTATCAACATATCTTAGTTTGTTATCCTGGCTGCAAGATAAGGGCTGTGTGCTGCAGGGCAAGCACGCTGATCTTCTGATACAGGCTGACTGAGTGTGCACCTCTGGTTGCTCAACTGTCTGGGTGTTACAAAACTAGAATTCGTGAGTTTGGGGTTTCTGTAAACTCATCTCCTTTACATAATTCATAGATGAGATAGGACAGAAAATTAAAACCCATACAGAGTTATCAATGCTGTCCTTTCTGTCGGTCAGCTGGTGTTTTATGTGGTTATTAAGGGCAGGATTAATGCTGATTTAGGACTAATCCATACAGCTGGACCAAACAAACCTGCACTAATCAGTCCAAAACTTCCTCTCTCTTTCTTTCACAGTTCTTTTTAGAGAGTTCCACAAATAAATTTGCAAAGAGAACACCCACTACCACCTGCTGCCACTCAGTGACGTTAAACTGACTCTACTTTATCAAAGAGTACACTATGAAAGACTACAGTTAATACAAAGCACTCAGTGATGGAAACTGAAATTGAGAAATGAAAAGCTTTGGTTACAATGAGAGGTTAAACAGGAACAGCGCATCCAGGCCTGGAATTTAAAAACACCACATCGAGGTGTGTCAAAGGTCAAAACATAACAATTTCCATATTTATTCCTGTATTTGTGTGGAGGGTTCAACAAAGAATTTCCAAGATCAGCTGAAGTATGGAGTTTCATTTTGGCATCACTCAGCAAAAATCCCGTATTAAACTTTGAACTCTGATTAAAGTCCTCTTGGCTCTGTCTTCAGAGCCTGTGACGAAAGGCTTTGGCCAGTCACAGGTCATTTCAGAGGGAGGGCGTTCCAGTTGGCTGTTCCACAAATACAGATGCTTGTGAACGTCCCTTCAGATGGTGAAAGCCGGATTCAGTGGTGGAGAATCCTGCAGAGAAAGTTGTTTTTTCCAGTACTGGCAACAACTGCCAACACTGCAAAGCAACTCAAAGAAGGAGTACGACCCGATCAAGAAGAGAGTCTAAGAGAAAACGTTGCAAATAGTTTAGCTTTCTGCTAACCGAAGCTAAAGGCTCACAGCTGCAGCCTTAAGTTCACGTTTATGTAGCTCATATTAGCTAAAGCTTCAAATCACAGCGTGTCTTCCGCCTCACTGCTCGCCACTACCTCACCAGGAGGAGAGCAGGCAGCAGCTCTGGAGACAGACCCCAAGTCAAGTGTTGCAGCAAACCAAATCCAGCCAGCACAAATCCCAGCTCTAGGGGAACGGACAGCCCGAACCCTCTGCCGAACCAGCAAACTTTATGTTGCTGCCATTACAGGTTAGACCTGGCGTTACCTCTGGCTGCCAGCCTGCTATGACATCCAGCACTGGCCAAATTCAAGCCGTTACAGCTGCGGAATGAAGCTCTGGAGCTGCTGCCAGCTCTCTTTTAGGGAAGCAGTCCACAGTGGCGGGGAGTGAGGTGAAGGGACGATGGGGTGGCTAGCTAGCTAACTATCATTTGTGGTCTGATTAAGAGAAAAAGAGAGGGGCAAGGAGGAGAGAGAATGAGCTGCCAACAACTCTACAATAAAATAAGATTAAATAAATCAATTCATGGGAAACACTGGGTTACTCTTTGAAGCATGTGCATATGCCTGTGGTCGTCTGATGGGAGGGGCTAAGGACAAAGAGGGGAGAGCTGCAGGAGGAGGGTGTAGTTTTAAATCCTGCATTTTTTTAATGCCTTCTCCAGATTTCTGCCCACAGTCCAAAACTTTCTCATGAGAAGGACAGAAACAAAAAACAAACCTCAAAACACACTACAGTTAATCTAAAAATATCTGCCTTCTTCCCATTTGACAGGACTGAGGATCACAAAAGCCATCATGACACAAAACATCTCCACCACGTCTGCCACAACCACCTTCGAGACTTCAAACAGCTCCCTCTTGAACTTCACCACAACCCCAGGATCCTGTTTGGATTACGAAGCTCTGCAGATCCCGCTGGCGGTGCTCTACACTGTCATCTTCGTCCTGGGTCTAGTTGGGAACCTGGTGGCTCTGTGGGTTTTCTTCTGTGTTCACTCGAAGAAGAACTCAGTGCGAGTGTTCCTCATAAACATAGCTTTTGCGGACCTGCTGCTGGTGGTGTGTCTGCCGTTCAGGATACTCTATCACAGCCAAGGGAACGAGTGGAATCTGGCTCCCACTCTGTGTAAAGTTGTGGGCAACCTCTTCTACATGAACATGTACATCAGTGTCACGCTGCTGGGGTTGATCAGTGTGGATCGCTACCTGAAGATCCATCGAGGTGCTGGGGTGCAGCACAGATTGAGGTCCACGAGGTGGAGCACTGCCCTCTGCGCTATCGTCTGGATTGTGGCCTTCTCTTTGACTTTGGTGCTCCTGATGTCAAAGAATCACCCAGAGGGGAAGAGGTTGGTGGTTATCTAATTATTGAGTCTTATTGTTTTGGTCCCAGCATGTGTGATATGAGCACTCCGAGCTGATATGTTTGCTGTTTCCAGGTGTTTCCACTACAAGCCGCTCCACAATGCAAAGTGGAAAGCCTACATCAACATCTTTTTGCTGGTTCTCTTCTGGCTCGTCTTCATCTCTCTGGTGGTGTCTTATGGAAAGATTGCCCTCAAGCTTCTGAGGACATCACAAGAGAAACCAGACCTGCCCAACGCGTCCCGCTACACACGAACCGCCAAGAAGTCCTTCTTCATTCTCTTCCTCTTCACCATTTGTTTTGTCCCCTATCACATGGTCAGGGTGTTTTACATCAAAACCCAGATTACAGAAACATCGTGTTTCTCACAGAACGTGGCGGACAAAGCCAACGAGGTGGCTTTGCTGTTCTCAGCTCTCAACAGCTGCCTGGATCCTGTTATGTACTTCCTGTTGTCCTCTTCGGTGAGGAAGGAGGTGCTACGCTTGGTCGGCAGTATGTTTTGTCTGCGAGATGTTGGTGGAGTCAGCGGGAGCAGCTCCACGGCGGAGCTAGATGGTAAGAACATGAGGACTGACAGAGGACAGACAAACATCAGCTTTACTAGCCATCTGAAGGAGAAGACATTTATTGAATCCAGCTAAGGGATGTAGAGGAACTCTGAGACACTGAGCCTCCATCTTTTACGAAGTAAACATGATGGGAGCTAAACTGGCGAGGGAACAGTAGCAGCGGCAAGGAGCGTGAGGTTAACTCAACATGTACGGCCATCTGTGCTGTTGCCTGAGTTGTCAATGGAACTTATCTTAATGGAGTATTCTGAACTATACATCTTGTCATCTACAGTGAACAAATGTATATATATATATACACATATAAAAGAATTACCTGCTTACGTTTTCTACAAACCAGTCAAGTTGTGGTAACCGTTTACATCCATGTCTGTCCAGACTCATATGTAGCCATGACAGTTGCAAATGCTTCTAACATGGATGTGGCAGCAAAGAAGCAACAAATTCTAAAACATAGATGCTTCACACATCTTCAGCCCGGCAGCACAAAAGATCTATTCATTCATTGTGGTTTCAGGATGGACATTAAAGATTAGTGTCACCAATTCAGTATCTGACCAAATGTCTCCCCTTCTGTACCTAAAATATGACGTTAAATGATGGGTAGAAATGTGTTATTGCAGTGCATTATGATGTCATATTGAAGTTGACCTTTTGGATATAAAATGTCATCACTTTATCATTTTTGTCCTATTAAACATTTATGTTAAATTTTGTCAAAATTAGCTTATGAATTCTTGAGTTATGGCCAAAAACATGTTATGTGGGGCCACAGTGACTTTTGATCTTCGACCACCAAATTCTGATCAGTTCGTTCTTGAGTCCAAGTGGACGTTTGTGCCAAATTTGAGGAAATTCCCTCAAGGTCTCTTTGAGATATCACGTTCACAAATGTGAGATTGACACAAGGTCACATTGACCTTTGATATTCAACCACCAAACTCTAATCAGTTTATGGTGAGTCTAAGAAAACATTTGGTCCAAATTTTCACAAGTTTTTCTCAAGGTGTCCTTAGAATATTGCATTCATGAGAATCAGAGTGCGAAATTTGAAGAAATTCCCGCAAGTTGTTCTTGAGATATCAAGTACACAAGAATGAGTTGCATCAGGTCACAGTGACCTTAACCTTTGACCTATGTTCACCAAAATCTAACCAGTTCATCGTTGAGTCCAAGTGGACATTTGTGCCAAATTTGAAGAAAGTCATTCAAGGTGTTCTTGAGATATCACGTTCACGAGAAAGGGGCTAATGAACAACCAAAATACATAATGGCTCGTGTCGAGGCATAAAAAATGGTGGAGCACCGTCAGCCTCATAGTTTGATTATCCTGTCTGAGCTCAGAAAGTGAGCTTGGCTGTGGCTCAGAAGGTAGAGCGGGTCATCCACTAATCAGGAGATTGGTGGTTTGATCCTCAGTTTGCATGATGAAGTGTCCCTGAGCAAGATACTGAGCCCCACACTGCTCCCAATGGCTGTTTCATCAGTGTGTGAGTGTGTTAAAGAAAGTAGCAGGTGGCAGGTGTGTGAATGGGTGAATGTGACGTTGAAGACTGGAGAGCCACTATACAAGTGCAGGTCCATTTCCCATTCACAAAATTTCTGACATTAGGTATATGAACTTACTGATGGTGTCATTTTACAAAAACCTGCCGTGTTAATACTGTGTCATACTGCCTAACCACTTCCCTTTAGTTGAAGTAACAACCCTCTAAAATGCAACATGGTGAGATCAGAGTTGGTGGATAACTGTTGTGTTGTGTTGCCACCTGTTGTGTACAGGTGGAGACATTAAAGGGATGAAGGCAGAGCTGCATTTTGTACTGCAGCCAAATTTACACAGTTTCAATATGGCCTCATGTATTAGTGGCTATGAAGGCAAGGCTGCAGAACATTTGGGGCTTTTGTGTACTGTATATGTATTTATTGGTTATTTGATTCCACTGATCTTGCAGAGACAGACTTTTCAATCATGTATTAAAGCAAATGTAACATCTGCTATTGATGGGTTTGGAGTTATCTAACACAACAAGGGTGTAGTGTCTACAAGTAGGGTTGTAGGGCAATAGCAATTAAACGTTTGTTCTACCAACAACAATCCTTCCATTTGCATCCTTTCAAGGGTCATTGTGACTTTAAATAATTTAAATTCTGTAATACAGTGACACCATGGAATCGCAATATTTTCGGAGACATTTATCATAAAAATACCCTTACAACCCTATCTACAAGGCACAAGTCAAGTCTGCTCAATGACTGGACAAGATCGCAACAGAGATATGTAGAGGACACCAAGACTCGAGCACGATACAGAATTTCTGACAAACAGAGTGGACGCTGAATGTGACATCCTTTCACAAACACACACAACCTAATAAGAGTTCAACTGACATGAATGCATCACAGTGTATGAAGATATTTAAACTTCATGAACAATTTAGTGCTACATTTTGTTTTAACACAGTGAAAAACACCAGTCTTTGTACAGAGACTATCCGACTTTCATTGTGTCTCATCTGTTGTACTTTTTTCTTTTCATTATTATCATTCTGAATTTGTTTCCAGAGCAACACAAGTAACCAACAGGAACACACATATGACACAACACGAGAAAAAAGGGGGAACTGGACTAAAACGAAACAAACAAAACAAAAAACAAAGGGCAAAAGTCCATATTTATTTTTACCACTGTGTTAATGTGATGTAACTAGGTGGTAAGAGATAAAGCAGTGACCACTATTATAAAACTGGTGACTCTCCTACTTTACTCAGATCTGAGGTCAAATAAATCCGAGGACACAATGGACCGAGACGTGACCCTGCAGACAATCAGAGTGCCATTTTTCATTCAGACAAATCCGAAGGAAAAGACGATGCGGACGACATCAAAGCCTAAACTTTCATGACAAATTATGATGATCACAAGCGTACAGAGAACCCAGAGGACCATTTACTGAGATGAAAGCACTCTGAGGCTTTACCAATAGAAAACCACTCTTTGTAAATGTCACAGCTCTTTTTTTTTATATGTAAAAAACATGTCCTCCTACTGAGGACTGTGTCCGGACTTTATACTGTGCTTACTTATTTTCAAAGCACATATCACTGTGGTTAGTTATACAGATAAATGTGTTGTAAGATGCTATAGATTCTGCAGAGTGACCAGAGGAAAGAGAAATTTCTGCCTACAGCCGACTCTCTTTGCTGCTCAGCTACAACTAGAACAGCAGCGCCACCCCAAGGCCGAATGAATACAGACAGTGTGAGGAAATGTAACTGGATCACTGGGTATCACTTCTGTGTAGATGAGACTGAAGGAGGGAGACAGTGGACTTTAGTCGTACAGCGAAAAGCTGCTGAAAAGGAGTACAGGTTCTTCAAGTGGAGAGATGGAAACTCTGAATTCCAAATGTGAAGAAATAAAGAGCTAGGAAGAGTCACTATCAAGTTGGGCAATAGATCTGAATACATTACTTGAAGAGGATGATTACAAAATGTGTCATAAGCTGCAGCATGGTGCTGTCAGCATGCATCGCATTTCATCTAAGACTTCTTTAAATACACAACCACACAGCAGCACCATTTCTCACCCTCATTGTCTATTCTCTGTCAGTATGTCTTTCATCATCATGTATGCTAATTGAGGAAGTCCGAACAAATATAGCGTGAGTGACACCAACACACCCACAAACAATAGACCAGCTCTGAAATGTTTACCTCGACTCAATGAGAAGCAGGAAGTAAGAGAAAATCTTCATGTCAAGCTGGCTGGTGACTTCTGGCGTTACCTTCACCTGTACATGTTTAACTTGAGGGAGTGTTGATGTTTTTGGATGATCTCGTCACAGGTATGTATAACACCATCGGAGTCTGTGTGGGATGCTGATGTGGATATGTGCTCTCATTTGCAAGATGTTGAAGAAAATAAAATGACTAAAATGATACAGAAAATAACTCAATTTTTAAAAAGTAAAACACCTAGAGACTAAATTCCTGGAATTTGTTGTAAGTTTTCTTCTCGTGTTCTTGTGCAGAGACACAAGAACTATTATCAGGCAATGACTTCAGTAGAATTTTCCATGTACGTCAAATTAAAAGGAAGAGCTCGTACCTCCACTGCGATCATCACACTACAGACGTGAAACCAGCTGATGAATATTGCTGATAAAGAGACGGTTCAGATATTTTGAAGTGTGGTTGCATGAGGTACTTACCCCAAAGTCAGTGTATTACCTGCAGTAGATGTCAGTCAGCACGCTCACAGTTCAGAGAAGCAGGCTGCAGTGTGATACAGAAGCTGAGCAATGTGCTGCTTTGAATGGGTCAGCAACGAAAAGTATTTTAGCCAGTCTGAATCAGGGACTCATGTTGTTCCAAAGTTGTATAATTGCCTAGAGTTGGTTGGTGTTCTCATGGCAGCATTTACAAGAGGACCAGATCAAATGCCTTGTGTGAGAAAGCTGCTCTTGATTGGTCAGAATTTCCATGTGGGAAAAATCCAGGAAGTAAAGCAAACGTTGAAGAAGAGTACACTTGCAAGATAAATGTGACACTTTCTAATGTCACAATGGAGGGACAACTACGCAGGTTGATTTTAGCGCTGCTCATCGTGGACTATATTGCTGTCATTGTTCATTTTAGTCAAAGCATACAGTTTGAAAACGAGGCGCGGCTCCAACTAGAAAACAATGTTTTGATGCATTGGATGTGCTGAATGTGCATATTAAGGCAGTACAGGAGGAGGTGCACATTAATAATCCTCCAGGACTGTAACATGATCATGTTTAACCCAAACAATGTGTCATGTGACTGCAGTTGCTTCACATCCAGGTCGGAACACCTTCTCGCTCACAGAGTTCCTTTGGAACCGGATTGAGACCACCTCTTCAAGAAGGTCTTGCTCTGGTTGTTTTGGTGCCAACTTGAGTTCAATTTAAGGGAACCAAACAGGGCAGGTGTGAAAGCACCCTAAGTGTACGCTATTTTGAGAGTATTTTCACTTCTGTACCTTTCCGTCAGACTGTCTATTTTGACAGGAAAGCCATTATTGTCTTCATTTCCCCACCTATGCTCTCGTCAAAGCCAGACTCCATTGACAAAAACAGTAATTCTAACTTGCTGAACACAGGAGCTGCTGGTCTGCGACGGCTTCGATCAGTTAGTTACTTTGTGTGAAAGTGTGACTTTGATGAACACATGAACTGACATTGATTTTTTTTTTTAAAGGTGGGACTTTTTTAGCTGCTAGAACATGTTTAGTTGCTGACCCCTTCATAGCAGTACATTGCATAGTTTCCGTGTCAGACTGCTCCTACAAACTGGGGATGTGCCGACTGTCCCTTTTCTGTGTTGTTAAAAGAAGATTTTTTTTCTCTTCCCACTTTTGTGTTCTTACAGATTAAATGGAGTACACGTCGGACACTCTTCCAATGGATAACGTTTCCCTCCCCTTCTCTGCTCTCTCCCTCTGCCCCACCACCGCCACACTGTTCTTCCTCCCCTCTGCCTACATGCTCCTCTTCCTCACCGCTCTCCCGGGCAACGCGCTGTCTTTGTGGGTGTTCCGGCGGTGCATCTCCTCCATCTCCCCCATCCATGTTTGTCTGTCCCACCTGAGTATCTCCAACCTGATGCTGTCCATCACCACACCCTTCCTCGCCGCCTACTACGCCTGGGGCTCAATCTGGTCACTGAGTGGTGCCTGGTGTCAGCTGGTCCTGCACGGTATCACCCCGGTGCTCCACATCAACATCTACATTAGCATGATGATCCTCACTTGGGTCGCCCTCAGTCGCTTTGCAGCCCTCATCCAGAACACCCACGCCTCCAGGCCGAGTGGCTGCACGAAACTGCTGCCAAACACCTTCTTCTCCCATCTCAAAAGGACGTCCTTTGCCACCAGGGTGTGTGCCGGAGTGTGGGCAGTGACAGTAGGGTGCACGGTGCCGATTACAGTTTACTACTCAGTAAAAGAAGCTGTTAGCGTCAACGCTTCAGCAAGAAGTGGATGTGTGGAGGTGTGCTACAGCCCTGATGTGGAAATAGGGGGCAGTCTGTCTGCGACTTTCACCATCCCTGTTATCATCCTGTTCTTTCTGTTCTACCTGCTGGTGCTTCTCTCCTACATGACTGTGTTAAAGCATATCAGACGCTCACGTCGCAGCACAACCGTCACCACCTCCCTCAGCCTGCTGGGTAGGGTGCTCCGAAACATCGTGGTCATCCAGGTAGCTATGAGTTACATCATACTCTGAAATAACAGCTTTAAAGGAACGCTTCACCTCTCAAATGACCGTCGTCTGTGTGCCAGTTACTCACCTGTGTTGTGTTGGATTTGTGAAGAAAACTTTCGGTGGATGACAAAATTCAAAAATGGAGAAAATTCTTGATGAATTGAAGTCATAGGGGTCCACGTTTAACAACAGCAAAACGATATCAAAACATCTGTTTATGAATTAAACTCATGCATAATATTCCAAGTCTCATTTATCCAGCAGTATGCTCAGCACTTCCCAGTTAGACAGACCCTTCCGAATATTTTCACACTGCTGATTTATTCCCGAGTTAATAGTCTGAATGGGCGGAAGTTCGCTGCAGAGATCAGCCTCTCATTGGGCGGAATGAGCCACCCACTGAAGTCCCGCCCTACCACCTCCGGTTGTGCAGCAGTTTTCAACCGTTTTCAACACGTCCTTTACTAACATTTGCAGTGTTTGATCTTGCGGGGATGTAGCCATTTTTCTGCCATGGTTCGCGTCCTGTAGGCGATATTTTTGTGGGCGTGTTACACCAAAACCTGTTTCCCCCCACCAATATTTTTGCAAGCGCACCGTTGCTGTGGCACCGCCCAGAACGATTGTGATTGGATGAAAGAAATACAAGCAGCCGGGGTGGTTTTTTTTTTTTTTTTTTTGATTCTTCGTTTTTCACTGAAGCATGCGAGAAAAACAGTTTTCTTAAACGTAACACAAGGCAAGTTATTGATAAACCAATGATCATTCGGGGGGTGCATTTGTCACCATGATTATTTCCTATCTCTTGGTTCAAGCATAAATCATAAACCACTTCCACCCATATTTCACTCTGCTTTCCACAATCATAACCAGGACTGTCAGTCTTTTAACCAGCTCCTCTCAGGTTGTAATTTCAGTTTGCCTGCTGCCGTACCACATCTTCAAACCCATCTTCCTGTCTCGGGCCCATGACCTACGTCAGCTGTCATCTGGTCACAACACCTGCAGCCACTGTCATCCACTCTCTTCCTTAATCGAGGTGGGTAAATATCACATTAATGCAAAAAAAATAAAAAATTTGTACAGTTACACAGAAACTCATCATCCTGTACCCCCTCTTGCCATCCTCTAGCTGAAGAACTGCCTGTTTCTTCTGGCTGCACTGAGAGGTTCAACGGACCCTCTGATGTACTTCCTGTTAGACAAGACCTTCCGTCATCAAACCCTCAGACTTTTTGGGTACGACCAGAACAACACTGGAAACCAACAGATGTGTTCGCAAACAGGAAGTACCACTAAGAGGGCTGAGCAGCTGCAGGACGGAAATGTGGCCACTGCTACCGCAGACACAGGTCAAGGAAGTGTTTTGTAGGCGGCAAATGTTTCTTTTAAAAGCAGCCCGATGTATAAAATGTATAGTGTACAGAAATATATGAATCGCAGTGTCTTCTTGTGATGTCACTCTGTCTTTTACAAAACCCAAAATAAAAAAATGAAACAATCCACAGGGAAAAACAGTGTCATGTTCAAGTATACAAGGAAATGTTTGTAAAGCACTCGTCATGTGCAAGAGCAGGATATAAATATTTGATAGGTGTGTGTCATAAACCTTGTTCAGTAATTGCGTCTAAATTATTAAAGCGGCATTACAGAGTGAGCTGCTGTTTGTGCAGAAGGTGTGTGAGACTGCACTGGGAGAGTTTTTAAGAAAACAATGTTCTGTGAAGTATGGCCCCTGCAGATGTGAGCGCCCCGAGGGGCCGGGGGTTTTCAGACTGAAGCAGACAGCCGAGAGGATCAGACACCGTCGAGTGTAACACACAAACAAACACACACAGGCCAGAGGAAAGACACACAGCACACATAAAGACGGAGAGGAGAGGATAATAATGAGTGATGTGCTGAGCTATGGGCGGCTGTCAGAGCCTGTGCTGCCTGTAATATACTGTAGCTGGAGAAAAACTACGAACTGGAAAAGTCCCATCTTTGGTGTCAGAAGGAGGCGGACACAAACTGAGGTTTGAAAAATAAAATACAAAACACCTTTTTCGCATTTATGTCAAGTTAGCAAATGACACACAGTGATAAATTTAGTCAGTGTGTCTTTTAAAATAATGATAGTCGGGTTGGGTACCAAACTCTGTGCTTTGAATGGTATTAAATGAACTGTGTCGGTGCTACGGACCACTGAGTCATTAAATCCACCTGTGCCAAATATCGCTACCAGAAAGTGCTTCTAGGTGAGAATGCCGGGTTAGACAAGAAGCAGAAGTGCTGCAAAGCACCCTGAAACCAGGAATCCAGCCATGGAGCTCTACAGAGCCACCACAGTTCAATTTCAAACAATAGGTGGACACTCCGCTTGCCACTCCATCAGTCGCTCCCACGGCTGCTCTATCGCCTTCCCACTGAACCAAACTGTAGCTGTAGCTCCTATCTGCTGCGACGGTTTCAGTGTCTGGTCTGTTTTCAACAAACCAACCAGTCAATCAATTATTCATTTGTCACATGGGATTATACGAGGTACACCTCCAGTGAAATGTCATCTATCCTTTAACTTGTGCACTGTAATTTAGTTTTTGTGTCTCCTTACATCATTGGCTGCTGCTTTATAACTGTCCATGTTTCCAGTGGGTTCTGGTTGTAGAATGATTTAACTGTCCACACATCCCATCCTTAACATGATGGCCACACGGATGCTCCTCTTCAACACGTACTAATGAACCTTCATTAATATAGGCCTATATTTTATCTCCAAGTGCACGTCACACACTGAGCGAGCCGCCTGTTAATGACGCTGTGGGCTAATGGGCATGTAGCTACTTCCATGTTTCAGATGATACGTCATGTTTGTAGTCGACCAATGAAGATGAGTTTACATATCACCTTGGGTTCATCCTTCACCTTCTCAAAATGATCCCACACTTTGGATTTCCTGCCCGACATGTTATTAACTAGCCTGTGGAATAACCGCAGGTACCAGCCCTGGAGATTAACCTGACTCCTGTCTGACTGTTGAGCGTGGACACTTCCTGTGTCTGTCCTTTCACATTAAAGTCCCACATGGTCCAGTCATATAGGTTTGGATTTATTTTGACAAGGTGCAGCGCTTAACAGAGTTTCAGGTTTGTTTGTTGTTTTCTTTCTACGACTGAGCAATCAATGAAGTCTTGCCAACTAATGACCTTTATGGTCAACTATTAGGGGGGCAGCCTTAATTGTTACATCTCTTAAGTCCAACAAAAGAATCAAAAACATTCACTTTTATATTACAATTGTCTAAACTTTACTGAAATGCTCATTTAGACCTGAAAACAATAAACAAAATCTTTGCATCTTTACCCAAATGTATTTTTTGTATCAAGAGCAGTGACTCTTTCTGCCTTCTGTTTGATTTATGTTCAATTTAAACATGTTTTTAGGAGCATATCATAATGTCACACCTGCAAATTTAAATAACTTTCCTCAAACACATTACCATACATATTTCTCTTACTAGCTGTAGTATCTGCAGAGCTTCAGTTTTATCGGCGTCTTTCATCCCACTTATGACAGCTGGTCAGTGAGAGAACGCTGATTAGAAACATTTCAGTGACTGACTGTAAAGCTATAAAACATGTGGGAACAAAAACAGGATTTAGAGAAGTGAAGGAGGCGTATTCTGCCTGTCCCCAGAGGAAATGATGCCCTTGTCTCCAGAAACTTTTAGAAAACATTTCATTTCTCATGTGAAACTGAGTACTGCTGTTCACGTGCACATTTGTTATGCTGTCATAAAAAAGTGAGAGGTCTCTTGCAATGTATCGGCAGGAAGGGCAGGTCTAATTTAAGTCACACTCACTTACCCTGATTAACACGACCTGTGGAGGCTTAACTGAAAGCATTTTTTCGCTCATTTGCTGAAACCAATTCTTTACTGAATGATTGCGACTGTTATTTAAATAATTTCCCCAATTATTCGACTTCATTACGGATGCCAGCGGCCCGTATCAAAGACTATTACTTAACCCTCTGTGTATTCAGTGCATGTATATATGTGTGTGTGTGTGTGTGTGTGTGTGTGTGTGTGTGCATTCTTGCATTCATTTGTTGTTGTGAGATGAGCAGGAGTCTCCCCAGAGATGGCATTAGTTCCAGTGGCTGTCCATTGTTGTCAAAAGACACACACAATGACTGATTATTGTTTTTGTGTGTTCAGACAAAACGCTTTCAGACATGAAAGATGGTCGCCACCAGCAGCACTCTCAGGAGGTGTGAGGATGTCCGTGCTGTGCCAGCTGACAAACAGCAAAGAGCACTTTTTTAAAGTCCTCAGACGGAGAGCAGGATCCCGTCTTTATGTTGTTATGAGGAGGTTTTTCAGACACGCACCTCCTGTTAGAGAGCAGGAGGATATGAAACTAACGTCACAGAAAGTAGGCTTCACACATATGTAGAAGTGAAGACACACTAGCGCTGCCGCGGCGCCTCATGTTTCCTCAGCACACACCGGATGCGTCGCACTGCAGCTCATGAACAGATGACCACACAAAGCTATTACTACTTTTACTTTAAGATCTGTACCTCCTCCTCTTTGTTTAAAATCAAGTGTGTTCAGCCCCTGATTAAATTTGATTTCTTACCTGAAGAGCGTATCTCCAGAGCTATGACTCTCCAGGCAATATCTTTTTGGCCATTGTCTTTAGAATGATGGGATTGTGGGTTGTTTAGCTCGGGTTATTTCTTGACCTCAACAACAAGTCACTCTTGAACCATTCTTTGTCACACACGAGACACAGCAGCAGCAGCTACAGAGTTCTCTTTATACATCCATAGTGAAGAGAGGAGTCGAGCTAACGTAGGAGCAGAGAAAAAGAGCTGCTAGCAGAGAGCAAGTGGAGGAAAAATGTGTTTTAGTTCCAGGACCAGTGAGGCTGGGAATAGGACAGTGGCCTTAAGTGCCACGTCTACAATGAATATAATAAGGGCATATTTTTAAGACGTGCAGTGTTTGCCATCGGTGTGTTTTTGCCTTAAGGCTGCTGGGCACACACTGATTGTTATTAATGCTACGCCTCTTGCTTCTCACATTTTTATGGGCTGCAAGCTGCTGCAACAAGTGTATCTTTAACATAGCTTTGAGATCGCACTACAGAGCAGCTACAAAGTCCCTCCTTTGTATTTTCACACTGAACCAAACAACAACGGCATCGTGCCACTCCAGTGTGTGATATCAGACATCATGCTGCCATCGCGGAACCAAAAGAGGCGTGACTGGCCTGATGTTTAACACAACAGTGTCGGCCTCTAGTGTGACATTAACATATGTGTCGGCAGCGCTTTATAAATAATAGCAATGGCATAACATGACAATAACAATCATGTTCTGTCTCTGTTACACAGCGGCTGATCTCATACTCTGCTTGGAGGGTAAGGAGCTCCCAAACCTCATTGTTTTCCCACTTTGCTGATATTTTCAGCCACTGTCTGTTGTTCCTCTGTGAGTTAGCCACTAACTGCTGCTTTCTGCCTTTTAAATGTCCCGCAGTAGGACGCACACATAACACATCATCAAAACGTCACACCTGTCCTGCCCGTGGTCCCATCCTGCTGGCTGTTGCATTCATACAGACACAGTTTAAGTGCTATTACTACCTCAGGTGGCAACTTAAAGGCGAGACCACTCTGTCCCCCCATTTCGCGATCATACCCTATATAGAGAATGGTGAGGCGGCATAACAGCACAATACTACCGCCTTGAATAGGCAGTGCAGAAGGGGCTTTGGTTGACTTTACACTCAAACGCCAGCTACAGGCTGCTGATGAGAGCAGCATCTGTTTGTTGTTTTCCATCATGTTTTTATCACATGAATACACTGTATACAGAATTATTAATGCTGTAGCTCAGAGCTGTTTATACACAGCACAGAAACAACATATGTATCTGGCACTGATTATCTCAGACAAAAGCACAATATGTGAACAGAGACAACAAGCTGTGTCTGTCACTCTGTCTCTTTCAGACAGACATTTGGACAGTTAGACAACAACTCTGCAAAAACAAAAACAGCTGCAATTACATAACAACAAAAACTGACACGAATGTGACGAGCACTGTTACACAAAGGTGTAATTTTGCCATCAAACCTGGACAGCTGAGACGCATTTAAGATGAATGTATGCAGATCGAGTGTGTGTGTGTGTGTGAGACTGTGAAACCTCAATGTCAGAATTTCATGGTCAACACCTCAAGGCCCATTGGATGCCATTAAAGCAGATATTAGCTGTGCTGTGCAGCCACCCATCATCACACAAACAGCACTAACAAGACGGCTAATAGTCCTCTGCGTGTATCGCAGAGCAGAGGGCCATTTTACCTTGTAAAAACAGCTGACATTCAAGTATTCAGCGGGGGGATGAGTCTTCTCTCCATCCATCTCACTCCTACCTATTCATATGGAGAATATGGCATTCGCTGCACAGAGGGACTGACACGTAAATACACAGATAAAATCCATTAACTTTTATCTGTTTCCAGATCAAACTGACCACCTGTAGGTGATGATCAGGCTTCAGAACAAACCACTCGTGGGGATATTCACTGAGGCTGTTGCAAATTATCTAAAAAAAGATCCGATACTGCAGCTGCGTTGACACGTGTTGCACATCTCTAGAAAGCAACGGAGCATAAAAGGATGTGTTTACTGCTGCTTACCCTGAAATATTTGGTTGAAGATGACACACTTTTCACGAGTGAATTAATCCCGCCAGACTCAGGACGACTGTGAGTGAGGAAATATTGGTCAGATTGTTGTCAGCTCAACAAAGATCAGTTGTTGAATATGTCGGGAAAAATAAGTGCGGGAGATTTTTTTGCTGAAACTAAGTCAAACTCATTTCACGAGATTATTGCTGTAAACACATCAGAACTAATATAGCATGCCAAATTAATTATGAATTAGTGGCAGTTTTGATCATGTCGCGCTGGACTGGAGCTGCTATGAGTCATTGTACGTCTGAAGAAAATAGCAGGAGGCCACGGAGCAGAGAGGCGAAGCTATGTGAGAAAATAACAGGCTGCTCATTGCTACTCTTTGTTGTTTAGCTGCATGGAGAGTTCCTGTAAAGTAATCTCATGATGCATCTTTGAATTTGAGTCTCTGTGACTCTGTTAACACTTGGTTTTAAAATGTGTTTCGAGACACATCGTCATTCACACCTGTGTCAATCATGCATCTCCAGCTGACCGCCTGTGTTCAGACCAGGGACAGACTGGGACACAAATTCAGCCCGGGACATTCGGATGCACTGGCCTACGCACCGGCCCACGCACCGGCCCACGCACCGGCCCACTTGGTGACCGGCCCATCGGGATTTGTCCCAAACACCCCGATGGCCAACCGCCATTGGTTCAGACATTGTTACTGCCTTCGTCTCTTCAGCTAGAAGGTCAAAGGGCCCTGCGCAGAGATATTAAGTCCACACTGTCACTAGTGAAATTAGCGGCTATGTTGGTACAATTGGAGATACCGCTGTCGGCAGAATTCAACACGTCTCTTCCGTACGGTAGGTACGGTCATCTTAAAATGGGCAAGTTGTAGACCGTTAGCACACTGTCACCGAAACAACTAAAGCGGCCATCACTCATGATGTATTTTCATGTTACATGCTTATCGGGGACACGCTTGTTTATTTACTTACCAGTATAAAAGCTCGGCATAAACTTTAAGTACATAAGGAGAAACACAATTTGACTGTTTTTTGCTTAAAAAAAGCTGCAAATCTTTAAATATCTCCCAAGGACCACACTCTCTACCTACACACAAACGTAACCAAAGGAAGCAGCTTTTTGCGATCGTACAATCCTGATTCCAAAAAAAGTTGGGTAGCTGTGTTAAACGTCAATAAAACAGAATGGAGTAATTTGCAAATCCTTTTTAACGTACCTTTTTGGGATAAAATGTCATCACGTCATCATTTTAACCTGTTAGATATGCGTGTGAAATCTTATCATTAGCGTTAGAATTCTTCGATTATGGCCAAAAACCTTCCCCAACAGTATTCTTGTGATATTGCATTGACAAGAATGAGACTGACGCAAGGTCACAGTGACTTAAATCTTTGGCCACCAAAATCTAATCAGTTTATTGTCGAGTCCAAGTGGACGTTTGTGCCAAATTTGAAGAAATCCCCTACAGCAAATTACCCCAAATTTCAAATTCAATATCGATACCCAGGAAAATATTCAATACTTGATACCATTTTCGATACAGCAGCAAAAAATTAAAAGGCATGTCATTTTTTTAAATAAAGATCAGAACAGTAACATCAATGATAACAACAAAAAATCCCCCCAAAATAAATAACAACCAGAAACAAGATCTGTCCATACAAATGTATTTATCTACAGCCCTGTTTATTTTCTGTGCTTCTGGTGAACTGGCACCATGTTTTCGTTGCTGATCAAATAGAGTTGGTAGTTTAGGCTCAGGATGCTCCTGTTTCTACCTCACTATGTGATCAGAGAACCAGGGGTCACGGGAGAAACCAAACGTTTTTTCAGCTTCAATCTGTGACTTTACAGTTAACATAACTTTCAGATGCACATAATTGTGTTGTCCTGTTAAACTAACATTGTCTATTAATGTTACAGACGGGCATGACTGATAAAGTTTTCTGCTTAGCTCCCACATTAACGTTAGAAGTTATATTTCAGTTTGATGCTGGCGACACCAGCTGCTAGTGAGGGGAGGGGCTGTACCTGCCGTCTGCAGCGTGCTGTGTTCACTTCACTAAATATTTCCAAAGAGCGCTTTTTCCTTTATCATTTTAGACCAAAACTGGCTGCTCTGATCCTCCTGCAGCCGCGCTGGCCATATTACAGCAACAGAAATGTGTGCATGCGTGCACAGCGACGACAACAAGCCGGGTTGCAGCGAGGGCTCTGTGCCTGCCAGACGCTACCTGCACAGTGCGTGTCCGCACCCGACAGGCACTAAGGTGGCGTGCACTGTTAGTATCGATACTTTTGTAAATTAGTATTGTATCTGGATACAGCGTTTGAGTATTGATACTTTTCAGAGTATTGATACTTTTGACAACCCTACGTTCACCAGAATGGGACAGACAACACAAAAACATGCTGCCTTCAGCCCCAGCTATTGCTGATGTGGAGGCATTAAAATCATAAGCAATAAAGTGGAATGACACAGGAAAAAGTTCCCAAACGCTTGGTGAGTGCTGTAAAAGGAAAAGGTGATGTCACACAGTGGTTAACAGGCCCCTGACTGGAGGCATCAAATTCAAAATGACTGTATATTAACAAAAAAACAATTAAGTTTTTCATCTTGAATATTAAAAATTCTGTCTTTCTACTATATTCAACTAAATAAAGGTCGAAAAGGATTTACAAATCATTGCATTATGTTTTTATTTATACAGCATCCAAACTTTTTTGGAATCAAGGCTGTAATTAAAGACTAAAATAGACTGTGACATAAAGACAAATACTGTAACTAGCATTGACCTCTCTCAGATAATTTAGCAGAATTACACTTCCTGATCACATCATTTTAGACGTCTGATGTGGCTGACACCAGCTGACGTAACACATGCGCACCGCTTTAACCACAACTTAAAGACAAGTTCTCTGTAACAAGAAATGTGGAAAAGTTACGAGGAAGCGTGAATGCTGACGTCTGTGCAAAGTTTCAGTTTTCCTGCAGAGTCTCTATGTTATATTCTAGGAACTCTAAAATTCACAGAGGTACAGCCGGCTGTTTCTTCTGACAGGAGATCCCTTCACCTTAGCATACCTGGAGAAAAAGAGATACTATTGTTGTACGGTAAGGTATGGCTCTCTATTCATTTATGTTTACATCAAAGGTTCTGCCGTGTTTATGGATTCCTCGCACTGCTCAACACAACGTCAGGATCTGTGCTTTGCAGATCAAACGTTCGGCATCACTCCCACTTCAAAAGAGTACGCTATAGCACCAACACTGGAAGGAAACTTCACCGGCGCTCAGCGCTCAAACTTGTGCAATCAAAACGGAGCAAGATAAACTAATTCTACCAGTTTGCGCTGCATTTGCATGAACGCCATCTGCAGCAGCGCGAGGGCCAAAGGTAAACACACAGATGCACGGAAACAAACACACAAACACAAACACGGTGGCGCTGCTGTCACCAGTGGAGGTCCGCGGTGGAGTGAGGAGGAAGATAAATACCGAGACATCATGGCGATTTATGAACATCAGGATTTAAATGGATTCAGTGACTTTCACGCACGGAGAGATGTGGCACACTCGAGCTGATCCATATTCAACAAGGACAGCTTTGTGGTTAATGCACTGCATGTGTACGTACCGGTCTGTGTGTGCCCCCCTGTGTGTCCTCGTAAAGGGCATAAATCTCAGGTGGTACATCTGATAAACGAGAGACGGGAGCTCACACAGAGAAGAGAAGTGACCCTGCAAAGCTGCATTTGTACAAATACTCATGTTCTATTCATCATATATGTATATTTATACACTTTACTGTTCATTTATTCAGTCGTTTTCCATAACCGCTTATCCTGTTAGGGGTCACGGGGGGGCTGGAACCTATCCCAGCTGACATTGGGTGAGAGGCAGGATTCACCCTGGACAGGTCACCAGACTATCACAGGGCTGACACATAGAGACAGACAACCATTCACACTCACATTCACACCTACGGACAATTTAGAGTCACCAATGTCTTTGGACTGTGGGAGGAAGCTGGAGCACCTGGAGGAAACCCACGCTGACACAGGGAGAACATGCAAACCACAAACCCTCTTGCTGTGAGGTGACAACACTAACCACTGCACATGAGAGATGTGTGAGTGAGGATGTTTGGCTGAAATGCGTCCTACATCTCTGGGGAGGAGAGGGAAAAAAATATACCAGGAGGATTTTTTTTTTTATTATTCTGTGTCCTTTGTGAAAATTGTTCTCTGTGGGCCACATGTTAGCAGTGTGACACACACACTTAGACACACACACACACAATTCCTGACACTTAAATCTCTGACAGAAAGACTGGACTGCAGTGTTTCATTATTAATCGACTTACTGCCAGCAAACACACTGCCCACAGGGCTGAGACTGGTTGACATGTGGAGGCTGCTGCTGCAACTCTTTAGCAGAGAGACACATCAGTATTTTGTTATCATGGAGGGAAAACGCTCCTTCAACATTTAAAGACACAGTTAACCCCCGCAGTAACCCTGGTGTGTGTTCTGCAGTGAAGTTCAGTTTAATGTTCTGCAGTCTCAAACATGTAAAGCACTACTCCAGTAATACTATAACAAGCTCACTACAGTTTACAGCAGATTTTTAGACAGGAGGCATATGGGAAACTGGACTGTGGATCTGCTCACACTCCAAGACAGCTGACAAAAATGCCAGAAATCCAACTGATGGCAACTAACCAGGCATCATGAGCCCAAACTGCACAGAGAACAAGAACTGATCTGGCAAAAATTCGGCCTGATTATGAAACTAGTCGACCAATTCGGGCTGAAATCAGGCTTAAAGGGACCCAAAAATCAAAAGTACATATTTTTCCTCTCACCTGTTGTGCTATTCATCAGTGTGGATAGTTTTGATGTGAGTTGCCGAGTGTTGGAGATACCAGGCAGAGAGATGTCTGCCTTCTCTCCGATATAATGGAACTGGATGACACTCAGCTTGTGGTGCTCACAGTGCCGAAATTGTTTTGGAAAAACTCAACATCAGTGTCTCTTTCCAGAAATCATGACCTGGTTACTCAAGATAATCCACAGACTTTGAGCAGTTTAATGTAGGAACTACTTT
Source organism: Epinephelus fuscoguttatus (assembly GCF_011397635.1). Taxonomy (NCBI): domain Eukaryota; kingdom Metazoa; phylum Chordata; class Actinopteri; order Perciformes; family Serranidae; genus Epinephelus; species Epinephelus fuscoguttatus. Next base: position 38,997,149 of record NC_064764.1, read on the forward strand.
CCTTCTACTAAACTACACCTGCCAACCGAATCACAGCTCACAGATGAGAGCAAACACTAATGGCGTCCTCCTCAGCTGAGCTGAAATGTTAGCAGTAGATGCACTCTTCCTCCTGCACAGTGAGATCATAGAAGTCCTATACACATTGCATCAGTTGCCCTTTGTTTAAATGTAACAATGCCTACGTGTATCATCCCCATCATAGAGTAATAAATAAATAAATAATCCATCTTGGTTTTATGAAGGAAGAGGTGTTACCCAAAAATGTCACAGTTAGAGCAAATGGGTGGTGCAATATTACGGAAGCGTACTGCATTCACTTGACAAATAAAAAAGCCCTGTTTTTCTGAGTATTTTTTTCTGTTTTTCTGAGTATTTTTTCTGTTTTTTTCTGAGTAATATTTTCTGGTTTTCGTGGTAATTTTTTTCTGTGTTTCGTGGTAATTTTTTTTCCTGAACGAGGAGACGACATACTTCAAAATCTTGCGAGAAGCTCCCACCTGGCACCTGTAAGTGACCCCTGCATCCATGGTGACTCCTGCTCATGGATGTATTTTGCATCTGTGCTCCTGCTCCTAGACAATTTCAACTACGGGGTCAATAAGGGTAAGACACGTAATTAGTTACACACAGGGTATGATAATCTAGCTATGTTTTCCACTGCATCCTTTTAGTGTAGGCCTATCGCTCAATGTAACAGGTTAGGTTAGTAACAGGTTGTAACAACGTTAGCTGACAACTGCCAGGTGGGAGCTCCTCGCGAGATTTTGAAGTATCTTGTCTCCTTGTTCAGGAAAAAAAAATTACCATGAAAAACAGAAAAAAATACCCCGCTTCCGTAGAATATGACTGAGTATATTAGCTCAGTACTGAAGTACAATTTTAGGGGTCATTGTTCTTTATTTGAGTATTCCATTTTATAATAATTCATACTTCCACTCCCCTAAATTTTGGAGTCAAATATTGTATTTTTTACTGCACTAGAATTGTTTGAAAACATTAGTTACAATAAACTTTGCAGATTTAGATTATTAAAGGTAAACTGAGCAGAACTGAGAGTTACTGTTTGTCATCATGCTCGCCAGCAAAGGTGAAAGTAAAAACCGAAGCCAAAGCCAGATTCCATCTCGTTTGGCATTTCGTCTCGCTGCAATTGTCTTTTTTTCGGTGCTGTGTGCTGCTTACGGTCTGGCGCCTGATTGCTAACTCCCAACATCCCCAACCTCACCTGAGCACTGTAGGGGACCATGCACATAAACATCCTGAACACAGGAAATAAGAAGAAAATATGAAAATCCAGGCAGAGGGCAAAGTCTCTGCTGATAACTAAACCATCACACACTGAGAGTGGGTCTTCAGTGATGACTTGGTGGGATTACTTCTGTATATGAAAATCCTGCACAATATACCTCTGATGCAAAATATAAATCATGATGTATTATTAAAGGTTAAACACCAAGCAGAATATAAAATAAATAAAATTATCCACCTGTCTACCAGCTCCAAAATTTAAGTGATGAACACATTCAATACATAATAATAATCCAGTAATTTATGATTTTAAATGGGTCATCCTGCCCAGTGACTACCGTAAAACTTCTATTAATAGCCCAGGCTATTATTTGCTTAAATCACTGAAATCAACAGGCCTATATTTGGGACAGGCCTTTAATTCCTTTCACACAAAACTGTTGCTCAGCAAAGATCAGGAAATACAATCAAACTGTTTATTTAAACCAGTGTAAATATTACTTAACATATCAATTATGAATCATTAGTTTGAGAGTTACTGCACTTAAAGATCACTGCACCGTGCACACAGACACAACACCACTTTCTCCTGTTAAAACAATCCTCACAACTTGGATTAATTTCTATGGAAAAACTCTTCTGATTCTTTTGATGTGAACTTACAGTGTGATAGAGGACTGGACACAAAAGGGACTGGGCGTTTCACTGAAGTTTTATGGTACTTTAACTTTTAGTATTTGATGTATATTTTGATGGTAATATTTTTGTACTTTTACTAAAGCAACATTCTGAATGCAGAGTGTTTCTTCACTGCCGTGTTGCTACTTGAGGATCAGTAACAGGTCTGAATACTTGAAGACACCTGAAGACAGGTGATGTAACTGAGAGCTAAAACAAAACAGCTATCAGTCCTCCGACCAGAAACACACTGACGGTGGCTGTAAACAGTGGGCTGTATCATCTGGTGTCCCGCTGAACTTACCGGCTGGCTATCGCTCACACATAGACAATGAACCTAAGCCTAAGCCAGTAATTCAGCAGGGATCCAGTGTGGGAGAGCAGCCGACTGGAGACAGAGAGATAGGACTGTACGGCCTACGATGACTAATACCTGAGCACAATGCCGAGGACAGAGATAGTAACCCACAACAGGAAGCTGACTGCAGCCATATAATATGCGTTATGAGTCTCTTGCAAAAGGCAATAAAACACATATAAAAGGAAGCACTGCAATTGAGATCTCTGAATATCACATAAAAAACATTAAACTCACAACTGGGGAGGCTGCCGAGGGAATTGTGTTGTGCACTGCTTGTTTGTGAATGCGGAGAGTGTGACGGAGGAGACAAGAGACGGCGCTTTGAATGCAAAGCCTTGTTCTTTCTCTCCTGGAACCGGGCTGGCTCTACTTATTGTAAGAGTTGGTTAAAACTGGCTGACACAATAGCTACCTGCAGCCCGCAGCACACACAAATAATGATGTACAATCACACGACTGACGCAAGCAAATGCATTAACCTTTTAACACAAGCACACACATCTGCACACACAGACCCGATGTGAGGGTGACATACTGGAGGGAAAAGCAGTAAAAAGCATCTCATAGTAATTCTGCAGTATGAATCTCATACGTGACATGTGGATTTCCTGCTGTGAAACCACAGGCCACCTGTCACTCCACGGTTTCCTACCATCCACCACACAGCAGGACGCAGACACGGTCTCATTCAGAACACTCAAAGTAATGTGTTGTCTTACTTTATGTGAATGACACCTGATTTAAAAGTGTTTTAAATTCACCGTGGAGTTTAACACTGAGATCAGGGTCGCACTGAGGAGGCCTGTCTGCTGATCTGCACCATGATATGATAAATTAAGGTGAGCTGATGAAGCCAAAACTATCTCCCGCTTTTTTAATCCCAGCACTGTCAAACAGGAGTCCTTCAGTACACGCTAACTGAATCTGTATCTGGATCCTGCACACATGGACAAAGCAGTAAAAGAGGAGAGTGGAAATATTTTTATTCCAGATACTAAAGCTGGATTTGTCCTCCCAAACTCACAGGCTCACTCAGTCATGTTTAGGAGGCTGAGGCAGTCTACACATGCCAACAGGCGCCACCTACAGGAAAAGAAAGTACCTGCAGAAGTAAACATAATAATGCTGCAGCCTGCAAGCATAAAAATTAACAATTAATACCACAGCAGGCAACTGAAGATTATTTTTCTTTTTCCTGCTGCTGTTTCTGAGTGTAAATTAGTATCAAGCTGTTTCTCAGGGAGACTGAGATTCACTAAGACTGAAGCTTTGTGCTCGATTGACCATCAGATAATTGAGTTACAGTAGGTGTGAACTGACTGCAGCTAACTGTTTTAGAAAAGTGCCGATTCAACTTTAACATCACAGGGTGTCTACAGGTATAGCAGAGTTAAATCTGAGACTTTTTCAGACCCTTTAATATCACCTTATATGAAATTTAAGACCAAACCTGCGATGGAAATACACAGTGTGTGTTTGTTTGACACGTGTAAGTACTCTTTCCAAGTAAACACACTGATGACAGTTCAAACTGAACAAAACTACAGTTATTGGGTCTGTCAGGATATTTAAGACCCATTAAATCTGAATTTAAGACAATAAGACATTTTAAGGACCAGCAGACACGGTGGATCATTTTGGGGGATGTGCTTTGTGTTGCTGCTGAAATATATGCTCTGTACAGACCTTCTGTTATTCAGACTACCCTCACTGATATCAATGTGGTGGGCAAAATGACAGAAACACCTGTTGGTATAAAGCAACATGAACCTTCACTAAGGCCCTCCCTGTACTGGCTACTATCCAATCCCACGTTAGCAACTGTAACTGAGCACAGGAGGCCTGTCAAGCTATCAGAATAAGGGAACGTGCAGAAATGTAAATGTATATGTTTTTTTTTTAAACTTTCCTGAAGCCAAAAACACAAGACGAAAGATGTCTGATATGAATTTAACAGTGTGGAAGACTGACTCACACTGAACCCAACAAAGATCAACAAAAACTCCTTCATTTGCTCCAGGTATGGACCTGATTAGGTCTATATAAAGAGAGACCTAATCAGTGGCGTAAAGCAGTTACAACGGGCCCCAGTGCGCACTAGTTACTAGTCATAAGGCACGCGCGCACACACACACACACAAAGCTTTGATTTACTTTAATTTTACAGATAAGAAACCATAAATTGTGAAGACAATAAAGCCTCCATTAAAATAGCATTTGTGTGTGATTTATCCTGGCTTCATATGAGCAGAGGAAACCTCTGCTAGCTGCTAGGCTAATTTATACAATGTAAAATGCCATAGGCTTGTGCTAATAACGTTAGCATGTTGTATTTGTGGGGAAAATGTGTCCAGATAAAGACAAGTGTTTGTCTGTGAATGCTGTAAGTTATAGTGAAGCTGATTTGTGCACTTGTGTTTGAGATTGTCTCTGTTAAGCCATGTTTAATGTGTGTTTAATGTGTGTTTTGAATCAACTAAACTTTACAGCACTTCACAGAAACCCGACCATGAACTTGTGTTTTGAAGGTGTAACTGCAGAGTGACACAGACACACCACCACACAAGTATAAATGCTCACAGTAGCGTAGACCACGTGGGTAGGCTACAACATAGGCTCTCTATAGAGCTGACACACAAGTATAAACCCTGCTTTACTTCTCCTGCCTGTAGACCATCAGACTATAGGTCTGACTAGAACTGATGGTGAGGCAGCAGCTTTACACCTGTCTGTGTCTGATTCTGGGCGCTTTAAATGAACAACTCTGTGTCGTTCTCTATAATCATGTCTCTGCGATGCATCGTCACTCCTCATGTGTTAACATTACTCCAGCTGCTCGTACTTAACGCCTCGCAGGCAGACACAGCCACTTTGCAGCTTCAGCAAACTGCGGTTGTAGTAAAGTGTGAAAATTAAGTCAGAAATACCTTGACGTCTCGGTGGATGACATTGTTGTCGTGGCAATAACGTAGCGCCTCCAGGATCTGTCTCATGTAGTGACTGAGGAGAAGACAGTGCACAGGTATCGTTACATCACAGTTAAGTATATCTAATGGTTATAAACTTCAAGAACAGCATGAGAGAGAGCATCAAACGTGTGTCACCTCACCTGGCAACTGCTTCGCTGTAGACAAAGCCAGCATCAGCTCTCTTCACAATCTCAAAACACAGGTCTGCTCCATCCATACTGATACAGACAGAGACGGAAATAGAGACAGACGGAGACAGAGGATCAGTGTGGTGTAAAGGTCAGGGCAGGAATCTGGGTACGAAGGAAAGGTCACACTTATTAAAACGTCTCTGTGATTGGTAGTGGAGGTGAAATGGAAGACGGCGGTCAGAGGAGCAGAAGCTGTAATTATGTTTCTGTCTCTGAGGGTTGATGCAGAAACAGCTGTATCACCACAACTGCTGACGTGATGCTGACAATATTCCTGTCTCGGCTGACTCGGGGATTTAGACACGGTGACAGTTATTCTTTAAAAACAACTTCAGATGAAGCGATTTGAGGAAATTTGTTTTTTTTTTGTGTGATCTTTCAAGAGGGCAATTTTGACTTTCTCTGAACATAATTACTCAGAAATCTTGTTTTAACAGTCTGTTTGATTAGTAAAATACACAGATGGAGATGATTAACTCCAGAGACCAGATACAGAAAACTCAATAGATTCACGACTAAATCTGGCTGAGTATGCATGAAGGCAGAAACGTGTGCAGGTATTCTTTTCATAACATTTATAAAGACCCGGGATCACCTGATTCTGTTACATAAATCTCAACTGTTGTGTAACTGGGTGCACATGCATGAGCCTTTTTCAACACCATAGGCAGCCACAGATAGAGACACCCTTAAACATCCTTTTGCATATCGATTCCTGTGCCCACTGCACCACTCTTTAGACCTGTCAATGAACAACACGGTAAATAAAGTGCAGTTACACTAAGTGCATCTAAATGGACCCCAATATTCCACTAATAATCAAAATAAAAATGCCTCACATAACCACCTAGATTGGAAAAGACTGGCTGATTGATTGGGCTGAGAAGGGTGGTGTAAACCTTTATCATCCTTTAATAGGAGAATTCTGGTGCTTAATAACCATGTAAATGCTTAATGTGATCATTTCTCCCTGGTTGTAATAAATATATTCTTCCTGCACATGCAGAGGTAACACTGAGGTGATGTAGGAGGTGGGCGTGCCACAAACAACATGCTGCATCAGCTGTTTCTACGAGCCTCCCCCTGCTGATTTTGACAGAGAATCATTCATATATTTAAAAAAATAAAAATAGCACTCTGCTCGTGCTACCTTCTGATGCCAGTGCTCTGAGTAACAAATGTATTCCTTGATTTTGAAAGAGCAGCATTATTGTTATTGTTATGGCCTGTGATGTGGAGCTGCTGGACATAACTGTCTTGTTTTGCCAACAGTAACAGTAGTCTGCATTACGGATGCACGATAATACCAGTACATCATCGGTATCGGCTGATACTGGCTTTAAAAAGAACATGCTTTTTCTTATACTGCACAATGAATGAATATTACATATTACACATTACATATTACATGTGGGCCATCATGATAAGTATGCAAGAGTATGCATGCATAATATGATGTTAATTCCACTACAGAAAAGACTCGACCATCACTAAAATTAGGTGGGAAAAAAATATTTATATCAGTATCTGTTATTGGTCAAATGAGTTGTTACATATCTGCATACCGGATATCTGCAAAAAAAATTCAATGTCTTGCATCCCTAGCCTGCATATGAGACGTTCAGACAACACTGGTAAACTGTACAGTCTGACGATTATCCACATGTGAAGTATTAGCATCACTAACCATGTTGTATGTAGGGATGCACCGAAATGAAAATTTGTGGCTGAAGCCAAATAAAATTAAACGCTTGGCCGAATACTGAATGCCGTTGTTTAGTTTTTCATTAGTTTTTGCAGATGAACCCCCTCCAGATTAGTGTTGTCACGGTACCAAAATTGGGACCCACTGTGCGATACCAGTAAAAGTATCACAGTTCTGAGTAGTATCACGATACCACAGCGAAAATGAGGCAGATGTGCCTTTTGTCATTTATAAAAAGATAAATCACTTTTCTATAATACATCAATATTTCAATGGAATAAATTACTTATTGACTTATTCATACTTCAAAAACAGGATCAATAAGTGATTAACATAGGGGGGATCAAAATAAAATAAATAAATGAAATAAAAATCAACCAGCCACCCTCCTTCCCTGACAAGTAACGAACAGTCCCTAAAGTGCGGTGAGGTTTGTGGGCCGTTACTGCCACAAAGAGAGAAATGTGAAAGGCTCGTTTCTCCTCTGACACGTCACATACCTGAGTGCTGCCACAGCTTGGCTGTCCAGGTGCTTTTGGGCAGTCATGACGCTAAGAAGACGACATTATTGGAGCTGGAATTCTCCATTGCTGGTAAGCCTTATCTTGCGCCGTGGAGCACTATGACTGCCGTATTGCTGCTGCTGGTTGAAATCTGTACTCACACAGCGTGCTGGACAATTTATTTTGCTCGCACAAAACTATTTTTAGTCGCAAATGCAAGTGCGGTGAGGGACAAAGTAAAATATCGCCACACTGCCGACATTTCACTCCGTCCGTCACCGCATGCTGTTTGATTGCGTTATCAAAACACGCCGCTATTCTTCGGCCATGCTTTTCACTTATTCCACCAAATACCGAAAGTGTTTTTTTTTTTCTCAATATTCGGCCGAATATATTCGGTTACTGAATATTCGGTGCATCCCTAGTTGTATTAATATGCAGAACGGCTTTATCTCTTGTTTTACTTTATGTATTGAATGAACTGAATTTTCTCAATTAAGTTGTAAACTAGAATTCCTGCCTTGCAGTTAAGTTGCACTTAAAAGTCTCCATCCATGTCAGTGAAAACATGGATGCTTCACACACAGAAGATCTATACAGTCAGCACAGTTTCAAGATTAGAGTCACCAATTCAGTATCTGACCAAATGTCTCTCCTTCTGTTCCTGAGATATGACGCTGAGTAATGTCCAGCTCAGTGTTTTTGCAGAACATGATGATGTCACAGTGAAGCTGACCTTTGACTTTTTGGATATAAAATGTCATCACTTCATCATCTTATCCTGTCAGACAACTGTCCACAGTTTTGTTTTCACATGAACTTTCGAGTAATTTTGACCTTCGACCACCAGTGTCTTATCAGTTTACTGTTGAGTCCAAGTGGCCGTTTACGCCAAATTTGAGGGAACTCTCTCAAGGCTCTCTTGAGATATTGCGTTCACATGAGTGAGATGGACAGGGTCACAGTGACCTTGACCTTTGACCACTAAATTCTAATCAGTTCATTGTTGAGTCCAAGTGAGTGTTTGTGCCAAATTTGAAAAAACTTCCTTCAAGGCGTTCTTGAGATATTGCGTTCACAAGAATGGGACAGGTGAGGTCACAGTGACTTTGACCTTTAATCTGTAACCACCAAAGGAATGGTGTCCGCTCAGGTGCTTTTGGAGCGCGCTCTTCTAGCCTACTTAGTTGTGCTCAGTCTGACATAACCTTTTGGGTACACTCAACTTGGATGATGGCTGATTATCAATAGAAAGTTTCCATATTAAAAGCAAAATGATGATTTTAAAGGATCTTTTAATAACTGCAGAGTTGTAACTGTCACCCATATCTTTATTTTTCATATAAAATATATTCCGGCTCAAGGCCGACTACAGACACCTCAGTGAAAGGACTCAATTAACCCCATGTTTTACGATAGTGTGCCAGCTATTGAGCCTTTTGGCAAGTGCATATCAGATTTTACCGCGCATGTGTTGTACCCCAACGATATGATGAAATATGACACAGTGAAAACTCCTCTTTGTAACCTCCTTAGCAAAACCTAAGGTGGGTTTTAAACACTGCAAAGCTTCCTGAGCCTCTAATGCTTGTGGGTATGGAGTTCCATTTCCTCACTACTTCAACCGGATGTGTTTCTGACCTGCGGTACCAAGTCACTGCTAGCAGATGCCGCTGCTGAGATAGACCAGGCATCCTCGCAGGTTGTGAGATCATAAATGATTTTAAACAGGCATGCATGAGAGAAGAACTAAATTAGATATTTTACAGTCAGATCATGTCTTAGATTTGTTTTAATATAATGTATACAGACAGAAGAAAGTGGTAAAAAGTACAGCAGTGTCTCCGCACACTCCTCCTGACTGAGTGAAATCAGTTGATCTTATAATAAACTATTTAAGAGTGTGTTTCAAAGCAAAAAGAAATTTTAAATCCGTGGACGGTCAGGTTCTTTTCAGAGGGAGAGATGTGGAAGACCTTCAGAGAGATGAGAATATTTGCACTCACTTCATGCAGCATATTAACGGAGCCTTCAGCAGCAGAAGCTGTTTCTGTAATGGTGAAGTTTTAATGCTTTTGCATTCATAAAATCCCTCCAGAGGCATTTACAGTAAAGATACAGCTCTGACAATAACAGCTGCTCAGCGCAGTCAGAATCAGGTTGTAGCCGAAGGTGACAGCGCGTCTCACACCTCGCAATCAATAAGCTGCCGGGGACTCACTTTTAAGCTGCGGTCATTAGGCCCTTACACACCGCCTTGGTCCTGTTTAGCTGGCTGTTTACTTACACACACACACACACACACACACACACACACACACACACACACACACACACACACTGAAGACTGAGTGACAATCCTCACACACGCACGCACACTTAATTATGGCCCAGTCATTTTGCTTCAGCCGATTCTGTCTCTCATAATTGCTCTGTTCCCATTCTTCCCCAATTACTGTAACCTACTCTTTATTGTCACTAAGCCTCTGCACCAATTAAACAGGGCTGTTATGTAGGACTTGGCTGTGGCACATCCATATTTCCTCCACTCCTATCACCTCACACACACTCTCACATTTTAAGGCTGCCTGATTAGCCAGCAGGGAGACCAGGGAGATAGGGAGACACATGAAGCTGTCCACATCTATCTGCCATGTTTACCCCGTTATCAGCTCTGCTCTCTGCACCACTCCAAGAACGCCTCAAATCCACCTGCACTCCCACGTGTGTGCATTAGTGTGTATGAAACACAAGCTTGTGCACAAATGAGCTCCAAAACCATGAAAATCCCTTTAAATGGAGCTCGCTTTGCGTTTCCTTGAGAGTTCTCTCCCCTGCACCGAGCCGTATGATGGAACTGTGTGCGAAACCCGAGCGCTCGCCTGTTCAGCGATAACAGAATTAAATGATAAAGGAATTAGTTCTGGGAGAGAAGGAAAGATGAAGATAGGAGGAGCTCTGGGAGAGGCACAGCTCTGAGAAAGGCTGGAGGTAGCAGCGAGTGTGAAATCTTAATCTCATCTCTTTCCCTTCATATATATGGGACTGCGCTCGCCCCCTGCACACCGTCGTGCCCCCTTTTCTTTTTTCTTACCCCACCCCCATCCTCAGCTAACAAGCTTTCTCATATCAGTGCTGATTATATAAAACCACCGCAGGGTTCCTCTCTGTCCTGCTGCTGCTGCTGCAGCCGCCCTCCTCACACTGTCATCCTTCTCTCCTTCCTCTCACTCCTCCGACTGTATGTCCTCCGGTAGGCGCAACCCACTGTGACCCCGCCCACCATCTCTGCCTTTCACCCACATGAGCTTTTGATGTGACTTGTATGTTTGAGTCATGTTCCTTGCTGGGAGAAGACTTACAACTCAAAGACCATGTAGAGCATCCCGTCTGAGCTGTACGTCTCCAGCAGCTCCACGATGTGGGGGTGCTTCAGCATGTGGCAGATGCTGGCCTCCCTCTTCAGATCTGAAGAGCAAACAGACACAGAGAGATGAGCATACATGACAGCAGGACCAGCGTGCATTCATATGATCTGTCATCACATACTGATTAGCCCTATTAATTCTACAACTGAAAGATGACATAATGGCCCTCATTCATCAATCTATCTTACAAACCAGTGCAGATTGGAGCGTAGAAATCATCTTACATTGGGGTTAACGTGGGATTCATGAAACGTTCTTATACAGTATCACCGATCACAGTGTAGGAATGATCAGATGTTGATAAATATGGCAGCTGAAAACAATCGTCATTTACATATCCCTACCAAGTATATTCTGAGTCTAGAGGCCTTGTCCCTTGAGAGTGAGAGTGAGCGTTTACAACATGGAGAATCGTGATACAGCCAAGAAGAGAAACTTCTCTACGCCAGAAATGGAAATGCTGACATCCCAGGTCCAATATAACCAACTGGTTCTATGTTACAGTCTGAGAAGTGGAATCAAAGGAAGTCAGAAAAATTAAGTATGGAAAGAAAACACTGCTGCGGCCTTGCAGAGTATAATCAGCCTCGAGGTTGGAATATTTATACATCCATGATATGTACCAACCTACGGCCCACATTTACTGATAATATAGCCTGTACATTTTATCTTACTATATAATGACGAAACTCAATATTACATCAATTGGCCGAAGGGGGGCGCTATAGCAACCCATTGAAATGGCAAACTTCGAATGGGCATATCTCATGCCCCGTATGTCGTAGAGACATGAAACTTTGCACAGAGATGCCTCTCCTCATGAGGAACACATTTGCCTCAAGAACCCATAACTTCCGCTTATATAGATTTTCCGCCATTTTGAATTTTTTGAAAAACACTTCAAATGGATCTCTTCCTAGGAAGTTTGAGCGATCTGCATGAAACTGGGTGAACATAATCTAGGGACCAATATCTAAAGTTCCCTCTTGGCAAAAGTTGGAAAACTTCCTAAAACTGAGCTTCTATAAGGCAATGAATATTGCGGAGGGCGTGGCTCATCACATAAAGGTGTAGAACATCTCAAGGGTTTCACCCATCACCACGCAACTTTGTAGGCATATGACCACACATAATCTGAGGGGACCCCTCCATTATTGACCCCATCAAACAAAATGGGGGTGCTAGAGAGCTCATTTCTTATCTAGGCCTAACCGCCATATGGATTTTTACTAAACTTGGTAGATATGTAGAACAGGACGCCTCAAGGTGACTGGAGAAATTTAACTCTAATTGGCAACTGGGTGGCGCTATAACAACAGAAAAATGCTTAAAATGGCTAAAATGCGACTGATCCCTGTGGCTCCCCCTGTGGACCAATGTTGCTGTTTTTTCTAATGTTTGGTATGACTAAGTCATGGTATGGTATGCTGTACATAATCACGGAAACTGTCAGTGTGTCATTTTACCAGTGTGGCCCACTTTTAAGTCAATACAACATATAAACTCTTTAACTATCTGCCTTTCAACGTGCTACCTCAACTACTAATGTACAGTTTTAGCCCACTAACTATCCCACTATTGGCAATGGTACTACTGTACTTTCAATAAAGCAGTCGTACTATCAAATAGAAAAACACTCTGTCTGAATACATTGCTCTTCTTAATGGGTTCAGTTGACTATTTAATCTGCAGTTTCCTATCCCAAACACACACCATGTGAAACTGTACGTGGGCAACTGTGCACTCAGTGGGTATGGACTAGTAATATAGATAATGTTCTAATATTCATACAAAAGCTTGTAATTGATCCAGACTGAGGAGCGTGTCGCTGCATGTATCAGGTCTGCTTCCATTTCAGGCATAACAGGTAGCGGAGGAGACACAGACGTGTGTCCGAGCTGGACACCGGTAAAGATTTAATCACCTCGGCTACTAGTATTTAAATAATGACACAGTGCATTAAAATGATATTTTAATGATAAATCATATAAACATGCTTTGATTTGTCAGTGTTAAAAAACAGAAAAGTTTCAGACAGAGCTGAGCACAAGCGTCAGTCCTACAGAGCCTGGCAGCTGCCAGCTGTGACAAACAGCACGTGTCCATATGGCGACTACACATTTTTAAGGTGATTAAATGTGACTGTAAATACTTAGATGTCAGTCAGAATATGGTCTATTAACAATTCTCCACCTCAGTCAGATTTACTGCTGCACCGATGGTCCACGCTGACCCAAACTTCCGTGCACGAGCTAAGACCTGACGTGAGATTAGATCGTAGCCTCTGCTCACGTCCACGTTGATAAATGCCGAGCTTTGCATGGAAGTAACCGTACGCCCAGTTTTGTGTCGTACGTTTGTTTAATAAATTAGGTCCAATGTATGCATCCTTCATATATGATAAATATTTTCACAAGAGACCAGACACTGAGATAAATCATCAAAAGATCTAATGCGGTCTGTTGTAGGGGTGCCATCTCTCGTCCTGGCAATGCAGTTCACTCATACACTGTATAAATAATGGACGTAGCTTCTGGTTTGTGGTCTCCTGCTTTGAAGTCTCAAGTTGGTACTTTAGCCGTCGCCATCTTGGTTTTCTGGAACCAAACGTAACCATTTTCGTACAAGAGGCTGAAGCTGAGAATAAGAGAGGAGTGAACCGGACTCACAGACTGCAGTGATCCTTGCAGACAGCCTGTCACTCAAGCAGCCCCATCCTTAAAAATGCTTAACTTTGAGCCTTAAAGGGAAATTTCGGTTTATTTCAACCTGTCTCCTATCGTCCTAAATTTGTTTCAAGTGACTAGTGACATAAAAATAATAGTTAGCATGTTAGCCGTTAGCCTAGATACAGCCGGGGCGCATAGTAGCATCAGACCTGTTAAAACGTAAGTGAACGGGCAACCTTCAAGTGCAAAGTTAGTCCACTAAACAAGCTTTTTTCCACAAAGACCGCCTCATATTGTTAGGATAAATGTCAGAGAACATATAGAAAACGACATGTAAACGTGTTGTCTTACCTTACCGGTGTGCTGCCATGTTTGTTTACCATTTAGCTCTGCTTTCCAAAGCGCGGCTGAAATATCGCGAGAACAAGCAGCAACAGCTGGAAGGCAGAACCGGACAGTAGCCTGAAAAGTTCATTCATTTATTTTATGAAAGATTTATAGAATAATGGCTGACTTTTTGCCAGACTTCAACTTTGTGGAGGAGGAATTTGATTTTGCAGAGTTTGATGGCGCCCTTATTTATTTGAGCCAGAATACACTGGCGAAGAGCTTCGTGAAATTGAAGAACGGAGGAGAGAGAGAGAGAGGTGCAACAGGTAGAGGACGAGAGAGGAGCAATGGCTGCTGCAAGGCTGCGTAGCTCTGGAGATTGGTGGTGTACCTGTGAATGCTGTGCCCCAGTGCCCACAGAAGAGGAATGCCTCTATTGCAAGGAATGGGACCGGTTGCAGCCTTATTTTCAAGGTCCGGATGTGACCGAGGACGAGACACCTCCACCTGGAGTAGTATCCAGCTGGGCTTTATCTAGAGCTCGCCAGATATATTTCGGCTGCGCTTTGGAAAGCAGAGCTAAATGGTAAACAAACATGGCAGCACACCGGTAAGGTAAGACAACACGTTTACATGTCGTTTTCTATATGTTCTCTGACATTTATCCTAACAATATGAGGCGGTCTTTGTGGAAAAAAAGCTTGTTTAGTGGACTAACTTTGCACTTGAAGGTTGCCCGTTCACTTACATTATAACAGGTCTGACGCTACTATGCGCCCCGGCTGTATCTAGGCTAACGGCTAACATGCTAACTATTATTTTTATGTCACTAGTCACTTGAAACAAATTTAGGACGATAGGAGACAGGTTGAAATAAACCGAAATTTCCCTTTAATAAAATGTAAATGGGTGAGTTATATAAAAATTCATCCTTGCTCAGTTGTCATGAACAGAGAAATTAGCCATAGAGACCAAATACGTTTTTCTGTACCAGGCTGCAAACATGTTTATTTCTTCTGTAAGGTTTTTAACATGGAGGTCTATGGGGATTGACTCGCTCTTGGAGCCAGCCTCAAGTGGACATTAGAGGAACTGCAGTTTTGGCACTTCATCATTGGCTTCATTTTTTTAGCCTCAGAGATTGCATCTTGAGTTCACCTCAATGTGTTCATCAGTGAGTAATAATCACAGTCACACCATGGTTGAGCACTGTTGGGTATACTGCTTGCCCAGGGCATCAAATACGCTAGTTGTGGCACTGCAAGGCAACTATCTGTGGTACTGATAATGTTGCCAACGTCTTAACAACCCTGTATAACTGTCTGATCAGCTGCTTCTTTGCGTATCGTGAAAGAGGCTATCCCCCACTGTGCAGGCGCCCTGACCAATCAGCAACATAACACTATACCCAGGCTCTTTTCTCTCCTCTATTACCTCATAATTAGAAGTCTTGGATCATTTTGATTGAGTATGGTAAGCCCTGTCAGATTTGAGGGTTTTACTGCTCTTACCCTCGTCACAACATCATAACGCACCCTCCTTATTTTGCAGACTCCGGCGCTACTGGCAAAAAAAAGACATATTTACACCACATCATATTTTATTTTACACCAGTCTGAGTAGTTGAACCCCGAAGCTTTTCCGGCGTAACACCTCAGCTTTTCAGACGCTGCTGCCTACCTCAGGGCTTCCTGTAGCTTAGCTCTCACTGTTAGCAGAGAGGAAAATGGAAAATGCACAGCGCAGCATACTCCTGAAAAACGATGACTCATCTGTAGGACTGTCTCGTGTGCAAATTGGCAACACGTCTCTGCTCTTCTTTAGGTTCAAGTGATGTTTGTATTAATCCCATTATTTGAGATCCTCTTACTGCTGCCTGGCAATAAGCATCTACCACTTTAATTGGTTCCTTAAGAAGAGGAGGGTTAATGGAGGGGGTTAGTGAAGCTGAAAAGAACAATGCAGTCGGCTGTTTGGAGGAATCACTGGGGAGAGATGACAGACAGAGAAGGCAGAGAAAAAAAACACAAACCACCACATAAAGCTCTCCTCGTGAGACAAATGTGAAACATAACGTTCTGCTTTTAAAGGATGAAAACGGAGGAAAAGATAATTTGATATAATCTGATGAAGCCAGGGCGTTGACGAGACTGACGTGAGGGAAAAAAAGACTGCTCAGACAAATCAATATTCTGTCACTGTCTCTCTGATGCAAACTGAAAATTGTTGTGTCATGTAAAACGGGTTGAGCGGAGGAAGGATGGACGGTGATGCATTAACTGAACTGAAGCACATCACTGGATAACAAAGACTTTAAATGAAACACTGAAAAGTTTCAGTATGGTGGAGCACTGCAGTGAGACAGTCAAACTGCATCACAAAGACAAGCTTCTTTCTTGGGGGGGGGGGACCACTCTACTTTTCCTTCCTGCATCCTCATCATCATCACTGTTTCCACCCCTGAAGACCACCAGCTGTCTCTCCAACTTGTTTGCTGATAATTAAGGGGTTTCAATGCAGCTGTGGACTGTAGATCCTGGGGCTGTAACAGTCCATGTGTTTGTGCCAAACTGTCACAATATGGGGGTCATGGTACAGTGATCTCAGCCGCATGCAGAATGCAGTGATGTAGAGCCAAAGCTCACAAGCATGAGTTCTATCCGCAAACGTTTAGTCGTACCGTGTTAGCAACTGTGCTAAGGTTAACACAAGAAGACCCACCAACGGGTTCCCCAGTCAGCTATAACAGGACCAGAGAGACAACTGTGTATAAGACGACCAGTTTCGACAAGAACGCACATTTGTCGGCATCACCCCACAAGTTGTATCCTTTATTATTTTATGTATCCAAGAGTGTTCAACCCTCTTGACGAACACTCTTCTTGACAAAAGTCCAGGAGAACCAAAACGCTACTGTTATCAATAAATGGTGAAGCTGAGCAAGGCTCCTGTGTGCAGGATTTTCTGTTCAAAGACACGTCAAAGAACGACAAAGAAACGTCCCACATAGACATATTTGAGCTACATGACGTCAACAGCTACAGGACATACCTTTGACGCTATGTTACACAACGTTAAAGGTAGGGCCATAACGGTACATGTATCTGTGTCGAACTGTTCGGTACGCGACTTTCGGTTCAGCACGACCCTGTACCAAATTATTGGGCGCAGGATATTATTTTATTTTATTTTGTTTTATTTTAATTCCGTTTTTGCGAGCCGAACCATTTAAAATATCTAGTTCCCCGACGGACATAATTGAGTGACGGACCGAGTCCCGTAAATCTCCACTTTCACTTTGTGCAGCGCATTCTCGCATTTTGACAACATGGCAAGTGAGCCTGACGAACCTGAAGACCCACCTGCAAACCTTAAGTCCTCCGTTTGGGAACACTTTGGTTTCAGGGTAAAATACGAAGATGGAAATAAACAAGTAGACAAGACAAAAGCAGTGTGCCGACACTGCAGAACAGCGGTCGGGTATGTACTTGGAAACAGGTCTAACATGCTAACGCATCTAAAGCGACACCACCCGAGTTTGAACGTTAACCGGCACGACTAGAAAAAGCAATCTAGTGCAAACTACAATATCGTCGTCGTTTAAAAAGAAAGAGCGTTTCCCTGACCATCGCGCTAAAGAAATAATCAACGCCATTGGAGTTGAGTAAAATTGTTTAAGCTGCACTTCAGATATAAGCATGTTTTGTTTACTGCACTTTAACAAAGTGGGAAAGCTAAGTAAGTTCCTAGTAAAACTGAATCTGAGCAGGCTTTAAAGCTGACCAGCTGCACTATACTTTTTATTTTAATTGAGTAAAACTGTTAAAGCAGAAATTTATATTTATATTTTTCATTCAAAAAATGTGTTAAAAAAACAGCAGGATTTTATTTTACTTTTATTTATTTTTCACTTTTATATTTCTATTTTCATTCAAAAACTGTGTAAAAAGAGTTAACCGCTGTGGTGGTATGTTTTAATAAGGTTACCAATAAGTAAAAGATATTTAATAGTTGTCTATTTTTTTCATTACTGTACTGGGAAAAAACCGAACCGTGACTTGTGTACCGAGGTACGTACCAAACCGAGATTTTTGTGTACCGTTACACCCCTAGTCAAAGGTTATCCACAGAAGATTATTGCAACAATTTCACTCCACACAACAAATTTCCATGACTTTTCCAAAACCTTCAATGATTTTTCCAGGTTTTCCATGACCCTGAGAACCCTGTTGACTAATGTAAATTTTTTTTGCCAACATGCCAATATGTAACAAGTCATTTGACTAATAACTGATACAGATATTGATAGATCCACTTTCTTCCTACCTAATTCAGGGTATATGCAGGAATCCTGAGGTTAATTTCAATACCTTTTTAAGACTTTTTTAAGGCATTCCAAAAAAAAACCTTAAGACCTCATCGCCACTTCAAACTGTCGTTAGCAGCAACGCATCTTTAACTTACTAAACAGCTGTAGTTTGCAATTAAATCTATGGAGCACAAACATACAACAGAACTCAGATAAGATGAGAAGGATTTTTTATTGTCTTTTGTTCCTCTGTTTGGCGCCTGGACATGTGCTGTTGCGTGATGTCGCACAGGTACGTGCACGGCCCCGAGTGGCAGTCCGAGTGTGCCTACCTACACATCGTTGTTTGTAATAGCTGCAAGTAGGAAAATAAATTGTACATTCATGGATACTTTTTGTCAAAGCTTGAATGCCAAGAAAATTTAATACTTCATAAAATTGCGATTAAGAATTTGTAATACTTTTTAATGGCCTTAATTTTTGACATTTGATTTATCAACTTATAATACTTTTTAAGACCCCGCGGACACCCTGTAATTATAGTGATCACCAAGTCTCTTCAGCAATGGAATTAACCATAACCATAATCATATTATTGTGACGGTCCGTCAGCAGATGGAGACATGAAATACAATACTTTTCAATGTATATTATATTCATTCATTGTGCAAAATAAGATAAAACCATGTTGGCTGTTCATGATAGTTAATTTTAAAGTCGATAATGGCCGATACAGATTATGTACCAATATACAAGGGCGGCTTCATTCTCAAGATCTTTCCTCTTGTGAATTCATTTTCTGTCTCCATCACTAGCAGACAGAAGCTCAAGGACGACGTTTTTCATTGAGAGAAAATTACTTTCTTTTTCCCGTTATGATTTCAATGCGCACGCAGCAGCAGCCTCAGATAGCCGGCTGGAAGCAGATGGGTTAGCGCAAGGCAGAGTATCTGGGGAGTGAAGGTAAAAACAAAATGGAAAGAAAACTGTTAGAATTGTTCCATATTTTTGCATGTATAAAAAGACCCAAAGAGAACACTGTAAGCAGATTACTTGATAAATAATCTAAACAGCACTGGAATTATTCTGTCTCAAGCTTTTTGATCCATATGAGCAGTTTCCACTGTGTATCAGATTGTGTATCAGTACTTCCCTGCAGTGTATAACAATAATAAACTTTATTTATATAACACCTTTCATACAAGAGATGCAGCACAAAGTCTTTACAATGAAGGCAGTGTAAGCACTGAGTGCTTCACATGAAAATAGAATGAACATAAAACAGAAACAGACTTGCAGCAGCGTGAAGTATAAAGAGAAATAGTTTCAGACCTGTATCAGGAAGTCAGAGCGAGTTTGAGTCTAAAGGGAACAGATATGTTTTTAGCTTTCTTTTAAGAATATTTAGCGAGCTAGCTTCCCTGATATCTATAGGTAGTGTGTTCCATAGTTTTGGGGCGTCACTGACAAAGGCTGCATCTTCAGTCTTCTTCCAATAAATCAGCAGCAGATGATCGCAGTGTTCTTAGAGACAAATAGTTAACAAGGGAGTTAGCGATGTAGCTCGGTCCCAGCCCAGTTAGGGCTTTGTATACAAGGAGGAGGAGCTTAAAATTAGCAGTCGAGTCGGCTTGAAACAAAAGCATGAATCAATTTCTCAGCATCTTTTCACTTAGAAATGGTCGTACCTTAGCTTTGTTTTCGTCACCTTGTTAATGTGGGACTTGAATCTTAGATCTGAATCAAGGATCACTCCGAGACTCGTCACCCCAGATTCAATCCAGGGGGTTAAATTCACCAGATTATTTAGCAGCATTTCTCTTTCTCAGGGTTTCAGTTTTGTCTTCATTTAACTTTAAGAGACTATTGCTCATCCATTTATTTATTGCCCAAAGACAGGTCGTAATGGAGTTCATGGCTGCAGCATTGTTTGGCTCAGCAGAGATGTACAGTTGCGTGTCATCTGTGTAACTATGGAAACAAACGGCTGCATGTACAGTGAGAATAATAAAAGACCAAGGCAGCCCACTTGTGCAACCTCAAAACAGAGGTCATGTTTCTCAGACACATGATCTCCAAGACTGATGTAAAACATATAGTACCTGATGGATATAAAATGACATGTAACTAATACAGGCAATGAGTATTGCTCAAGAAGTATTGATCATTCTCCTGCAGCAACAACAGAGCATTTAGTCTTTTAGGTGTGTAACGTCTCGACAGGCCACGATCACATACCAAAAAAAACTCCAGACTTTGATGCCCTGACGTGAAGTAAAAACATATTTAATATTGTTGTGGTGTGAAGCCAATACGTTTCAATTCTCCACCTCAAAAGGCCCCGCTGCTTAATGTGCGTGAGTCCCTCGCTACCAGCAACAGATGGAGAATGTTGAACACAAATCTGACAAGTTTTACATGCAGGCAGTCAATCTACCAGATTGGATTTGATAAACAAAAGGGATTCAGTATGAACATCTAAACATAGCCTATCCCATCTATCTGGCTTTCATCCCTCCATTCAGTCTCTCAATCCTTTGATCCATCCATTCATACTTTCCACAAAGCAGCTCCTTCCTCACTCCTTTCCCTCCTGGCAGCTGTTGTTCTGAGACCTTTTGAAGGCTGAAGCCAACCGGAGAAATGTCAATCATATACGCAACCTTTCTGCTTCAGCTCAGTCTCATTTGCTGAAAATGCATCACCGAGTGCACTTGAGTGTATTAACTTTTAATATCCGTCTCTACGACTGAAGCAGCCATGCTGTGTCTAAATATACGCACTCAATATACAGTATATATGGAGGCTAAATATTCCAGATTCCCAACAAGGTTTTCCCCTGACTGCTGCTGCTGGAGGTGATTTATGGACACTGAATGTGAAAAAGATGGAACTGAGTAGATGTGATAGCACGCAATCACACACACACACACACACACACACACACACACACACACGCATACCCGTGTGAACTATAATGAAAATTTACTGTATTGTTCTTCTATGTATGCAGTGACATTTAATTAAGCTCCCAGTTGAAGCCGTGAGCCACTTGTGCTGCTGCGAGTCGCGGCGCTAACATTAAGCTAATCCTCTGAGGACAAGCACGAGGCGTGGGCTAGCTCTAACACGAAGCTAATGCTGCTAAAGCCGGATAAGTGGCTACCTTAAGGGCATTGCGGCATGCCACATTTAATGTCATCTGGTGAGCTGGCTGCTTCTGTCCGTCACCGTAACTGCTGCTGGAGATTACCAAAGATACTCTATCAAATGAGAAGCAAATCACGACACCGACTTTATTGAGCCAAGAACAACTGCTGCAGGGAGGCCCCTTTCACTGCTTTAACGCGTGTGTGTGTGTGTGTGTGTGTGTGTGTGTGTGTGTGAGCAAACAAAAGTGTGTAAGCAACAGAATTCATAACCACAAAAAATGTCAGAGAAAGGCAGAGAGGAGGACGACACTGATAAGACTGCAAGATGGGCTGCGTGCAACACCAGAAATCTCAGCTCAATGTATTTTTACTTTATCAAGAATATATGTTGTTTAAAATTCAACTGGCATTGCTACACTTCCTGTATTTTATTTAATTTTATTTATTATGAACTAATAAATAAAATTGAAAAACCCAACTTAAATCTTCTCCCTGATGTGCGAAGGTAAACCTTAAACATTATTGGAAGGCCGGCAGTGACAAATAAAGACAGAATTACTGCTTACAAATATTGATATGATATGAACACAAATAGCTAATCAGCCGATCGCGTGGCAGCAACTCGATGCATTTAGTCATGTAAACATGGTGAAGACGAGCTGCTGAAGTTCAAACTGAGCATCAGAATGATGAAGAAAGGTGATTGAAGTGACTTTGAACGTGACATGGTTGTTGTTCTGAGTATTTACTGGGATTTTCAGCACAACCATCTCTAGGGTTTACAGAGGATGGTCCCAAAAAGAGAAAATATCCAGTGAGCCAAAATGCCTTGTTGATGCCAGAGGTCAGAGGAGAATGGCCAGACTGGTTCAAGATGATAGAAAGGCAACAGGAAGTCAAATAAGCACTGGTTCCAACCAAGGTGTGCAGAAGAGCATCTCTGAAGCAACAACACCTTGTCCAACCTTGAAGCAGATGGGCTACAGCAGCAGAAGACCACACCAGGTGCCACTCCTGTCAGCTAACAACAGGAAACTGAGGCTACAATTCACACGGGTTTTCTCACCAAAACTGGACAATAGAAGATTGGAAAAACCACATTCAGATGGAAGCATGGATCTATCCTGCCTTGTATCAACGCTTCAGGCTGCTGCTGCTGCTGGTGGTGTAATGGTGTGGGGGAGATTTTCTTAGTACCAACTGAGCATGGTTTAAACACCACAGCCTACCTGAGTATTGTTGCTGAGCGTGTCCATCCCTTTATGACCACAGTGTACCCATCTTCTGATGGCTACTTCCAGCAGGATAACGCACCATGTCACAAAGCTCACATCATCTCAAACATGACAATGAGTTCACTGTACTCCAATGGCCTCCACAGTCACCAGATCTCAGTCCAATAGAGCACCTTTGGGATGTGCTGGAACGGGAGATTCTCATCATGGATCAACTGTGTGATGTCATCATGTCAATATGGACCGAAATCTCTGAGGAATGTTTCCAGCACCTTGTTGAATCTGTGACACCAAGAATTGAAAAGGGGGTCCAACCACTGCAGCATTTGTAGCACTCATGTAGCTGCCCATGAAACTCACAGATCGACTGGACACGTTTAATCATCTCACATGATACTACACAGCCAATAGAATACTGTGCATCCTGATAAGCATGGCGACTGTGTGAGAA
Source organism: Epinephelus fuscoguttatus (assembly GCF_011397635.1). Lineage (NCBI taxonomy): Eukaryota > Metazoa > Chordata > Actinopteri > Perciformes > Serranidae > Epinephelus > Epinephelus fuscoguttatus. Next base: position 39,020,381 of record NC_064764.1, read on the forward strand.
ACACACACACACACGGAAGAGACGAGACGAGGAGCAACAGTCGAAGAAATAAGCGAGCCAGAGAAAAGTAATTTCACATGGCGTGTTCTAAAGGGAGAAAAGCAGACAGAGAAAACAGCTTTTTATCTGGAGTGGACAGACTGGGGATTAACTCATCGTCTACTGGCTGGCCATGCAGAGCAACTGGATGCTTTATAAATATCAGTTGAAATTAGAGTCAGCAGGAAAGTTAGTGCTGAAAAGGAGAAAAATAAATTGCAAATAGATACACAGAGAGATAGAGCAGGAGGAGGTGATACACAGATGTGATCTCTACAGCGATCCATGTTCCTCCTGCTGGGAGTCAAAGTCTGCAGTGGAAGGAGGCCGTGCTACCACAGCAGCACCACACAGCGCTGTACAGCAGGGGTGTGTGTGTGTGTATGTGTGTGTAGGCCTACTTAGTGAGGACTAAAACATGATTTAACCAACAGAGTGAAGACAGTTTACAGTCACTCCTTGCTTCTTTATTATAGGCCTGTTTGAGGAATAAGACAAGGCAAGGTGGTGTTATGTGTTTAATTGCGATGGTTGAGGTTAGGGTGACATGTAGGGCTGCCGCTGACTGAGAATTTTCCTAGTCGACCAATAGTCATCATATTTAGGGCCATTTCTGGTCGACTATCAGGGGGCAGCCCTAATAAGAGGCCAGGGAATGCATTATATCACAGAAGGTCCTCACAAAGATAAGAGTACAGGAATGTGTGTGTGTGTGTGTGTGTGTGTGTGTGTGTGTGTGTTGTGCTGCTGTATGTGTGAGACCTGACAGTGATTTAGCAGACAGTTAGGACAGGATGTCACAACAATCTAATAGAAACAGTGAAAAAACACACACTGCTGCAGCTTTTACGACTCTGGAGGAAGACAGGAAGAAAGATGGAGGAGGAGGAGGAGAGCTTCACAAACCCAGAGAAGAGAAGGAGAGAGTGAAGGAATCAGAGAGATGGGAGAATGAAAGAGGCGGAGGGAAGTGAGTAGGCGATGGCACATGATGAATTTTGCTCATTCTCTGGCCAGCTTTTCTCTCTCATCCCCACAGAGGGCTGACCTATTCGTCAGACGGACCTCCGGACAGGCTGAAGAGAAACAAGCTGGTGTGTGTGGGTGTGTCTTTGTGTCAGGCCCCTGCTGGCCAATCCATTGCCAAGACACGAACCATTTGACCCACTTCCCCTGGTCTGAGCTCAGTGCCGTGCGTTTGTGTGTGTGCGTGCTTGATTACTGTGGTGCTGTGTTACAGCTGCCCGCTCGAGTGAAACTGCTCTGCTTTCTAAAGGCAACAAGAAAGAGGGAAAATAAAAACAAATCAAGAATGAGAGCGGCCGGCCGGCGCTGGGAGGGAACACATGGTTTGATGGATTCCAGAGTGCTGCAGAGGAAGGGCTGTGATTGGATATAAATGACTGTGCTGACCATGTACCAATGTGTGCACATATATACACACACACACACACACACACACACACACACACACACACACGCAGTCACTGTACACATGTGAACATAAATGACGGCAATAAAGAGAAATGGTAGCATGCACTGTGAGAGCAGCCAGAATGAAAAACTTTCATTTACGCGTTTGCTGTGATCCGTCAAACCAGCTTTTCATCACCACTTTTTATGGGAAGAGAAACATCAAAATGCCGTTTCTACGGAGGGAACACTTAATCAAGATCCTTTGCTCTCGCTCACAGAAAGCCTCTGTGTACTGTGGAAACACAGTGATGCCAACAGGACAGAAGACGGCTAAGAGACTACCATCAAGGTGGACGTCCTGTAGTTAACAAGTCATCACAAAGTTACTAGTACTACTAGTTTTTAGATAGGAACTGTGCAAATTTACAGGAAAGCCCAATCAGTCTTTTTTCAGCATTGGCAGTATAAAAACAAAATCGGGGAGTGCAGCAAAATGCCGCCTACCTACTTTTGTTTATACAGAATGTGCCTTTTTCGGGGCAATGGGGGGCGTGAGCAAGTAACAAAACGTGTAGCTCAGCGTGTGACATAAACAGTGTCGTGGGAGGGAAGCTGAGGCTGGTCAGTCCTTCGGCGATTCTCTCATAAGTCGGCCCGTCCTTCACCGTCCCCGTCATCTGACGGTTAATGGCCTCTTCGTTTGTGAGGACAAGGAGGGCGCGCAATTCCTTGTCTCCCCAGTTGCTCATCTTTACAGTGTCTGTCAGGTTTGTGTTTCCCTCTTGCTACTAGCTGCTCGCTAATTCCTGCTATCAGCTGTTTCCTGTTTATCCACCGCCAGTGGCTCGCACGTGCAGCGTCATCAACAGCTCCTCCCACAAGTCTTCAACAGCCCCTCCTGTTGCGGAAGGGCGCCTCGGTCTGTTTAAACTAAAAAGGTTCCGCCAATATGTCTACCCTACGAGGCAGAAAATTGGGCACCTCGGATCAACTCGCCAATCTGGCTCTCTGTGTCTAAACGCTCGCAGCTTGCCGGCAAAACGGTCCAACATTCACTGAAAATCAAGATGCTGTGCTGCTAAAATCTTCAGAGGGAAACTTTCTTTTGCCTCCAACTCTGTAACTGCTCATTTTGAACCCTGATATATCTGATCAAACAGTGCAGGTGTTTGATTAATCTGTATTTATGTGCACCTTATCAGACAACTTTGCGTTCCTGAAACAGAGATTGGTCGACAGTATCAACAGTAGTCCCAAGTATTTATGATCCACTATGACTACTTTATACATTACAGTTTTCTGACAGCAGGAATAGAAAAATATGTTGATGACTCAATTGTGTTAAGTTATCCTGAAACTGCAAATAAGTGATGAAGTATGAGGCGCTACACCTTTAACCTGCAGAGTAACTGAGCTCTGTCTGTACCGCTTCTTTTCAGATGATCACTTTAACCTTAAGAAAAAGATATGCAAACATGTCCCACACTATTTTGTATTTCAGTGTGAATGGAAACTTTTTAAACGACCTGAAAAGGCCAGCATGTACAAGACACAACCAAACAGTGTTTTCAGGTTTACCTGCTGTGAGCATGAGCTCAGTGTTATTGTGATGAAATCCAGAAAAATTAAACAAGGCTTTTGAAAGATTTGTGGTCATCAGAGAAGAAAAAGCCAAGTCTCTCTTGGAAGCCAGAGCGTCACCAAAATAATCCACACTGCTCTCTCATTGTCTTTTCTTTTGTCCTCATTAGGCCTGAAGTCCTCTGACATTTAGCTCCACTCTTTAGAGGCTTTCATCAAGTTAAATGGTTCTGCAGGTGTGTGCATGCTCATATGTAAATGTGCCCCTGTTGTGGTATTTCTGATTGTGTCACAACACTAGATAAAGCCACAGTGGTGTCATGTGTTAGACGGGACGATTCAAAATGTTTCCGCTCTTGTTAAAATCAACACAACCATGAAAATAAGAACAGGACAGACTCTCCTACCGACGTGATTTTAAAAATCCCCCTCTTACAGTGTGAGAACCGTGCATGTGGTGTTTTGTGGGGGATCACAGTATGACTGGCTGAGCACTTTATGTCTGCCTTGTAGAAGCTTAAGTAAACCGAGGAGACGCCCTGTCATGCTGGATTATGTACTCTCGATCACTGAGAGAGAATTAGAGGTGGTAAGGGAGGCTGCTGTGTAATGTGGCAGGTAAAGCTCCTCTAAGAAACATTAATTATCTTCAACTCACAGCATGTGTGCACCGTCCATCGCTTGAAAATGTCACGCCTGATATTAGTATAGAAAATCAGATACAAGTACAAACCATTGGGGATGGATATCTTTCCCAAAAATGAGACATTTAGTGTCCTGGGAGCAAAAACACACCAGTGAATGTTTGTTTGGTCGCTCCTTCAACAAGTCTGAGCCTGCTCCTGACATGGCGTAAAACTTATCAATGATCTTAGCAAGTAGAAGGATTAAGCTTAGATGGTGTAACCGGCGTAAACAATCACCTTTATCTATCCAAACATACACAAATATACCTTTCTACACTTGCGTATCCTGTTCCTGGTGTAGATGTGCAGCATTATGGCTGGGTAAGAAAGATTCTGGACATATGACCAGTCTGATATGGGGCTTGGTGTGGGAACAAGTCCACTGTCTGTCCACTTAGGCCTGCCACGATAACAAATTTTGCGGAGCGATTAATTACATCAGAAATTATTGCGATAAGCGATGATCATCTACATCTCCTGAGACGAAGAATGTTTGTCCAAAATTTTAATGACAATCCATCCAACAGTTGTTGAGATATTTGGGTCTGCACCAAACTGGTGGACTGACTGACATTCCATCCAAAGAGCCATGACACCAGCGTGGTTAGAAATCTGTTAGAGAGCCGAGTGAGATGCCTCCTTGGTGACACAGATCTCTGTTGGCATCATTCAAGAGCAAATCTAACCTCATTGGATTTGAAGTACAGTAATTCAGAGCTCGACTACAACAAACCAAATACCAATAATTTAATTTTCAACCCCAGGATGACATTTAGGCATTTATGATCATCTGCTCCCACAGACAAGACAGACTGCAGCAACAATCTCACACACATCCAGAGCAGAACAAAGAGGCTGAAAGCAGCGACTCTGCCCACAGCGATCACACTGAACAATCCTGAACAATACTGAGCTGAAGGGAACAAAAGAAAGATAACTCAGGTTCTGTTGCTCTATGATGTTGTTTTCATGGCATTAAAATGACTGCATGGTTACATGTAATCTATGGTATATGGAAGGGTCCATGAGTGTATACAGATATTCAGTCTAATCCAGTTTACGAGACCTGGCAGAGTTAGTCACAGAGAAAACTGCACCAATATGACAACATTTTGGATTTGAAGCCAACGTGAGGGGTGTCCTAACAGGTCGTGAGCTATGCAATGCTCCTTTGTGAGCGAAACTTTTGTCAGATGCCGTGTTTCCATCCGTTCCTGCCACTCACTTGGAAAGTGCCGCAATGGAGGATGAACGGCTGATTCCATCCATCCATCCATCCATTTTCATCCGCTTATCCAAAGCCGGGTTGCAGGGCCAGCAGGCCAAGCAAAGCACCCCAGACGTCCCTCTCCCCAGCAATACTTTCCAGCTCCTCCTGGAGAACCTAAAGGCGTTCCCAGACCAGATGAGATATGTAATCCCTCCAGTGTGTTCTGGGTCTGCCCCGGGGCCTTCAACCAGTGGGACGTGCCTCAAACACCTCCAGCGGGAGGTGCCAAGACGGAACCTGATCAGATGCCTGAACCACCTCAACTGACCCCTTTCAATGCGAAGGAGCAACAGCTCCACACCAAGCTACCTTTGGGTGTCTGAGCTCCTCACCCTATCTCTAAGGCTGAGCCCAGACACCCTCATTTCAGCCACTTGTATCCACAATCTCATTCTTTCGGTCACTACCCAGAGCTCATGACCGTAGGTGAGGGTTGGGACGTAGATGGACCAGTAAATTGACAGCTTTGTCTTGTGGCTCAACTCCCTCTTCACCATGACGGTCCAGCAGCGGCCGCATCACTGCAGAAGCCGCACCAAACCAAACGGCCAATCCATCTCACGCTCCATTCTACGCTCACTCGTGAACAAGACCCTGAGATACTTGAACTCTCTCACTTGAGGAAGTAACTCTCCCCCAACCAAGCTGTATTGGGTTGCAAGAGAGGGTGGATTGGCTGATTGATGAAGTCCAATAAGAAGTTATCTACCAAACTGTCTTATTTCACTATAAAACATAATTAAGGTGGCAGCTGGCCGGAGGGAGATCACCAAGGAGCTGAAAGTTTCTCGTAAATGGTCATCACTAATAACAACCTACCTGCTGTTGGCTATAACATAAAATGTGTATGGACAATGTGGACAAAGAGCTGGCCAAACTCTTTGATAGGTTTCATTTTTATATTCTTTATTTATGTAAAATCATGTTTAGTCTAGGGATGCACCGAATATTCAGTAACCGAATATATTCAGCCGAATATTGCAAAAAAACACACATTCGGTATTCGGTGGAATAAGTTAAAAGCAAGGCCGAATAATAGCGGCATGTTTTGATAACACAATCAAACAACGTGCCGTGACGGGCGGAGTAAAATCCGCCCGTCACCGCACTCGCATTTGCGACTAAAAATAGTTTTTAGCGAGCAAAATAGGCTTAACTCATTCAGCACGCTGTGCGAGCAGCCTACAGATTTCAACCAGCAGCAGAAACGAAAGGCGAATCCCACCGATTGTGGGTTGAGCGGGGGTCACAGACACAGACAGTAACGTTAATGTATTCCTGTCAAATACGGCGGCCATCGGCTTACCTGGCGACGGAGAAGTCGGCTCCAATAATATCCTCTTCTTGGTGTCATGACTGCCCAGTAGTACCTGAACAGCCGAGCCAGCCGAACACAGGTATGTGACGTGTCAGAGGAGAAACGAGCCTTTCACATTTCTCTCTTTGTGGCAGTAACGGCCCACAAACCTCACCGCACTTTAGGGACTGTTCTTTACTTATCAGGGAAGGAGGGTGGCTGGTTGATTTTTATTTCATTTATTTATTTTATTTTGATCCCCCCTATGTTAGTCACTTATTGATGCTGTCTTTGAAGTATGAATAAGTCAACAAGTAATTTATTCCATTGAAATATCATTGATGTATTATAGAAAAGTGATTTATCTTTTTATAAATGACAAAAGGCACATCTGCCTCATTTTCGCTGTGGTATCGTGATACTACTCAGAACCATGATATTTTCATTGGTATCGTACAGTGGGATCCAATTTTGGTACCGTGACAACACTAATCTGGAGGGGGTTCATCTGCAAAAACTAATGAAAAACTAAACAATGATATTCAGTATTCGGTACTCGGTATTCGGCCAAGCGTTTAATATTATTCGGCTTCGGCTTCGGCCACAAACTTTGATTTCGGTGCATCCCTAGTTTAGACATATTTTCACTTTACTGAATATAAATTCTGCATCTGTTCAGTTGTTAACTTTGAGTGTGACAGTTAATAAACTCACACTATATGAATTACATTAAATAAAAGCAGGCATGACGAGAGATGTGACTTAACTTATATGACAGCTGCAGATTACACAATTTCAAACATTACTACCTCCTCTGATAAAAGAACTGATATTAAGTGGAATATAACAAACCATGGAACAATGATTCAGAGGTGACATCTAAAGGAGCAGTTCAACATTTTGGCAAACTTGCTTATTTGCTATCTTTCTGAGGATGAGATGTTGGATGCAAGAAGCATGTGTTTAGCCTAGCTTAGCATAAAAACTAAAGGTGATGGTGGGGGTTGTGAGGTGTGACAGCAGCAGGTATAGTCTTGGTTATAATTGTTTTACATAAATTGAATTGTCACCATGAAGACAACACCTCTGCCTGTGGTCTGAAACTCGCTGTTGTTTTTTTTGTTTTTTTTTTATCGTTCTATTTTAACAAGTAAAAAGACTCGTCCCTCCACACAGTGCAGTGATACGTGAACATGAGGTCAGACGTTAAGTACTGTCGGTGTATTCATTGCTTTCTAAAAATACCTGCTGGGTATATGGGCTGTAGTAAACCTGCGTCACAGCTGACTGACCACGTTCTCCTGTCTCTGAGAGAAGGCCTGCCTTCCTCTAAATCTCTCCTCAGACTTCTCAGCTCGCCTAATAGTTTCTGTCTTACCACCTCCAACCCCCACATCCAAATATCTTAAATTCAATCTCTCCTCCTCTCTTGTTCTCTCCATCGTTCCCTCCTCTGCTCCTTCAGCCCGTGGCAGGTATCTGATAAGACCTCTGATTCATCCTGACGATGTTCAGCAGCCTTTATTTGTATTAGTGAAAACACATGTTTAATTAAACTCTGTGTAACTAAACAAATATATATGAAGTTGAGTTGTTGCCGTCTACCTACACCACAGTTTCAACACGGCATGCAGCGTGTGGATGCATGACACATAAATATTAATCATTTTTACACTGTGCAGCCCTATCTCTACATACAGTACATCCTACAGCATCACACATGAATCTGATTTACAAAGTGTGTTTCTAAGTGAAATCTCCGTACAGACAGAGGAGGGATGGTACAGTTCTCTCCTAACAACTTGTCTCAAGGTGCCCTTGGCGTGGCTTCATAATTAACTGCTTCAATGAAAACAGCCCAAAGACAACAGAAGCAGACTTTGATTGAACTGTGAAACTCCCAAGTGTGGACGCGAGCGACTGAGTGAATGAGAAGTAGGCCAGTGTGGACTTACACACATAAACAAGGACGAGCGTCTGACCTCTTCATTGCATTAACTTTTAGTGTGCAACAGAGTGGGAAAAAGCAATTATCTCTGGTTATATTTATGAGCAGCTGGAAACAGCAGAGTGAGTAACAGACGCAGTGATACAGTGAGAGACGGTGATCTCTTACCCTCAGTGCTGAGTCCAGGACTGGAGGTGAACTGGGCCACGTCCACGATCTTGACAGCAAACTGCTGCCCCGTCTCTCTGTTGATGCATCGCCGCACCACGCTGAAGGGACCCCTAAAACACAGAGGGGAAAAATGTATTTAATATGATGTTTGTTATATGTGGTCCTGCCATCCACCATGTTAAGACTGTAATGACTGTTTTTAACACATTATACAGTTTTCATAGTGAACTTATGAGCAAACTGTTTATTCCACACCAAGTCAGACACAAAGAAATATCAGCTTTTATTTGCAGTCGTGTATGAGGAGACTCTTTAATTAAACATTTCCAAAACCAAAAACATGATCACTGATTTTAGGATGCAATTTCTTTAAAAACATGGGGGGAGAAGTTAATTAGCAACTTGTTAAAAAATGTTCCACAAATTGCAAAGAAATGAATAGATTTAGAAAAACTTTTAAAAAGCCAGGGGAAAAAAGAAAAAAGCTATTATACATTTAAAATCATGATACAGAATTATTTGAATTTTTAAGCTCTTTTTTCAGGTCGTTTCCTCGTGTGTTAGTTTGTTTTTAACTTTTTAACTAATTTTCTTGTTTTTAATTTTCTCATTTTAATAATTTCATGCACATTTTTTGAATCATTTCATCTTTCGTTGCCAATTTGCCCAGGGTTAACCCTTTGACACCTGAGCAAATTGGCTTAGTTTTCTTTCAATAACATAGGAAGAAGAACAGAAGAAATGACCCCAAAAATTTGCAAGAAATTAGTAAAAAAAAAAAAGAAAGAAAGAAAATTAAAAACAAGAAAATTTGTAAAAATAAATAAATAAATAATAGAAAAACAAATTAGCAAAAATTAGTAAAATTTAGTTTAAAAAAGTAAAAAGAAAAGAAAGTTAAAAACAGACAAAAAAATGACCTAGAAAAAGAACTTAAAACTCTAATAATTCTATAACATTATTTTAAATATATAATTAAAAAATGGTATAAATATTTAGCTTCTTTTTTCCCCCCAGCTTTTTTATAAAAAACCTTTTAAATCTACATTTATTTTTTTTTTAAGAGATGTGACTTCATGTATGTAGACATGTCTTCTAAAAATCAGCGATCATGTTTATGGGTTTATAATTTTTTTTATTAATTAAACATTTCTTAAACCATAAACATGATCGCTGATTTTAGAAGACACGTCCACATACATGAAGTCACATCCCTTAAGAGTCAGACAAAAGGATGCAATCTTGCAAATATCGTGGGACAGCAGGATTGACAGGAATATCCAGACAGTTATTCACTCAAAACTAAACTAAAAAGCAAACTGTGGAACCAGCATTTGGTTTGTTAGGTCCAGTTTCCACATTGAGTATATTTACATGCACAAAATATTCCATTTCTTGTCTTAACTCCAAAAAAAGACAACATTCCTACCAGGCTGTTTACTTGACTAATGAAAATGAATTTCACTGATAACACTGTTTCCATGCAGCCATGCAGACTCTGATTAACGCTCTCTAACATGTCGTTTATCACATCCACATAAGGAAAAGCAGAACAGCTGGAGCTGCTTTTGCTTCTTTGACTCAAAATCAGATTTTTTAAAGAGTTGTTGGACTGTGCGAACACACCCTCCCTCTTTCACTCCTTCAAGCACCTTCAGACATAACGACCTTATTCTATCACAATTTCTTTTTCTTTGGCATCATGATTTAGACACTGTTCTCTAAAGAACAAGAACTCTCTGAGTCAATCTGTAAAATAGTCTAATAGACAGGCTGATGGGTGAATCACAGTCTGAGCCGGTGTCCCTTTACACCAGACAGTTAGAACAGATAACCAGCTCAATTAAATGTCGACTCCCTCCCTCTGCACACTGAATTTCAGTCTCTTCCTTCTGGATGAAGGTTAATGGTCCCGAGGTGGAGAACGAAGAGCTGCTTTGTTTCAGCGGCCATCACTCAGACGAGTTACAGAAGCAACATTTTTTTGTTGAAATTTTATTTTAGTGGTTTATTCGTGGTTATTATTTAGTGGTTACTGGAACCTTGAGTACTTTAATAACGTCTGCCTATTGTCTGTGTTGTTTGTAAAATGTGTGTAAGGATGGATGCTTCATCTACTGCACAGCAAATCTACCCACAAGTACAAATAAAGTAACCTGAACATGCGTTTCTGTTCACCTGATGACTGCCTGTTACCTCTCTACAGTCTGATCTCACACTACGATAAAATCCCCCCCAAAATACACAAAAACAATAAAGACAAAATGACATAAAATAGACAAATTGATGTTCAGAGCAGATAAGGTCAAGTAACACACATTATTCTGAGTTATACAAGCCCAAACTCTCCACATCACAAAATCTCTACTGGCTAGTTTTGTCAGTTTTTTATAACGTTTGTCTGGAATCATTAATTTGGACAGAAACACGCCATCGTAATACTGTGCTGTACTGCAGAAAGGCAGCAGATAATCATCCTGACTTACTGCCAATCCCTGGGTGAAACTCAAGTAAATAAAGTCAATATCACACTACCCTTTCCTCTTTGCCTTGCTACAACTCCTCCTCTTACTACTGCATGCATCAAAGTTATGTTAAAACGTTAACCCAGGAGGCAAAAGAACACAGAGCACACGGAGGCTGAGCGTGGGTTATGCTCGTTTCCTGCACAGCGCTGTGTGTAGCAGCATAACTCCGCATGCAGAGAAGCCGAGACTGCACTTTGGTTCTCATTGCCGAGGTCAGGAGGGCTCACAAATTGAATCATCCCTCCTGTGGAGTGAGTGTATCATCTCATTCAGTCAATGGGATAAACAGAGGTCTACCACTCAAGGGCTGCGGGTTAGAATTAACAAGCCGACAGGTCAGGGTTACAGAGCAGTACAGCAGGAGCACACCGCCTAAATAAAGCTGCTGGCTACAACTGCTCTCACTACACTGGGGTAATGGGCTTGAACTGACCTGTACTCACTGTGGAATAATGTGTCAACGTATATGTGTGTGTGTGTGTGTGTGTGTGTGTGTGTGTGTGTGTGTGTGTGTGCAGGGAAGATGAGGGTTAGCAGCAGGGAGGGGGAGGAGGAGTTGGAGGGGCAGATAAATGAAGCAATGGATCTTGTGTAAGAAAAAACACACACAGGCTAAACATGCTGGCAGCAGCAGCAGGCACATAATCCCATCCATCTAGTTTCTATACCTGCTTATTCCTGGAAGTTATCCCAGCATGCACTGGGTGAAAGGCAGGGAAACACCCTGGACAGGTCAGCAGACACAAGCTGTAATGTGACAGATTAAAACGTAGGGAAGCACACTGTAGCTCCCCGCTTAGCTGACAGAAGTTATTTGTGGACGCTGATGATGAGGTTTAATGATGTGGATTATGTGGCCATGAGATAATCATAAAGTTTGTGTGTCCTTGAAAAGGGACGGGCACGACGCCGGGTATCGTTTGACATTTTTTACAGCTGATGCTTTAAACATTAGTCTGATATCTGAGTTTCTGTGCTGATATTGAAACAATACTCTGATACGGCACAAAGCAAGGCCATTGTTTAATGTTTCAGGGAGTGGGGAGCTACAGCAGCACAACGCTGACTCTCCATCAGGGTTTGCATCCAAACTTAACCAAACACCAAATGCATCGACCTCCACAATGCTAGTCCAGTCGGATTCCGGTCTTAAAATGTCAAGATTAGGATCGCACGGTGTCTACCATATTGGCGTAAGACAATATCCACAGTGAAACATCCTGATGGACGATGATGTGGGGGAGTAGGCTGCCACTTTCTGACCCACCCACCAGAGCCCAGATATTAATATAATGTTACTAGTAAATTAAAATAGTAATAAAGAAAACATCTGTGAGCCCAGCAGATGCGATCAGATATTGATAAGCGACGACAGAAAATCTTCACGAGGGCTGCAACAACTTTGGTCACCAAAAAGGGTACCACAACGCCCACCTGGCAGCCTGCGGCAGAGCCCTGAATCTCAGCCCAAGTCCGATTGGGCCCGACCTGTTCTGCCATGTTGTTGCCGGGCCAGGCTACAAGTTCTCATTATTTCTCTGGGCTTGAATCAGGTCGGGTTCTCGCCAGTTTACTGGTACTTTGCTGTTGTTGTTGTTATGAAACTGGCAGTTCTCGTGCATAAGTAGCAGGAGTTTTAATGGACTGAATCGAGAGGGAAACAGAGGGAGGGGGGGACTGCGACTGAGAGAGGGGAAAGTGACAGAACAACAGAGCAATGTAGAGGAGAACCAGAAGAGAGTGTGTGAGACAGAGGGATGGAAAACAAGAGGAAGACAGAAGGGTGGGCTGCGAGGCGATTTGATTGGCATTGTTTGTATCTGCCTCCCCAGCAGTGGGAGTGATGTGTGTAAAGGCTCAGACATACTTTCCCCATTGAATGTCTGCAGAGAGTTGCAGTAATGTAGATGCACATGCAGTGGTAATCATAGTACAACTGACTGTCCTCTTCAGCCCCAAACAGTAACAGGAGCACTGGGAGGTGAAAGTGAAAAGTGAAACTTAGCAGTGCTGCTGGGTCTGCAGTGAATGTCTGTCAAATATCCAACTGAAAACTAACTTCACCGTGGTGAGGCAGCTGCAGCCAGATAGATCAGTGTTTTGGACTGGACTGGACTTTGGAACAAGAGATTGGGCATGCGCAGTTGGTGTGCTTACTATACCTACAGTCGGAGCAGTCACAAAAAATGGGCTGCACGCAAGCGTCCTCATAGCGGTTCATGTGGACTTTCACAGACATGTGTGGATGGCAACATTTACGTCACATGGAGCAAAGCAGACCCTTGCCAACACGTGGATGCAGAAACTGTGAATTGGCTTTATCATGCACGTGATCATCTGTGCGCTGCATCACCACAGACCACCGTGCCATTAGATGCACCGCAAACCACAGCCCTCCCCTGGCCAATCTGTCATGTACGAGAAGACAGACTGATGAAATAATGGAAGAACGAGAAGAAAAAGAAGTGGTGTGATGAAACATATCAGCCCTTAGATTGTTATAAATGTTTTCATTTTCTAAAAAATTAAAATATGATTTCTACAGTAGAGATTCTGGTTTTTAATCGGGCTTGGACCCAAAGCTGCTGCCGGGGTTTATGCTCGGGTCAAGCTTGTACAGAGAGATCAGAGCTCTAACCTGCAATTTGTCTGACAGATAAATCCGAATTTTTACTTTTTAAGGCCCCGACACAACAAGCTGATGGTTGGCCGTCAGTCAATCTTGAGCCATCGGTAATCATCTGTCACCCGAGTTGGTGTGGTATGTCCTGAACCGTTGCCCCTCGTCGGCCCCCATCAGAATGTTTTTTGACAGATTCATCATGTTAAATCAGTGTCGGAGAATGAAACCACTCTGATTGTCATTCAGTTCAGTGCATTAGAAGAGAAACAGAAGTGAGGAAAGTAAACAAACGACTAAAGTCAAGAGGAAGTAGGACCAAAACAAATTTGTTACGTTACGTTACGTTGATACGGTAAGATTGAGCTTTTTAGCAGAGACGTTTCCTGATGGTTAGTGTTACTGTCCACTGGCACACAGTAAATACGTTCTGTTCTTTCAACATTAGATTGTGTTGTTAATGTGCTAACTGGCTAACTAGCATCAAGATGGTCTTCCTGTTTCCCCTTTATGAATGACGATTACAGACTGTCACTGTCTGCGGGTGTAGAGAGTAATTTCCTCTCACACAGGTGCAGAATGTATGTGCTGATTGGCTGTCAGCTGTAGTCTTTGTGGTGTGTTCATGTGCACATTTTTGGCTGAGACACGGTGATGTCAGGTTACGCAGCAGGGGGCCTTTGTCGCCCTAAGTGCTCTTAAGATTGTTTGATGTGTCATGGCTTGTTAAGCACACAATGAACGCCATTCGCTCAACCGCAAATCTGCGTCCCAGTGTTGGTGTGCATGATGGTGAGCTGAGGCTCAGTGGTGAAGGACCAAAAACCATCGGCATAACAAAAAAATAGCAGCGAGGACGATGACACGAGGTTAGAAAATGAATACTGTGATTATTTACAGATTCAGATAAAATCCCAGTTAGCTGCTTTGTCAGATTACATGCTGCACTTCTTTCCATGCACAAGCTGTATGCTCTTGTGCTTTTGGTGTAAAACTGCAGGACCTGTGAGAACAGGTTTTCCTGCACACCATTTTTTGCCTCAAAAGTTAAACATTGTCTTTAACCAAGCGGACGTAAAATAACTTTAAGTCTATAACTGGCATCAGTTTGATTTAAATCAGGACATATCGTACAATAACTTAACAAGAATGATGTATGAATGTTCTGAATTCTTCCAGGGAGGAATATTTTTGTACTTGATGTTTCAGACTTCTGTTTGATAAGCACCGAAAAATGTTGAATAATGATACCCAGCCCTAGACAGGAGCACAAAAGACATAAAGTTCTGCTGTCTGTTACCGTGGTTACAATGTTTCTAACGTCAGCTCTGATGATTGCACAAGTCAAGATGACCCAGATCACACCGATATCCAAAAATCATAGTCACAGTTTGTACGTGCCTGTGAAGTGGAGTGAATCAAACTGCCTCGACTCTTTGGTTCTTCCCTGTCCTGTGGGTGAACTGGGATACACAGCAGTTTGCAGGGTTCACCAGCAGAGCAGCTTTTAACTAGCGGGGAGACACAGCAACCCTCCGACACAGACACAAACACTACCTGCAGCCTTCTGTGATTTACCCATCCCACAGCAAATTACACTCAGCACAACCTCAGTGGTAATGTGAAAGCACCCATTTCACCGCTACACACAAACACCACCCCTGGCCACAGCAGACAGCACAACACCGACCGGCTGGGGTTTGAACACAAGCAGTGCTGCTTGAGTGTGTGTGTGCGTGTGTGTGTGTGCGTGCGTGTGTGTGTGTGTGTGTGTGTGTGTGTGTGTGTGTGTGTGTGTGTGTGTGTGTGTGTCTGAGTGGGTGAGGAGTGTGAGGCAGTCTTTGTGCACAAACACAGACTGGTTGAACAGATGGTGATCAAGCTAAAGCTGCTTAGCGTCAGAAGGGTTTGGTAGGACGGCACCGTGCCCAAGCATGCAAGAGACGCACACACACACACAAACACTTGTACACGTGCACACATGTGGTATAAACATAGATCAAACTCAGACTGAAATAAATACTATGGGAAGTGTTGCTGCGTAAACTGCCACTGTGACCGTAGGGGGGTTTCTGCAGTGTTCCTGTGCTGCATGTACGCATGCATGAAGCCCTCTGTGGCTCGCTCTCACACACACAGAAACACACACACAGGCCACTGGGTCACCAGTTCACTGAGCAGGAACATTCCTCTGTGTCCCCAGTTCACCATCACATGACAGGCATTTAGTTTACAGGCTGCCTCTGAGTGCAATTAACCAAGACACACACACACACACACATTGAGTGAGATATAAATTCCACAGTAACCCGCCAAATCCATCTGTTGGTCCTTCAGTCCATTCACTCATCCACTGATTAATTGAATCTTTACTGGATAAATGGGCAGCACACAAACACAGCCTCCTCTGCATTTAAACAATTAAAGCTATTGTTGAAAATTAAAAAACACACTGTTGAATAGTTACGCTGATTTTCTAGCTAACCTATTCTGCTCATTTTCAGGTTCATACTTGTATTTTGGGTCTTTACTACAACATGTTAACATCCTTTAATGGTCAGAAAACACGTTATTGTCCTCATACTGTCTGGACTGCAACACCTGTGTTCACCCTCAGTCTGAAACGCTCCATTTTAGTGCCTGTTTTTAAGCTCCCCTCCTGAGAAAATTCCAGTCTGCTCTCATTGGTCACACGGACATGTTCCAGTGGGAATATGATCCAAAATCAGGGAGAAATGAACAATACTGGCAAAAACGTTTACATGTTTCCCTGACATAACAGGGCACTTCACCAATAAAAGTTTTTTAACACAACCTGACATGTTCCAGCAGGAATATGGTGTAAAATCAGGGAGAAATGAACAACATCGCCATCTAAGATTACATGTTTCCCTGACGTTAGCATGTAGCTACATGTAGCAGGGTACTTGCAGCTGAGGAATGACTGTGAGTAGCAGCACTTTCTACTGTGAAAAAAATCACCAATAAAAGCTTCAATATCAAATCTTCGCAATATGATCTGAAATCAGGGAGAAATGAACAACATCGCCAACCAAGATTACATGTTTCCCTGATATTAGCATGTCGCTACATCTAGCAGGGTACTTGCTGTTGGGGAATGATTGTAACACACTTATTGTCCTTTGTATGATCAAAAATCACCAATAAAAGCATGGTAACACAACCTGACATGTTCCAGCAGGAAAATGATGTGAAATCGAGGAGAAGTTTGACATTGGCAACCAAGATTATGTTTCCCTGATATTAGCATGTCGCTACATCTAGCAGGGTACTTGCAGCTGGGGAATGACTGTAACAGAAAGTAACAGCACTTTCTACCTTGAAAAATCGCCAATAAAAGCTTGTGAACACAACCTGACATGTTCCAGCAGGAATATGATGTAAAATCAGGGAGGAATTTACAACAACAGTACCTAAGATGATATGTTTCCCACATTAGCATGTTGCTACAGGTAGCGGGGTACTTGCAGCCATGGAATGACTGTAATGGAATATAATGGCACTTTCTACTGTGAAAAATCACAAATAAATAGCTTGTAAACACAACCTGACATGGTCCAGCAGGAATATGATGTAAAATCAAGGAGAAATTTACAACATCAAAAAACCCAGATAACGTGCTTTCCTGATGTTAGCATGTCGCTACAGGTAGCAGGATACTTGTAGCCAGGGAATGACTGTAATTGAGTATAATGGCACTTTCTACTGTGAAATACCTTGTAAACACAACCTGACATGGTCCAGCAGGAATATGATGTAAAATCAGAAAGAAATGTACAACATGGAAAACCCAGATAACATGCTTTCCTGACGTTAGCATGTCACTACAGGTAGCAGGGTAATTGCTGCCAGTGAATGACTGTGATGGAGTATAACTGAGTTTCTACCAATAAAAGCCTCAAAACCAAATTTTCACAGTGTAATCCAAAATCAGTGAGAAAATAACAGCACTGCCAACCAAGATTACATGTTTCCCTGATGTTAGCATGATGCTACATCTAGCAGGGTACTTTTTTATAAGGGAATGAGCATAACGGAGTATAGCAGCACTTTCTACTGCAAAAAATCCCCAATCAAAGTTTGTAAACAAAACCTGACATATTCCAGCAGGAAAATGATGCAAAATCAGGGAGAATTAACAACATCGGCGACCAAGTGTTTATGTTTCACTAACGTTAGTATTTAGCTACATGTAGCAGTGCATGTAATGTTCACCCTTTCAGTAGTGTGCCTGGAGTACCATATAAAAAATTATCATGAGCTGGCATAAGCTTGTCTCAAAAAGTAGAAAAAACATTGGAAACAGTATTCAGAACAGTCTGAAGCCAGAGGTTTTTGCTCACAGGGAAAACTTATATTAGCAGTTATCTCATTTTTTGAAAGTCTGGCCTTGTTTAATTTGAACATCCAACACTGTAACATAAGGAAACTCATTATAGATCCCCTTTAACTGTCTGCACAAAGTAGCAGTGGGGAAAGAAAGGGAAGAGTGACAAAAAGGAGAGCTTTCGTCCAGCTTTCTCTAAAACCTCTTGGACGGTGAGGAGCCGAGCTCCGTGGGGAAATTTACCATTCCAACTGAAAGATAACACCAGCTTGCAAACAATGAATTTGTCAATTTCAGGAAGTCAGCACTTAGAGCCAAATGAAAAGTCTATCTGAAATTAACTCAAACTCCAGCAGGAATACGTCTCAGCCTCAAACTTTGTTGAAGCAGGTACATTGGGTCAAAGAGCTCTCATTAGTAATGCAGTCAAGTTCTCCACGGCTGCGTTATCTCCCTCCACGCTACAGTCCAGTCACTCCACCTCTGACCCCCCCTTCGCAGCACAGCAAATGTCAGGCCTTGCTCGAGGCTGCACTCTATACAGCAATGAACAAGAGGCCCTGGAGGAGCTGGGACAAACAGAGGACAGGCGGGCGAGATGGGCAGTGATGAAGAAAAATGTCGAGCCTTGAATAAGAAGCATACTTGAAGAAGTAAAAAGATGAAATGTAAAAAAAACATGGAGGTAAAAAAGTTTGGGTCTAAAGGAGCAGGAGAATGGATGATTATTTAGAGAGACAAACTGAACAAAGACTTTGTTTTTCATACTACATCATTTTTTAATTCAATTTACTGAAACAGACAACAAGTGTGGATCGCAGCAGAAAAGCTCTTAAATATAAATCAAAGGGGTGACAG
Source organism: Epinephelus fuscoguttatus (assembly GCF_011397635.1). Classification (NCBI taxonomy): domain Eukaryota; kingdom Metazoa; phylum Chordata; class Actinopteri; order Perciformes; family Serranidae; genus Epinephelus; species Epinephelus fuscoguttatus. The sequence goes on from NC_064764.1 coordinate 39,039,143, forward strand.
TCAGTCAGATGCAGTACGGTGCATCCTCATGTTTTATTCAAACTCAGCTGCTGACAGTCACTGTCCTAAATGTAGAACTACAACTTTACTTTACTTTTGATATCATGTTATATTAAGTGTCGTCTTTTCCTGGTTTTAAAGGCTGTACTGCAGTAATATGATGTAATGTTCTCAACTTGGCAGACTGTTCTAGCTGCTTTATTACGCGTCATTACCCACTAAGTCATATCCACATTACAGAAACTTCATTGTGTAAATATTAAGGCTGCCCCCTGATAGTCGACCAAACGTTTGTCGACCAGAAAGGTCATTAGTCGGCAAGATTTCATTGGTCGCTTAGTCGCAGAAAAAAATACAAAACAAACTACCGTGTCACTATGAGGAGCTAATATAAATCCAAACCTATATGACTGGACCATGTGAGAATTTACTTTGAAAGGACAGACACAGGAAGTGTCCACACTCAGCAGTCAGACAGGAGTCAGGTTAATCTCCAGGGCTGGTACCTGTGGTTATTCCACAGGCTAGTTAATAACATGTCGGGCAGGAAATCCACAGTGTGGGATCATTTTGAGAAGGTGAAGGACGAACCCAAGGTGATATGTAAACTCATCTTCATTGGTTGACTACAAACATGACGTATCATCTGAAACATGGAAGTAGCTACATGCCCATTAGCCCACAGCGTCATTAACAGGCGGCTCGCTCAGTGTGTGACGTGCACTTGGAGATAAAACATAGGCCTATATTAATGAAGGTTCATTAGTACGGTTTGTATTTCTCTGTAATGTAGCACAGTGTTAACAATGTTACTGATACTATTCTTTCTCACACCTTCAACTCAAACCACCAAAATATATCATTTAATCAATACATTAACATGCAGGCAACTTGTCGACTAATGGACCTAAATGACAACATTTGGTTGACTAGGAAAATTCGTAGTCAAGGGCAGAGTTACGGTGGAGCAGATGAGAAGCTTATTCACAGCAGGGCGAGCCTCGACAAAAAGGTTTAAGGGACACAATCGATCCATCAGGCCTGCAACACTCTAAAGTAGGAAAGATTAACTTCAGAAATCTGTGAGGAGAAAGGAGGTGGAGCGAGGCAGACGGAGGGAGAGCATGACGGGGAGGGAAGAAACCGCTTTGAACCGCAGACGGCTCAAGTGGCGGAACTGGGCGTCTTGGAAGAAATCAACTGTACATGGAGGAGCCATTCTGGCTTTGAATGGGCCTCAGCTGCACACAGCGTCAGCCATTATAGCTGTGAATAGAAGTCAGCTGCACATGGGCTGTTCTGATGATTCCTGCACTTTAGCCACCCTCACTAAAATAACAGGAAGAGGGTGCGAGAGAGGGAAAGGGTGGAGGGGAGACAGAAAGAAGAGAAACATGGACAGGAAGAGAAAGAAGTGGCAGTCGAGGAGCAGGGTGAGTCCCATTCGTGCAAACACGCCTCCTTCATATTTCCCAGATTTTACTCCAGTATTTTGGAGTTTATCCAAACTGTGAGCAACATTACACTCACCCCAGTACCTCCATTATCAGCTCAGGGCTAAATGTTTATCACAGCGTTTACTTCACATAGTCTGACATCATTAACATGGATTTATGAACTACATAAGACACTACTTGTCAGTGAATCATGGAGGCCGGGTTGACCAAGGTTACTCCAAAGTGTGTTGATCTCATTATATCAAGATGTTGACTTAAAACCCTCTCTTCTTGGGATTATGATTTATTATCTCATTATCTGCTAGTAATTACATGAAATGGGTTTCTCAAGGTCAAAACATGTTGCTGAGCTTGTAATGTATTGAATGTGCTGCACTGCTTATCAAATAAAGTGTTGATCAGTGTTGTGGTCTCTCCTTCACACAGTTAAACTCTAACCTTTCAACAGACACAGTTATAATGTAGATTATAGTGTTAAAAAATGAAATGCTCCTCATTATGTATGGTTACCAGGCTTTAATATCTCCAAAATCACAGGCTCATCTTAAAAACACGAAGTCATAGCGTGCATGTTCACGCTACTATTGATGATTCATATAACATGTATTTTATATTTAATGTAAAACAAAACCTGACTGGCCTGTGGAGTTTAAAATAGGACAGTCACGAATATGCTCTGCTGCTGCCTCTATAATTAATTCATTGTAATGTGGACACTTCTTCGGTAATTGCTGTCGGCTCCGGTAACGGTAATGATAACACTTTTGACCCATTTCTGATCACCTCTCCTCCTTCACTCATCCCTTCTCTACTTCTTTGGCTGTTACTTCTGGGAAAGCAGCGAGAGAAGGAGGGAGTGCAGCAGTGTTCACTCTCCTCTCACCCAAAAAAAAAAACCAGGAATATAAGGATATTTTGGATTCTGGAGAAAAGATAGGTCAAGAGACAAAGCACATACTGTATGAAAACAACGCCTTTACAAGATAAACTACTCAAGAAGCATCATGTACCTGGCCGGGCGACTCACTTGCTCTGACCTATAACCATCAAAATCGGCTCATCCAAGTGGATGTTTGTGCCAAAATTGACGAAATTCCCCCAAGGCCGTTCTTGAGATATCGCATTTCCAAGAATGAAACAAATGAGGTCACAGTGAGCTTGATCTTTGACCATCAAATTCAGCTCATCCTTGAATCCAGGTGGACATTTGTGCCAAATTTGACTTTGAAGAAAGGTATTCACACATCCAACTGTCTCAGATTCAGGTGTGTTAGAAAATATCACTTGAGTCTTTGAACAGAAAATCCCACACACTGCTCGTGCTCAGCTTCACAATGTATTAGTAACACTAATGTTTCGGTCGTCCTGGACCTTCGTCAAGTGTTCGACACCTTTATCTCCAACACTGAACTTAAATAGAAATTGCACGGAAGCTCTCCCCTTTATTTTAGTTATTTTCTATGAGGAGACTTTTTACACAAACTTCCATGAACAAAATATTTTCAAGATTCAGTTACAGCAATAAAACGCTTGTTCAACCAACAACAGCCCTTCTGTTTTCATTCCTTTAAGGGTCATTCTGACTAATGATAAATTCTGTTACACTGTGAGACTGTGAGATGGTTATCATACCATGAAAATATCATACCGTTGCAACACTAGACCATCAAAAATCAGCTCATCCTTGAATCTAAGTGGACGTTTGTGCCAAATTTGACCAAATTCCCTCAAGGCCATTATAGCGTGTTCACAAGAATGAGCAAGTTACAAGTTCCCCCTGGACACTGACCTTTGACCACCAAATTCTAATCAGATAATCATGAGTCCAAGTGCTGATTGTGCCAAAATTTGCAAACTTCCCTCAAGGCTGGTACTTATGATATCGTATTTATGAGAATGGGATGGACAAACAGACAGATGGACAACCTTAAAACATAATGCCTCAGGCCACAGCAGTCACCCGAGCGTAATCATAAAAAACATACATGCAGACTGCAATGCAAAAATGCTGAAGCTAATGATGGTGACCAGCAGAAAACAGTTGTTTTGTCTGTGAATCTTGACAGATATATTGAGCCAAATTTCATTCTCTTGTTTAATGTTCTAGTGGTTAGGCTGTTTTATGTGTTGGTGGAGCCAAATTAAAGTCAAATTTACTGCTGTACGTGTTGTATTTTTTCTTTTGTGGCCAAAACCAGAAAGAAAAGGGGTTGCAGCTTCCTCTGTAGCTGACTGTGTTGAATGGGCAGATGATGTCATCCTCTATCGATCGTAGGCCTCTGAACTGAGTCAAACTGAGACTGAGGCAGACACTGCATTATCAGCAATATCTGCAGTGCTGTATCGTTGACCAAAGAATTAATAAAACATCATGTCACAATGAAACTAGTGATTTACACCCCTCATTTTAAAACACATCCCTGGCCTGGTTTATGTGGTGTGTGAAGCTGCATGTGTGTGTGTGTTGACCATGTTGAATGCAGTTCTCACACTTAGTCGAGTGTAAAAAGTAAACACGTGTGACCTCTGGGCTCACAGTTCACAGCAATAAGCACTTAATGACCTCAAGACAACAACAGCTCCTGACCTCTGCTCCCTGCACTGCAGCTGACCTCTCAGGTAGGAGGTGTTGCAGTGACTTTAATCTGTTGATACTACGGCTGACCCTGTGAGAGGATGTGGATGTGAACTGGCTACAGAGAGAGAAGAGCGTGTGCTGCATTCCATGTCACGTTAACCAATGGGAATTTACGACAGCATCAAAAAGATAGGGTGCCCTATATTGCATGCCATCTATCTGCATCTTTGTGTGTGTGTGTTGCTGTAGTAAAAGGTGATTTGCGGGCTGCACTCCTTTCCTACTTCACAATGCATCAATCATGCTGTGTCTCATTCCGTAAATGTCACCAGCTTTACGACACACACAAGTCCACGGCATCACTCAGACTCAGACTATGGCCGACCTGCATTCACACACGTCAGTCAGTCAGTCGGGTCATCGAACACAACAAAGCAGGAAGTCGCAGGAAGCTGCTTCACACCAGCAGCTCCTGACAGAGATGACACGCACATTCTCTCAGCTGTCGGATTACACAGGTGACGCTGCAATCAAGTCATCTGTTCACTTCTCTGCATAAACAATACAAAAAAAAAAAAAAAAAATCAAACAATGCTATCTTCAGAGGAAATAGAAAACGTTAATACGTCCTGAGGAACCTACAAAGGGAAAACATAAAGGAGAGATAATGTAGGAACAATCGCAGCCTCACTCTTATCAGTGAAAGCACAATGAGACTGAAATGAATAGGAAGTGAGGAGCTCAGGACCGTTACACTCTATCAGGAGACATAATGAAACTTCAGCCTGGAGGAGACATTGAACAGAATCGACACTAAATGAACATCATTAACATGTTTACACCTCGTATTGAGCCTCAGGAGAGGAGGGAGTCAGAGTGAGACACACGAATGATGAAATAAACCAAACAGATACTGTGTCAATAGAGTTAATAGTTAAAAAGCTGCGACTTAATAAGCTCCTCAATGACCTTTGTTTCCATGACTAATACCAGCCAGCACCAGCGTCATTAAACACTAACTGTGTAGGAGCCTAAATGCAGTTTTTACATTTGTAACTTTTACGATGAGGGTACTGTTAATGTTGTATCGTACCTTTAACTGACCCTTTTTTACACTCTCACCAGTAGGGGGAGTTAACTGCAGTGAAGGGTGGAGCCACACAGTTATTTGACCTCCTGTCTTTTACATCTTTTACCTTTTTCTGTTCCTCTTTGTTCTGGATAATGTTGACTTTAGAAATGGATGATTGTCTCTGTACCACCTTTGAGTTTTGAAGTGAACTGTTAAACTTTATCGTGTGGTCCAGTGGAATTTTTAGCGTGTGGATTAAGACGAAGGGGACGATTACAGCGTCAAGCTGTGGCTTTACTGATTGGAAACCTACCCATTGCCTGTATAACATGTAACATGCAATATCATTGATGAAAAAAGAAGAGACTAAAATGTAGTTTAAAAAATAAGAAATTGACTAAAATCTCTATTTCTGTTGAGGAGAAAAAGAGGAGACAAAATATTATAGGAGTCTGTTCCTTGCAGCAGTTTTGTTTCCTGTGCTTCACAAGTCTCAGTCTACGGATCGACCGATTATCAGCTGTGATGTTCAGCATTTTCACGATTATCTGAATTTTTCTCATTCGCCAGAAATAAAAGCAATTCAAACGTGCTAATTTGGCTCTGTTGCTGCTTTTGTCTGCCACCGATCTTACTGGTCAGACTTCACAAATAATACTTCACAATCAACGCTGAAGGCTGCTGTGCCACAGACCAACAGACTGGAGCCGCTCCAATCACCGAGCCGAGCTACATGATGACTGTACGGATGCAGATGTTACTGAAGTTGCAAAACCACCTGTTGTTTCTGCAGGTAACATTCTGCCATTACTCTAGTTGTACTTACAAGATGAAACTTCAATGGTATAAGGACTGCAAGGAGAGGATTACAGAGTGAGATGGCGCCTGGATGCCGGCAACCGATTTGAGGAGTTACAACAATGATAGTTTATAAACTATAAACACAGTTAATCACTGAAAATACAGACATTTTATTCACCTGATATAATAATGAGGATGTGCTGAAGTGCATCGACACTAAAGTGTATTTCCCACCCCAGCCCACTAGGTAGCTGTACCTACACTAGTTGCCAACAGTTGCCAACTGCTAGTAACGGAAGAAGAAGAGGAAAAACTTGGAGGCAACAACAAGTTTCTTATCAAAATCGTCTTATTAAAAATTTGAAAAACTTAGTAACGTTAAGCATCCAACCAGAGCAACCTGAGTTGATACTACGGCCGACCACGCTGGAAATAGAGCAGTGGGCTGAAGCAGAGCGGCGCCTCGCGTTGGCCGGTGCCGGTGTGGGTTTGTTCATAGAATGTAATGGAGGCGGGCGCTTTGACGTGCGTTGTATGGTGGCGGTGTGTGTTGCACTTTACTTCAGAGAACTAGCAGGGACAAAAGCCATCTGCTGCGTCACCTCACGTCGCCTGTCTTGCCAAAAAAGTTGCACATGAACACACTGCAAAAACAAACTGATGGCCAACCAGCACGTTTATTCTGCGCCTGTGTGGGAGGAAATAACTCTCCACACCAGCAGATGTCAGTAGTTTGTGATTGTCATCCAAAAAAGCTCCCAGTGTCTGTGAGCCACAGATTCCCCTCACTTGCTATGGTGAAATAAAATCAATGAATCAGTAAAAACAAATTTGTTGATTTCTTCCCGTGGTGTTGAATGAAAAACACTTGGGTTCAGTAAATGTCTGCTATCAGTCAGCCTGGTGGAGGCAGTTTGGGTCGGCCACACTGTGCAGGAGCTGCTGCTGATGGGACAGAGACACCGAAAACAGGTCAGATTCGGTGTGGATTTTAAACTACTGTCTCTGTGGCAACACCAGTAACACTACCAATCACATTTCGCGACAAAATATGACAATGTCCATGACATACGAAAGTTCTCGATGTGCGTGACATGAAGGAAAAGTGCTGAGCGACACTTCTTTCTGTCGAAAATACATCACTACTGTCTCAAAAAGTGTCACACACCCAATTATAAATTAGACTTGAAAGATAAGAGACTGACACCAGCAGCTCTCACCATCATTAAGCTCCAGAGAAGCTTGAGTGGTCAGCTCCGGTGCAGGGGGAATTGTTAAACAGCACTGAATTGACAGCTTTTCGACATCTTTGATTGGCTTAGCTGTGTCCTCTTTATTTATCTGCCTCTGTATCTCTCTTCCTTACGCATGTAGAAACACACACATCGATCCGGCTGCTGACAGTAAAACTTCAATCACAGTTCACTCTGGCTGCTGTACGTTCTGACTCTCAGACAAAAATAAATTATGGTAAAAGTGACAAAATTTGCAGCAGGAACAGTGTCGATCTGACGCAAAAGCAGCTAGGTACATTAGGGACATCGATGCAGAGAACACAGGCGCTGCTGGTGTGAAAATTCATGAGTCTGCAGTTTATAGAGTTATAAAGTGAACAAACCACAGACCGAGCAAACACTGAAAGGAACAAAAAAAACACGGTCCTGCCTGGTCCCAAGAGAACAAGACACAAAAGCAAAGAGTGTATTAGAGACTGTGGGTGGACACCACTATACGTCTTGTGTTAATGCAGACCAGCTGAGCAAAGAGAATGAACCTCCCTCTATTGTTTAAAGAACGTGTTTAATGTTAAATTATAACAAACCACATACCCTTTTCTCACATGCTGTAACGTAAGGCATTCAGACGCAGTATTTTTAATCATAAAACAGGCTTGGTGAGGTTACACTGTGTCCGCTGTTCTGACTGAAGGCCAGCGTGTGTTGTGCAATTCAGAGTTCTGCAGGATGAGTTCAATGTGTTTGACTTATGTCCCGTGTGTGTAATCTAGAAAGGGTCAAGACCCAGTTATAACAACATAAGTCTGTTATGATCAGCCCCCTCCAGCCTCCTGGGCCTGTAAAAGCCTGAGTGTGCATGTGTGTGTGTGTGTGTGTGTGTGTGTGTGTGTGTGTGTGTGTGTGTGAATTAGAGCTGGACTGTGTATGCATTAGACACTGCAGCAGGATTTCATTTCATTTTGGGGATGATAACTTTGCCAAAGTCATTTCTCTAATGTCACTTCACTAATGTGATTATCAGCAAAACTGGAAAAAGTTTGACCCCGTATCACCAGAGAGGGAGACGCAGAGAGGAGCGTTTGATGTGCTTTAGTTCAGTGGTTTAAGCGCTTTATACTGACAGCGATAACCCCTCTTATAGGAATACTCCCCCTTCTCCTTTCAGCATATTATCTGATCGGTCTAACTTCCTGGGCTGCTGATTGGCTGGGCTACAAAAGGAGGGTGGGAAGCCAGTGAGGGATCTTATACTTTTCAAGCCCAGTTCAGACCAAAGATTTGCAACAAGACGAGCTCAAACAGGCGATGTACCGTTCTGCAATGTTCTAAAAACCTGCCAGTTCACACCAAGTCACCACCATGAGACGGCGTATCATCTCTAGTCAACGACTCTCTGCGCTTCTGATCTGTAGCGTTGACAGGAAGTGACCACCATGAGACGGCGTATCATCTCTAGTCAACGACTCTCTGCGCTTCTGATCTGTAGCGTTGACAGGAAGTGACCACCATGAGACGGCGTATCATCTCTAGTCAACAACTCTCTCTGTGCTTCTGATCCGTAACGTTGACAGGAAGTGACCACCATGAGACGGCGTATCATCTCTAGTCAACGACTCTCTGCGCTTCTGATCTGTAACGTTGACAGGAAGTGACCACCATGAGACGGCGTATCATCTCTAGTCAACGACTCTCTGCGCTTCTGATCTGTAGCGTTGACAGGAAGTGACCACCATGAGACGGCGTATCATCTCTAGTCAACGACTCTCTGCGCTTCTGATCTGTAGCGTTGACAGGAAGTGACCACCATGAGACGGCGTATCATCTCTAGTCAACAACTCTCTCTGTGCTTCTGATCTGTAGCGTTGACAGGAAGTGACCACCATGAGACGGCGTATCATCTCTAGTCAACAACTCTCTCTGTGCTTCTGATCCGTAACGTTGACAGGAAGTGACCACCATGAGACGGCGTATCATCTCTAGTCAACGACTCTCTGTGCTTCTGATCTGTAACGTTGACAGGAAGTGACCACCATGAGACGGCGTATCATCTCTAGTCAACAACTCTCTGTGCTTCTGATCTGTAACGTTGACAGGAAGTGACCACCATGAGACGGCGTATCATCTCTAGTCAACGACTCTCTGCGCTTCTGATCTGTAACGCTGACAGGAAGTGACCACCATGAGACGGCGTATCATCTCTAGTCAACGACTCTCTGCGCTTCTGATCTGTAACGTTGACAGGAAGTGACCACCATGAGACGGCGTATCATCTCTAGTCAACGACTCTCTGTGCTTCTGATCAAATTTGCAGCTTTTCAGACTTATTTTGTGGCTGAATATAATTTGTAGCTTCTTCAAATCTGAATGATGATAGTGATAGTGAGATACTGGCTACAGCTGCATTTGTAGTAGTGAAGAAACAGCGAACAATACACCATGGGGCACCGTGAGGACGGAAACAGAGGGCTCGGAGGGGCGGAGCACCTGCCGCAGCAAGTGAACACACGGTCTGCGGTCATTTTGACTTGACCAGCGGACTTCACGACAAGCTGATTGCTGTTGAAACAGGTGACATGCTTTAAAACCAACCAGTGTCAGGTGACACCATCAGCCGACTTGAGTCAAGCTCAGACCGGCCAGTTCACACCGCTCCAACTTTTCTCTGCAACATTTTTAAACAGTTTCATCTAAGCTGGAGCTGAAGTTGCACTAGTGATTGTTGCTGGTTGACTGGGGCACCTTTATGAGGGGCAGTGGGAACTAAGGACGGGAAATGAGACCTGGTTCAAGTTGAGAACCATTTCCGAATTGTCCTATGAAGTCCTTTGACTGATGGACAGCTTCTTTTTTTTTTTTTTTTTTTTTTTTTTTTTTTAGGCAGGTGTGCATTGAGTGCCAATGACATGAAACACATGCATCTATTCGGGGTGAGAATCTCCAGGCACCTCAAAATGAATGTACTGAAAAGATTCAGAGGGCAACGATTTGATGATAATGCAATTATCGATGCATCACAATGCATCAAAATTTTCTACACATGATTTATTATTATTATTTTTGTGAAGAAACAAGACAACTCTTGCGAGTCTGCACTGTAGACTGTCCAGGTGCTGCTCTGCTCTCATGGCTGCTTCCTGCCTCTTTTATTCCATCACACATTATTAACAAACATTTAGATCAGTGGTTCCCAACTGGTGGGTCACGGTCCAAAAGTCGGTCACGGGTCCGCTCTGAATGGACCGCAAGTGACTAGCAAACGTGTTGAGTTTGTAGATGACACATTTTATTTTTAAGTACGAATTTCTGGCACAGAGCTTTTATTTTGAAGGGCCGCCTCTTGCTGCAGAGTGAGTGACTAACTGACAGAGACAGCAAACTAGCTCAGCGACATGGCCAAACACAAGTGTGACGCTGATGTTATAAACTGTGTGGACCTTGAAATAATGACTAAGGAGAAATCTGGACCAGTTGGGAGCCACTGGTTTAGATAGTGGTTTACTGACATTTGTGAATCGATGCCGAGTCGTCCACGCATCAATTATTCCCCCCACCACGATGAATAACACAGTCTTTTCGAGTTTCGTGGAAACATCACATCCAGGATAAGATCAAAACCAGGATGCTGATGTGGACGTAAACAAACTCTGTGAAAGAGGAAACTGTCTCCGTGTTGTTCTGTCATGCACAAAGTAAACAGTCAAAACAAAATTGATCGTGGTGATCTTTAAAGTTGAATGTGATGCAGACAACAAGGCAAGAGCAGCTGAGTGAGACAAGAAGCCTAATGAATCTCAGTGCGCGCACACACACACACACACACACACATGGTTGTATAACTCAGTTTCAGATCATAGCAGGGCCTCCATGTGTGAGGATGTAACAGCTACCCATATCACAACGAGTGCAGTCCTTTGGAGACGTGTGTGTGTGTGTGTGTGTGTGTGTGTGGTGCTGCATACTGCCAATGATCACTTTAAAGGGATCCAGCAGTGCCACAAATTCAATTAAATGTCTGACATTTCTCAGCATCGTCCTCCCGCCCAGGGGCTTCACTGTTCAGACACAAGAAGAGCAGAAAATGGGAAACCAGGAAAAAGAACAACGGAGAGAGTAAAACACTCGTTAGAGGGGGAGGAGGAGGAGGAGGAGGAGGAGGAGGAGGAGGAGGAGGTGGGTACAGTTGGAGCCAGTGTGACTGCATGTGGTGAAGAAAACACAGATAATTCAATGTTTTCATCAGCGACACCAGACAGAGAAAGAAAAACCTAACTGAAGAAACTGCACCCACACCTCCCTCTGACAGTATGCCTCCACCTTTCCTCTCTTCATCCCTCTGTTCTCCTCCAGCCTCCCCATCAATGGTCTCCTCTCCGTCCTCCTGTCTCTGTATCCATGCCGTCATCCCTCCCTCCTCTCTGTGGCAGAGTGGTTATGTAAGGAGGCACAGCTAGGCAGCTTATTTACGCTCCCATGGGGATTAGGCAGAAGCCTGGACATGCCAGCACCTGCAATGCTCACTGACAGTCCACGAATACACACTCACACACGCACACACACACACACACACACACAGGCGGAGGGCACTGCAGCAGAGCTGACAGGCTTTCCCTTAAACCCCCTCACAGAGAAGCGAGTCAGGGCGTAAGATGCACTTTGATGTGCGCATGCAGCGGCAGCAGGAGTAGGCCAGCGGGCTTAGACAGATAAACTGTGTTTGATGCGAGAGGCCACGACGTATACTTCTACAGTCGAGGGTATATGATCAAAGACCGCTTTAATATTTCAAGCCCAGATTAATGTTATGTTAATGCTATTAATGGTGCACGGCAGCAGAGTTATAAATATGCACCATATCTATGTTCAGTGATGCTCCGAGTGTTTTTATTCATATTTGCGTCATCATGGCAAAGAAACACGTAAACTGTCATCACACATTGGCAGGGGCGGATTGTAACTGAGTACTCAAGTACTGTAATTAATTTCTATTTTATGCTACTTATTACTTCTACTCCACTACATCTTTTTTACACTGCTAATTAGTTAATTAGCAGGTTCAGATTATGAATAAATCAACTTAAAAATTGATTTATGGATTTCTTTTATCAATAAATTATTTTATCTATGTATAAAGCTACCCTGCATTATAGAAAGTGGAGCTGCAACAGTTGTCAACTAATAAATTAATTGCCAAATAATTTGATAATTGAAAGAATCTCTCATTTCAGCTTCTTAAAATTGAATATTTTCTGGTTTCTTCGCTGCTCTGTGACAGGAAACTAAACATCTTCAGGTTGTGGACCAAAAAAAAAAAAAAAAAGCAGTTGAGGACGTCACCTTGGGCTTTGGGAAACACTGAACGACATTTTTTGACATTTTATAAACCAAACAACAAATCTAGTATTTGAGAAAATGATTATCAAAATGAATCAACAATGAAAATGATCATAAGTTGCAGCTGTACTATAAAGTAATCAGAATTAGCTCCACCTTTACCAGCTGCAACATTTAAGTGATGAACACATTAACGCATCGCTAATTACGATCCATTAATATCATATAAACTGTATGATTCTGCGTAATGAGTACTTTTACTGTTGGTACTTTCAGTATATTTTGTTGCTGATACTTTTGTGCTTTTACTCAAGTAAGATGAAACTTGAATGCAGGGCTTTAACTTGTAACAGAGTATTTTTACATTGTAGTGTAAAAGATCTGAGCACTTTGCCCGTCTCTCTATCTTGGTTTGCTGTACGGCACACATCCATGATGTCAGTGATGACATAAGTGACACTACTGACAGTATAAGGAAGATCTGTTGGATCAAACCAAATCACTCCCAGGCTACATTAACAAATTACAAGGATGGGTTTTTCAACATGACAAACTGTGCAGGCAGAGGGACGGCTCGGTCTCACATGCAGGGCGTCAATGTATACTAGTGGATGTGGATGGGTCCAACAAGCACAGGGCTTTCACCTAGGAGACCAGTGTTTGTGTCCTGTGAGAAACTAGAAGTCAATGTTGTGTTATTTTGTCTCGTCAGACGTTACTTGACAGCCAAAGTCGATCATCAACCACGACCTTCTAACTCTCACCGCCAGCTCCTTCTGCGTCATGATAAAACAATGCGGCAACCTCCAGGGCTGAAAAACAAAGCCAATGAGGAAGTAACCAAAACTGCAATGTATCGAATGGTCACTTGAATATGGTCCCACATTAAAATGTCCAACGTTACAGCAGAAATAAACATGTTTACAGCCTGGTACAAAAACAGTTTCGGACTCTATAGCTACCTTAAACATTCATGACACCTGTACAGGGGCTGAATTTTTATAGAACCCACCAGTTTACATTTAATCAAGGCCCAAAGTTACGCATATTTAATCTGCTGATAGTGTCCTCGGCTTCTGCAAAGATCCACCCCTCACTCCTTCACAGCTCCACCCTCTCATCCAAATATGATCACTTCCGGCTCCAAGAAACCAAGATGGCAACGGCCGATATGCCGAATTCCAGGCTTCAAAACAGGAGTCTAGAAACCAATGGGTGACGTCACATTAGCTACGTCCGTTATCTATACAGTCTATGGACACAACGCAACAGGCTGCCCAGGCTTCAAAATATGACAATTTGGGATGAGATAGTTGCAGAGGGGGTGTGAAAACAAATCTAACATGTAAAAGAAAGAAGAGGAAATGTGATGAAATTGAATATATTAAATAAAAATATCACACAAACAAAAAACTGGAAACAAAATATTATGAGACAAAATCAGTTACCTAAAGAACAGTCACTCCTTTCCCTCTACTCTATCCTTTTTTTATCAGCTTAAAAAAAAAACGATAATTTCTTTCTCAGCTCTCAGTTAAATGCCAGCCAGCCATTCCACTCCTGTTAATTACTTTATTTTATTCTCCACACTAAAATCTTTCCGTACGAGCTGCTGCTTCTGTTTGATGCATCAGATTTCTCTCACATTGTTCCACAGAGAGGCCACCTGTGTGCCGGAGCAGGAGAGTACACATGATTGATGAAGCATTTTATGAATAATGCTTTTCTTTTATAAAGCAGCGACACTTAAAAAGCACCAAAACAAAATCAGACAAAGAAAACTAAAGGGATTATTTATTTCAGGAAAGTGCCAATGAAAGCAGAGCAATCGCAGATTTCTGTTTTATTTTGTATTTTGTGTTTGGTTTCTGTGAGACTTTGAGGAAAGCTGCTTCAAAGCTCTCGTTTCTGACCTGTGTGCAGATAACAAGCCCTCGCTTTGAAGATGTTTTACAGTGCAAAAGATTACAGCAACATCCACTCGCTGTTTGAGCATCACAGATAATGCTAAAATTCCTCTGTGCACATCAGTTAGCACGCCGCTGCACTGCCTCCAGGGACGACACTACTCAGCGTATTGTTAGAGCAGCTTTTAAACCAATGATGTCATTGTCATCACCAGCTGCCAATCAGAAACCAGAGTGTATGCTCATTAATTCCCACGCCACTCACCTCTATTTGATTAGACCTTTTTTCCTACTAGTCAAGGTTTTGTATTACATTTTTCAAAAGAGCCGAGGTCCCCGGGCGGATGGAGATGCAGGAGTTTATGAAACCTCTGGGCTCTGATGTGTTAATGTGGGATCACAGAGAGTGGCAGATAAAATGAAGGAGAAGGGAAGGGGATGAAAACATGTATTAGGATTCAGTCTGAGTCATCACGCTGACACACAGAACATAGGAGCTTTTCAAAGAGCAGAGAGTAACAGCTCTTCTACTTTTACATCTTGGTGCTCGCAGTGTCTCTGCTCCCGTCCTAACGAGTTTATAAGATGGTGGTTCGGTCCGGTTGTTTTCCCCCAAATGAGAGCGCTTTAAAGAAGCAATAGTGAAGTCAAGACATTATCTGCTGAGCACAGACATTTAGGGAAAAGGCTTACAATTTTCATCTCATCCTCTCACCTTGTCCCTTTAGACCCACACACACACACACACACACATGCACACACACTGGAGGTTTTAAGCATCAACTCTGCCTTAACTGCTAATAACTTGTGTTGCAATTACCCAGAGGAATGCAGAAGGAGACAGAGAGCAAAACAGAAAAGACAGCTGATATAAGAGAAAAAGTCCACATCAAACTCCACCCAAACGCCCACGTATCTGGCCCTTTAACCACCCCGACTGAGCTCCCTGCTGCAGGAGCTATTCGGAAAAATAACCACCATACTGACTCTTGTAATTCTGAACCAAAGCCTTTTCTCCCAGTGAGGCCCTAATGTGGTCTGGTCCTGTCTGCCGCCCACTGAGGCTGGAGCTGTGCTGGCCTGTGGAACGAGGCCAAGGCAGCAACAAATGCTCACAATTAGGCAGAAACAGGAGAAGGTACCAAGCAGTGTGTTCTCTGAGAGAAGGAGCATGCATGAACACACAGGCTCCATTCACACCTCACTTCTTGTATCCAGATAAAATCCAGATGAAATTTAAGACACTTTCATTTGCACATAAGTGTCTGCTGGCCAGATCACAAATCTGATTACAATCAGTCTTTGTTTTCACAGCTACATGCAAGTCAGAGTCAGCCCTCCTCCAGTGCAGGAGGGGATGATGACGCACCTGTGGTGTTTAAATCACTAACGAAAACACCTAAAAAAAAACGTCTGTAGTTTAGTCACAAAAACTAGAATCACCACCTCTGCAGACCAGTCAAGTGGAAGAGTTTACATCTAATAAATCTAAAGATATGATGTTGAATAATGGCCAGAAAACCATTTATGCAGAACATTATGATGTCACAGTGAAGCTGAACTTTGACCTTTGGGATATAAATGTCATCATGTCATTCTTTTATTTAATCGGACATCTGTGTGAGATTTTGTCATAATTAGTGTGTGAATACCTGAGTTATGGCCAAAAACAAGTTTTGTGAGGGCACAGTGACCTTTGACCTTGAACCATCAAATTCTTATTAGTTCATTCTTAAATCCAAGTGGATGTTTGTGCCATTACCCCCAGGACTTCTTGAGATATTGCACTCAAAAGAATGACAGACGCAAGGTCACAGTTCCTTGTGCCTAATTTGAGGGACTGAGAAATCACGTCCACAAGAATGAGATGGACACAAGTTAATTGGGACCTTGACCTTTGACCACCAAAATGTAATCAGTTCATCGTTGAGTCAAAGTGAACGTTTGTGCCAAATTTGAGGCAATTCCCTCCCAAGGCCTTCTTGAGATATTGCTTTCATTAAAATAAGACAGATGCAAGGGGACAGTGTCCTTGAGCTTTGACCACCAAATTCTAAGGAGTTCATCCTTGAGTCCAAGTGGATGTTTGTGCCAAATTTGAGGAAATAACCCACAGAACGTCTTGAGATATCGCCTTCACAAGAATGATACAGATGTGAGGTCACAGTTCCCTTTACTTTAGACCACCAAATTCTGATCAGTTCATCTTTGCCTCAAAGTGGATGTTCGTGCCAAAGTCGGAGAAATTCCTTTGAGGTGTTCTTGAGCTATCGCATTCACACAAATGAGACAGACACGTTCACAGTGTAACAAAGTAACAAAGTAATAGTGACCTTGACCTTTGATTACTAAAATGTAATCAGTCCTTTAGCTCAAGTGGACATTTGTGCCAAATTTGAGGAAATTCCCTCAAAGCCTTGAGATATCGCTTTCATTAGAATGAGATGGACGCAAGGTGACAAGGAGTCTAACAAGTTCATCCTCGAGTACAAATGGATGTTTGTGCCAAATTTAAAGGATTTTCCTCAAGATGTTCTTGAGATATTTTGTTCACAGCAATGGGACAAACATAACGCCTCTGGACACATGAACTGTATCTATGAACTACAAACGTGACAAAACTTTTGTTGTCTTCACACACATTATAACTTTTCGTGCAGCCCTCTCACACACACACAGATCACTGAGCGGCCAAACTGATCAGGGATCAGGTAAAAGCTACAGCAGCTCACTGCACCTTGTTTTATGTGAAGAAATGGCTGGAGCCGTTTTTCCTGGTAGCTTTAATGAGACAGAGAGCAGGATTTCAGTGAGCTTTTAGTGTAACTTTAGCTGCCGCTATCACAAGGACGGAGGAGACAGGCCATGGATGTGTTTAAGAATCAGACAGTAAGTGGATACTTCCACAGACTGCTTGTCGCACTGTGGGAGGAATCAAGACTCTGATGCATTCACACCATCTCAACATCTGACTAGAGCAGATTTAAACAACTGATTTCAAATACAGTTACACTTCACTTTTTAGAGATCAGATAGCCGTGCGATCCGCCCACAGCATGCACACATTACCTGCTCCCTGACCCAGAGAAGAAGAAACAGGGAGGACAGAGGAAATGAGGACAGAGTAAGAGAAGAAGAAGGAGAGAGGGACAGGTGGTTGAGATTTATAGGCTGTGACAGGAAGTCCCACTGAGCTCAGATTTCGCTTTGCACTTTCTTTCAACTCCCCTTGTACCTCTGCTCCACCAGCTCGTCTCAGGTGAGGGTCGAGGCAACAGAGCCACCCTCAGGGGGATCCACACATCGAATACTGACCGAAGAGTCTAAGGAATCAGTGTATGAACATTTCCAACTAAAGTCAAGTAGTTATGAGTAGTTTCAGCCTCATGTTACCCACATAAGAATCATGACAGGTCGGGGTACATTGATTTTAAACTGGAAATGAAAACAGACACGCTAATTGTGGTGGAAAACAGGATAATGATAGGGCTGAGTTTTTCTCCAACAAACCAATGAATCAACTAACTGTTTCATGACTAATCAATCCCTAAAGAAGACTCCTGGTTCTCCAGTAAGTGGGATTTACAATGATCCCAGTTAGGATCAATGTTCTGCTATGCTGGTGATGGGATCCACAGATCGACGCCTGTGAACTGACACAGTCATCTGTCCTAAGATTTTATAAAAAGCCATTTCAGTATTTCCCAGAGCTGCAGCCTGAGTCACAGAGGCAAAAACCCTGAGAGGTTTCACACTGTCAGCGAGCACCTTTGGTAGCTTGGTGACGTAAAAATGATTGGATAAAAAGAACATGTCTCATCTTTGGAAAACTGCAATAATAAGAATACATCTGCTTCCTGTCTGGTATGAGCTTTTATGCATAATTATTAGTCATCTTTCAAAGTTGGTTAAGGAACCGAACTAGTTAAAAAACCATAAGGAAAAATAAATAAATAAATAACTAAATAAAAGCCCAGATCATTGTGTCTGTGGTGATGGGAGTGTGTGTGTGCTTTTACAGTTGTCAGCTGACGAGGAGGGGAAGACATGAGGAGTGACAGCTCTGAGTCCCGCGGTCGAGGGCCTTTCCTGCCTCCTCCCACGCAGCTGTGGATGAATGAGTGCGCAGCCACTTCCCAGGTGGCTGAGTGGAAAGAGACCTTCCATCTCTGCCCCTCATCCCTCCTCCCTGACACACAACTCTGATGTGACGAGATGATTCGGTCGGTCACGTCAGATTTATTCAGCCTGAATTAACAGTAAACTTCAGTCTGAATGAATCTGTATAATTTAAACTGATTTGTGACGGCTGTGCTACTCACTTCTTTTGATACATCTGTGGCTTTTTAATCAGGCAGAGTGTCATTTTACTGATTCACTTGCTTTGTCACAATGTGTGACATGAACGCACATATTCTTGATAACTATCTCTGTACATTACACATATTCTCATATTTTCTACACTTTAAAATTAAAACTTTTGCACATTCTTTGGACAATATTTTGAAATTCCTTCACGAAACTGTAAAGCTTTTTATTTTAAGAACAGATATACTGTACACATTTATTATGTATATTTTTTTCATATTATTTATGTCTATTTTTATTTTTTATTTACGTTTCCTGACTGTCATAATTCCTGCTTAAACTTTTATTTTCTTTTACTTTATCAAGGCAAATGCCTACTATGTGTAACCATACTTATGTTATAATGTATGTTATAATGTTTCATGAATTCTTTTTTCCTTAAAAATATACTATGTGACTCTTCTGCATTAAAATGTCTAAAATGACTAGACTAACGTTACATATTTTGTTGAGTTGTTTACTCACATTTTCCCAAAAGTTTGCAACATTTTTAGGGTACACTTTTATGTCTTGGTCATTTTTATTAAGAGGTAAGATGGATTTTTATTCATACCGATGGAATTTGCTGTGCAGCAGTTGCAGTATAAAGATACAGAATGAGATACACCTCACATTTTGTGTTTACTTGATCTTACACTTCATTCTAATTAACTACGACCTGTTGTCCTCGTTCGTGGACACCTTTGTGTGCCATCTGGTGGTAGTAAGAGCATAAAAAACTAATCTATGTAAAAACAAAATGGCAGCCATCTCTACCAAGTCAGTCTGCAGCTGATCCCGACATGAAAGTGGACAAGGTCCAAAACCTGATCACATGTTATGGTTGAAACATGTTTATTTATGAATAACAATGTTTGTAGATTGATACGGCGACAAGTTTGACCAATTTTAGTTAGTTTAATTAATTTTAGTTAATTAGAGAGTACTCATTTGAGGACATTGGGACATAATTATCAATGACACTATTTCGTTTTTTATACTTATCAGTTCCTACTGATCCCAAACATCTAGGAAAAATTAAAAAATGCATACCAAACAAAAGTTCAGGTCCCAGGAAACTATAGCAAATATAATCTAAACATTAGCCAAAAGTAAGGTACAAAATATAACAAAAAAAAAAAGCTTTACGTTTTAACCGGATAAAAGATTTTGGTCACTGGATGTCTGGATCTTAAGTAACCGCAGAAACAAGCAGAGCAAACATTGGTGGCAGCTCAGCTCTGGTCTCTGCTGTGCCAAACAGCCTGATTTCTAACATGAAACTGCTTGATGCAGTGTTTTCACTGGTTTAAATCACTGGGTTAGTTTGTTGTTTGGAGAGGACGACACCTCTGTGGATAATTCAGCTCCTGGTGAAAACCTCCTGAACAATGAACACTGAAGAAATCCTAACCAGGAGAAACAGACTGGAGTGAAAGCATTGCTCATCTTGTTTAAGTATTTATTTAGAGACCCGTCAGCAGAAAATCACATATTGTACATTTAAAATGACAGATTCTTTCAATTTCTCTCCATCCCCTTTAACTGTATTCTTATATGTATGTACTGTTTTATAAATATCCCAGTGATAATGTCGAATCCATGTGATTTGAGGTGTAGCTCTGTAATGTAGACAGCGAGGCCAGGTATAGCCTACAGCAACCACTAACAAAGCTGCTATCAAAAGCTAATGCACTCCATCGTGCACAGGAGCGAGGGAGGAAACATATTTGGTGTAGAAATGAAAGCTAACAGGTCCTAATGAAGCCTGAGGAAAACACACGTCGGGGGAGTGCGAGGTTGAACAGCGAGGTAGAAAAATGAGCGGAGCACAAAGCAAGAAATGAAAAGAGAGGAGTTGGCGAGAGCAAAATGGAGTAAAGCACAAAAAAAAGAAAAGTCAGAGGAAAGAAAATCCTCCTGTTCAATCCCCTGAGTGTTTTGGGTCTTGAGCCAAGTGTGAGATTTGCTGCCGGATGCTGTTTCGGGACTGTCTGCAGACAGAGAGGAGGCACTCTCTGGATTAACTGGCTGATTTGTTGCCTAACTTTGAGTAAGTACCCAATCAGCTCAGTGAGAGATGCCCATTCTTTACAGTATATTCAAAGTAATTAATGCTCGATTTCCGCAAATCGAAAAGCAACAAGACAGAAAAAAAAAACAGGAATCTGTGAAGAGAAACAAGATCCAAGGTGAGCTGCTCATATCTGGAAACTTTCTGTGCTTATTTATTGAGATATCTGTCACCTCCTTTGTTTTCACTTTTCTTCCAGAACGTGCAACCTCAGAAAGACATAACGAAGCTGCCAGAGACACCGCTATTGCTTTGATTTATTGTAGACCAAAAGGAAATGGAAACACCACGCTGAAAGCCAAACAATTCCTACAAGTATTGTCAGGGATGAACTGATTTATCGGCCACACATCAGTGTGGGCTGATATTCGCCTTGGTTACTGCGATGTCATAAGGAACTAAGATGACATTCACTGATGGCAGTGGCCGATGTTTGTCTGATGTGTCACATCAATTTTGGGCAGGCTAAAAAGCTAACGGCATCCAGTCCTCCCAGGGACCCAAAAAATCATGTTCTGGACAAACGGAGATCTTTCCCAGGATGCCGTCTAAACAAAAGGACCCAGTAAACTCACTATTGACATGTCAGAGGATGCAACCTATTGTTTCCCTGCTAATGTTACATTGCAAACAACAAATGCACGCTGAAATCTGCAGGAGGTGAGCTAGTTAGCATTAGGTGTTAGCTATTGGCTTCGACATTGAGTTCAATTACGATACATTTAAGCACTGATCAATAAAAGTGAGTATTGGTGGAAGGCCCAGGGAGAGGGATGTCTGGGGTGCTTTGCTTGGCCTGCTGCCCCCGCGACCTGACCCTGGATAAGTGGATGAAAATGGATGGATGGATGGTGGAAGGTCAATTATAATGTTCTCATGATGTGTTACAGTCTAGTAAAATGTAGTTTTAGGCAGAAAACTTAAATTACAGCTGTTCAAAGGAGAAATTTGTTGATGTTTTGACAGCAATATAAAATAGATATTAGAGTATAGAGGAATCGCCTTGTTGTTTACAAATACTTCTGGGTAGAAAACCACATATACATATATATATATATATATATATATATATATATATATATATATACACACACACACACACACACACACACACTCTCACATTTTTCACGTCACTATATCACCGTTTAGACTAATCTGATGTTTGTAAAGTCTATAAACACGATGACTGTGTGCACGTTTTGTAATTAATAACATGGTTATCGTAGATTAGCTGGGCTAACCATTAGCTGTTAGCTGTTAGCCGTTAGCGGTGTCTGTAATAACTCAGTAACTCAAACTCAACTCAAAGCAGTTTTGTGTTGCTATGTGTGGTATTTATTCAGTTTTGGGAAATCACGATGTCTAGAAAGCATCAGTGGCTGCAGCTGACAGGGACAGCTAACACTAGCAGCAAAGCTAACATCAGGACGTCATCTGTTAAAAGCCTCCCGTTGTCAGATACGACATGAAACTACTCCAGTTAGCTGTTGTAACTAAGACATCTGCTGGAAAAAAATATTTTTTTCATGGACCGTTAATTGAGTTACTGAGTTATTACAGACACCGCTAACAGGGCTAACAGCGAATGGTTAGCCCAGCTAATCTATGATAACCATGTTGTTAATTACAAAACGTGCACACAGAAATAGTAATCTTTGCTCAATCATTGTGTTTATAGACTATACAAACATCAGATTAAAACGGTCTAAACGGTGATATAGTGACGTGAAAAATGTGAGCTATATCTATATATATAGCTAAACTCTGCTGGTTTTCTACCCAGAAGTATTTATATACTTATACTTATATATTTATATAACAACAAGGTGATTCCCTCTATAATAAAAAGACTTCTACAGCTGTTTCTCATGTGAAAGGAGGTTATATAAAAATAGGGCTGTCAGCATTAATTTGTCCAAACATAATACTTTATTTTCTACATTTTGTTAATCAAGTGCTGCTATTTTGTCCCTTTGACGCACCCAAGTCAAGCCGCCATAGCTGCTTCCTGGTTCCTGCTGCAGCAGTGATGGAAAATAAGACATCACCGCACTTCTGAATAGCTCATTACACTTTAAAAAACTCCCCCACTGCTCAGTTGACAAGTCCAAGTAATAGGCAACTTGTGTCAAATCAAGATATCACCAAATTACTTTGAGTTTGAGCTACTAGATACGAGCTGAGCACACAGGTGCAGCTAATCAGAGTTATGTCAGCCGCATCCCCAAAGCCGGCAAAGCACTTTTTTGGAGTCAGCAAATCGCCACAGACCTGGATGAAACTAAATTAAGTGTAGCACTGATTTTTAAAGAATAAATCTCGATGTCAAGATCATAAATTACATTTATTTAATTTAAAATAAGGACACCCTGGTAATAAATGCTTCACCTTGTTAAAATGGACTTTAAAACTGTTTTTAAGTGAAAAACATGAAATAGTAATCACGCGTTTAAAAATGCGATTAATCGCGATTTTCAAAAACAATCATTTGAGTCAAAATTAAGTTGTTTCATAAATTAGTATTGTTGAACCGTGCATATTCAAAGGTAGTGAAATAAATGGCTGAATGACTTTATAACTGAATGAAGATTTATTCACTTTCCAGCACAAAAGGGAAAATAAATAACGATAAAATCCAAAATGAAAAACAAAATCTGATCAATATCAGACCAGAATTTCACAATCGGTCCCTGGTTACTGTCAGCTCAAGTTGCACTGGATTAATAAAATCAGTTTGTCAGTTTTTATTAAATTATTACAGATAATTTGGGGTTTTATTGTTTGACAAATTAAAGAAATAACAGTTCTGCATGACATGGAAAAATAAACATGATCTCCAAACTGATGTACAATTAACCCGATGATGAAAGGACCCGACTGCCGCCTGATGTCATGATCCTACTGTGTGTGTGTGTGTCTGAGATCTGCTGCAACATTAATGGGGCGGATGGACCATTAGGTCGATGACATCATCCCACTGCTAAATCATTGATAAGCTGCGGGGCCGACTGCTGGATCAGAGGGGGTCCATTAAGAAAGCATTTAAAGGCAGGCTCCCCGGGAGAAGACAACATGTTTATGGTAGTCGCCTGCAGCCTGCTATGATCGAGCATCCACAGAGGACTCACAAGCAGGTGTGTGTGTGTGTGTGTGCAGTACAGGCCCACACACACAGCCAGGTACAAATTATTCTCTCTCATAATGTATTAAGGACAAACACAATCCACTGTAGACTCGTAGTGTTCTCAGGTACGACTCAGACGGTGCGTTCAGGTGCTCTGGCTCGCCCTCTAGCACTGTGATGGATTACAGCTCCGAGAGAGGACAATGACACAGGTATTTACAGGACAGCGTGACCTGATGTAACCTCTGAAGCAGGTTTTAAATCCATCACAGAGTCAGAGAGCAGCACAGGTCGGCCATCAGCCCACGAGAAACACACAAGGATTTCTACTACGATGAGGAAGGTGACAGGTCAGAGGTCAGTAGACAGTTCATTTGTAACTTGGGATTTAAGTAATGCTTATTTTCTGTATTGGTTAATGTTGATTACTTCTCAATAAATCATGACAGTAGTTTATAAAATGTCTAGAACACTGTGAAAAGCCTTCTGACTGCTTTCTTTGTCCGGCACACAGCCCAAAACTCAAAAGATATTCAGCTTTCAATTTGGATTACAACTGCTGTTATGATTATTTTCTTTACAATTTATATGCCAATTATTTTCTCAATGAATTGATTAATGGTTCTGCAAGTGATAAGAGTCTTTTTTTGTCTGAGCGACGGTCCATCACCCAAAGAGTTTACTCTTCTCTTACAACGGTACTTAATACTTTTACCAACCAAAATAACGTGGTACCAAGTAATATCCAAACTTCCATAGTAAAACTTTACCTGCATTTGATACTTTTTGTACCAACATTTAAAGAAAAAAACAAATTTATATAGTTTTGCTTGCAGCCGATCGCTGCAAGCATTCTGTGATTCAGTGCAACATGTGATTAGCCCATGACCGCAGCAGCTATACAACCCATCGCAGTCTGTGGTGTGGTGAAGTCAAACCTGGTGTATCTCACAGAGTTGGCACTACAGCGTGCAAAGATGCCACCAAAATATTTAAAAGTATGGCTATGCAACATGCCTGTGGTGTTAGCTGGCATTTTAAGCAAGTTAATGCTTATATTCACAAGATGGGTATCGAAGTAGAAAAAAAAGGTATTCCAGTAGGGCAGTAGGGTAAATGGTATGATTGTAATACAGTTAAAATTACAAACGCTCATCTCTCTATTTCGCTCATTGTATGTGCATATCAGTCGCCATCAGGAGTCAGTCTAAGGTCTCTGCAACTAAATCAGGCAGCTGAGCGGACATATAAAGCAACACCGAGGGCTGAGGGGTGGGGATAACGTTACAGGACTGTAAACAGCCAGCCAGTGATTTACTGTGTTAGTCTGACTAAAACCGGACTTTCAAAATCTATGTAAACATGTTAGTCCGACTGAAATCATACTAAATGAAATTTCTTACAGACACACTAACACACCCAGATAATGTGACTCCTGCATGTTTATAGTCAATCAGACCCAAACTGGCCGAGGCGCTCTGAGCATGTGCAATGGCTATAAAAGTAAAAGTTAAGTTGAAACACTTATGTGAACATGCTAAAAACAGTAAGCAAAAGAATGCTTTAGTTCATGAGAGTACAAGGTTAAGAACAAAACATTATTCATCAAAGGTAAAAACTGATAAAGGTGAAATTCATAGTGATCTGCTTATTAAGTGATCTGTTATCTACTACTCTGGTCTCCCAGACAAATGAGTATAGAGTGATAAGTTAAAAAAGGATAATCTGTGTTTAAAACACAAGTAATTCCTGCTGCCATTTTGGTTACTATTACTATTCTGATTATTATTTTATATTGTTTGCTACAGTGATTCCTTTTCTTCAAGTTTATTTCTTTGAAAGTTGTTTCTCTAATCACTGATCTGGTTTTGATTGCTTGCGTCTGAGCTAAATTGTAGAGGGGAAGACGTTGCTGCTGTCAGTCAGTTGCTGGACGTGACTGAAGTAACATCGTGTCTGTGTTTTTCCTTTTATTATCCCCCTTTACAGGTAAGAAAAGTGATTATAATATGTTTCGTGATGCATTTATATTTGCTGTGTGTTAGAAGATAAGTAGGAAGTAAAACACAGGTCTCTGCAGTAACTTTGAGAGCTAATAATAAGTTCAGTACACGTGAATGTTACACTCACCGTAGTTTTCTTGCTAGCTGCACGGTGGCGCAAGCAGCATTGTTTCAGAAGTGCATTTGTGATGTTTCTGTGCAGTGTTGTACATTTAATGAGGTTATATTTGATAAGAAAACATGTTTCCATGTTGTTATATGTGTGTTTATGGATAAAATAGTGACGTTAATAGCTTTCATTTGACAAGATATTAGTTTGGTTATGACATGACTGATGGGAAGTTATTTTCATTTATATTTGAATTGAAGCAGATGTAAAATGTCACTTCATATTCAATACGGAGACAATAGTTTGCCCATTTAAAGGTAGTCTGTCAAATCTGACTTAAGCCATTGTAAAGATATGTTGTGCTACAATGCTTTGTATTTCTACCACTGTCACCTGTGTTGTTGTGATATGACAGTTGCTGTAACAAAAATGGTGCTTTATTTTGAAAAATGTATTACAACACTGGACGTGACTGAAGTAACATCGTGCCCGTGTTTTTCCTTTTATTATCCCCCTTTACAGGGGTGTAACACATGCTCCACAGTTTCCGCCCCGGGCTTTGACCTACTCTAATAGCATTAAATGTGTAACAGAAGAAGAAGAAGCCGGTAACTACATGGTGATATCTACGCCAGAGCTGTGCATCCTCGTACAGAGCTGTAAAGTTGTCCACCATGGTACCAGTTTGCTGCCAGCTAACCGTACTTGGTCTGTGACGTAATAGGTCAACAGGAGAAAGGTCCAATACTAACAAGCTGTAAGGAGGCATGTCTCCACCTACTGTAGAGGAGTCCCACACACTTCTGTCAATAAATGGATTCCCCTCCCGTGCTTGTACTCTGGGACAAGGACAGTAGTCCAGTTAAATGTCCTCATTGAGCTGTAACCATAGCTCAACTGGATATTTTTACATTTAACTCACTGAAACAAGGATTTATTTTTGACCAAACCAGATTTGGTGATTGTTGAAGCAGTGGACAAACTAACACTAATACCCTCATATATATTATACCCCCCTAAAATTTCAGGATGGTATGAAAAGGATGCATGCCGCCCAAGATAACTATGAAAAATGTAATTTTACAGCCATTTTTTAAAGGGATAAATGCTCTGTGGCTCAGTGTGCATCACATGACGCTGCAGGAAGTTGCATTACAGAGTGTGGCCACTACGTCCAGCCGCTACTGCCTCACACCCCATCACTGATCCTGAGCGCTCGGATTCACTGAGTTGAATATCAAAAAGAATCTACTTCATTGTTTTCGGTACAAAATAAATGAGAACACACCGTTCATCCAGAGCAAACACAGCCAAAGCTTTCAGAGATTTTCCATACGGAAGACTGAGGCGGTGGAAAAATCACTTCTAAAATATTTACCCTCTTTGGAGGAAACTGGAAAACCCTCAGCTGAAGAAGCATCTTAATTACAGGAAGAGGAGGAAACGTGCTCTTTATCTTAATAACAGTAGCACAAACAAACCACAGATAAACGCAGAACCCCAAACTGTTGTCTTTACTTTGTTCTTATTTGTTTATGGTAATCAGACTAATTAAAACTAATCAGAATTATCAGTTATATAACAGGGATTAAAACTGTTACACATATCACTTTTAAGAGCAAAGAATTAAAACGATCCCATTATTTTTTTGTAATCAGCTGCTGATGCAATGTAGGATTTTCTCATTAATAAAGTGCTGTGAAATTATAAACAGAAGGCCTGATTATCTGCTTTGCCTTTTTCATTTGGTCTAATTTGGGAGCTCTCAGGCTCGATTCCCAGTGCAGACTAGTTTTGCATCAAAAGCGAAGGGGGAGGGAAAGAATAAATTATGCCAATAATAAACAGCTCAAGAGGGCTATAAAGCTGTCATCACAGTTCAAATCACAATGATTCAGTCGGAAAAAAAATATCATAGAATTACCGCCTAATGGTTGTTCGCCTCGTGGTCCACACACCAGTCAAGTTACACTAAAAATGTACATCCATGTTTGTGAAAACACACTTCACACACATCTTACCCCCAGCAGCACAGAAGATCTATACAGTCAGCACAGTTTGAGGGTGGACACCCAAGGTTACTGTCACTAATTCAGTATCTGATAAAATGTCGCCAGAAAAGGGTTTTTGCAGAACATTATGATGTCACAGTGAAGTTGACCTTTGACCTTTTTGGATATAAAGTGTCATCCTATCAGACATTTGTGTGAAGTTTAACAAATTATTGAGTTATGGCCAAAAACATGCTTTGTGAGGTCACAGTCACCTTGACCTTTGACCACCAAAATCTAATAAATTTATTCTTAGTTCAAGTGGACGTTTGTGCCAAATTTGAAGAAATTCCCTCAAGATGTTCTGGACATATTGTGCTCCCGAGAATGCAATGGATGCAAGGCCACAGGGACCTTGAACTTTGACTTTTAACCACCAAAATAATCAGTTCATTCTTTGACTCCAAGTGGATATTTGTGCCAAATTTTAGGAAATTTCCTCAAGATACTGCATTCACAAGAATGCAATGGACAGGGTCATGTTGACGTTTGACCACCAAATTTTAATCACTTCATCCTGCTGTGCTTTGAAAGGTCACAGTGACCTTGACTTTTGACTACCTAAAGCAAATCAGTTTATTCTTGTGCCAAATCTGAAGAAATTCCCTCAAGATATTCTTGAAATATCTCATTCACGAGAATGCAATAGACAGGGTCACAGTGACTGTGACCTTTGACCACCAAAATCTAATCTTGAGTCCAAGTGGACATTTGTGCCTCATTTGAAGAAATTCCCAAAAGGCCCTCTTGAGATGTACTGTTCACAAGACTGCAATAGACAAGGTCACAGTGACTGTGACCTTTGACCACCAAAATCTAATACCTTCAGCCACAGCTGTCGTCGGTGCTGAGGCATAAAATCCACTCCCAGCACCAAGCCCTCTTCTCCAAGGTGCAGGGCAGAAACACACTTTTCAAACTGAGCTGTGGTCACTGCTGCATGAGGTCACTGGTGAAGCAGAAGACGTTCATATTTTGGGTTCATATTTAGGACGGGGCTGAACACTGTGTCCCGTGTTAGACTGCTCTTTATTCAAACAACCACAAAACAGCGGTCAGCGCCACAGCCTCGTACCCAGAACAGAAATATGTCTTTCTAAAGGGCCGTTACACCGAGCCAGACCTCCCAAAGCCTGAATGAAGCGGCTCTACTGGGAATCCACCCACAGCCGTCAGCCTCCGCCGCTCAGATGCACTCAGCCGACCACAAACCATCAGGATCGTCAGGAACAAGAGCGGAAACTCTGAAAATCCCTGGCATCCGTACAACTCCAAACACAGCTCGCACTGCAGAGCTCCAGCATGCAGAGATCAATGAAATCAATCAAACTTTTGATTAACACTGCAGTGCATTTAAATAATGAAAGGGTCGGCTAAGTGCAACAGAAACGCTGCTGGATTCTTCCCAACAAAACAACCATGAATTTGTCTTTTCACTGATGAAGAGTCCGATGTTGTTCCTCACAACAATTAATCACGTCGTCCTGGATCCAGGCAGACTGGGGGAGAGTGCAAGAGAGAGAGTGTGTGTGTGTGTGTGTGTGTGTGTGTGTGTGTGTGTGTGTGTGTTTGTGTGTACTTTGCGTCCTCTGTGAGGGGAATCTGCACAGTGGTCAGCATATTGGCTCGGCCATTTCCTCCTCACTCAGGCTGCAGTCTATAAAAGTTAATGAGCCCACTGAGCTGAGATTTGGCACGCAACAATGCGTCCGTGCACACGCAAACACACCTACACACATCAGTATGTTTATATGATCGCTGAGACATGTAAATGAGCGCATGTGTCCCATTAATCCTCCTCCCACATGCAAACACTCCACAACGCCTCGCAGTCGTGTCTTTTAAAGCTCCATCTGAAGGGGGGGGAGCAAGAGGTTTCCTCCCTGTCTCCTCAAATTTCACACACACTTCAGTTGTAAGCCTTCTTACGTAACACCGCTCCCGAACTTCCGCTGCGCTGCCAGAGATTTCTCGGAGTGTGTGTGTGTGATTCATCGGGCCATGGGGACCCTTTCACTGGTCAGTAATCACTGTTCTAAGCGATAGCCGCTGTCCTGAACTTCTAATTCTCTGCTTTGCCCGAAAGACAAAAACAAGGAGACACGAAAGGACGGCATGAGAATGAATGGTGGCAAAATTCCGCCTACATACACGGAGCCCACGCACATTAACACAAGCCTGGTTAAACACATATGCAGACCTCTCTGCCCCAACATTTAGCTCCCCTACATCCTCATCCTCCCTTTTTCCCTGCCTTTATATTTTCATGCATCCTCCTTTAAGAGAGGAGAGGACGAGGACTGAAAGAAAAATCAATGTTAAGACTAATGAAAAGAAAGACTGACAGCAGTGGATGAGAGTTAAAGAAAGACCTGAAGCCGAAGATAAAAAGCACTGAAAACTAAAGAGGAGGGAAACCTGGCGGGATGGAGGTGGACGGAGACATATGGTCGTCTTCTGCAGACACGTTTACACAAACAAGCTCATATTGGAGAAATGGATCTTATTATTATGAGCTGTAAGTGAGAGCTGAACGAGGAGAGCTCTCTCTGGGTTGGTAAAAAGCAGCGTCGCAAACAGATGTCACATCAGAGTATCACATTGATGTGATTTGGCCTGCTGCATGTCAGTGAAACAGAAGATACAGTCACAAGATAGAGATTTTATTGTTCTGCACATGAAGACATGCACTGGAAAGTGTTTTCTCTAATGTATCCTTATTAGCCTCCTGCTGTTATCTGTTAAACCCTCCTTTATACTTTATTTCTTCCAGCAGCCTACACTCCGTCTTCTTCTCACTGTTGTTCATCTCCTTTTCTTTTCTGTGAATCCAAGACCTTCACAAGAAGCCTACAGCCAACAGAGAATGGCCTACACACACGTATGTGCACATACAGGTAAATACTAGGGCTGCCCCCAAACATTAAGCTAACCGGAAAGGTCGTTAGTCAGCAAGATTTCATCGGTCGCTCAGTCGCAGAAAAAACAAATAAATAAACAAACATGAATCTGTTAGAAGCTGCACCCTGTCAAAATAAATCCAAAGCCTATATGACTGGACCATGTGGGAATTTAATTTGAAAGGACAGACACAAGCCCCTTTTACACTGCCAGATTTTCAGTGAATGTTGGGCCGTTTTGCCGGCAAGCTGTGAGCGTTTAGACACACACAGAGCCGGATCGGCGAGCTGATCCGAGGTGCCCAATTTTCCGCCTCGCATGGTAGACATATTGCCGGAACCCTTTTAGTTTAAACAGGCCGAGGCGGCCTTCTGCAACGGGAGGGGCTGTTGAAGACTTGTGGGAGGAGCTGTTGATGATGCCGCACGTACGAGCCACTGGCGGTGGATAAACAGGAAACAGCTGATAGCAGGAATTAGCGAGCAGCTAGTAGCAAGAGGGAAACACAAACCTGACAGACACTGTAAAGATGAGCAACTGGGGAGACAAGGAATTGCGCGAAACGAAGACGCCATTAACCGTCAGATGACAGGGACGGTGAAGAACGGGCCGATTTCACCAAAGGACTGACCAGCCTCAGCTTCCCTCCCACGTCACTGTTTACGTCACACGCTGAGCTACACGTTTTGTTACTTGCTCACGCCCCCCATTGCCCCGAAAAAGGCACATTCTGTATAAACAAAAGTAGGTAGGCGGCATTTTGCTGCACTCCCCGATTTTGTTTTTATACTGCCAATGCTGAAAAAAGACTGATTGGGCTTTCCTGCAAATTTGCACAACTCCTGTTTAAAAAGGGCCACAGGAAGTGTCCACGCTCAGCAGTCAGACAGGAGTCAGGTTAATTTCCAGGGCTGGTACCTGCGGTTATTCCACAGGCTAGTTAATAACATGTCGGGCAGGAAATCCAAAGTGTGGGGTCATTTTGAGAAGGTGAAGGACGAACCCAAGGTGATATGTAAACTCATCTTCATTGGTCGACTACAAACATGACGTATCATCTGAAACATGGAAGTAGCTACATGCCCATTAGCCCACAGCGTCATTAACAGGTGGCTCGCTCAGTGTGTGACGTGCACTTGGAGATAAAATATAGGCCTATATTAATGAAGATTCAGATTTGGATGTTTTTCTCTTAACAGAAATTTAAGAGAGAATATCAGAGACATTTAAGAGATTGTTGTTGCATGAGGCCCGATTCTGATAAATATACAGTCATTAAAGAATTGTGAGCAGGACATTTTTATAGTGGAAACATAAACAGTGTTTCTAATGACCTCAAATATCTTCAGCGTTTCTGTGCTGATGTTTTAATTTATCAGCCAACATACACAGCCGTACCTTATCAAGCCCAAATTATCCCATAATAACTCTGTGTGTGTTACATGCAGAATCTTTGGTATGCTCCGACAACAAACCACAAAAACATCTGGCAGAGCTGTGGGGTATTTCACGTCTGATCGAGTTACACACTAGCTCACATTAAACCACATCCTTCTATGAGTACCAAATAAATCGACGATGACTGTAGTTTCCAGGACGCTCACATTACTCTGAACCACAAAAACGCTGCAATCAAACTGTAACAGTCTTTTTGTGTTGCGTTCTGTGGATGGAAACGTTCGGCTTAACAGCACAAAAGAATCAAAGCTGCGATACTCACTCATGCTTTTGAACACTAAGCTGGGCCGTAACCTAAATAATGGCTTCAGTATATCAGGAAAATGAAAGCTTTGGCTACATTTTCTGTTTCAGCTTGAGTCATCCCTATTATCATTACAGTGAGAGCAGCATCAGCCGTTCCTGAGCACAGCTTTCTGCCAGCTCTACAAGTTCTCCAGGACTCAGCAGCCCCTGCCAAAGAGGAAGAAGCCCGACTGCCGGTTTCTGCCAAGTCTTCAAAAGAAACTGAGCCACTGTTCTGTTCGCTTCGACCACAGAGAAGAAGTTTAGTGGCCTGCAGGCCGACAGAGGGAGAGAGTAAAGGAGAGACAAAGAAATAAACAGTAAAATACAGAGAGAGAGATGGAAGCAAATAAATGGCAACCTGTGTTTGTTGTTGAATGGTTTCACATATGTTGAAAATGTATCTGAACATTGGGCAAATAAAATCCCAAATGTGAAAACTTATTCATAAAAGCACAGAGTGTACTGTATGTATCTTTATACAGTCTATGCACAAAACATACAAATGTCAAATCTTGATTGACTTTCTTTCTCATCATTTTGCCCGAGATGTGCGCAAACTGTAAGAGTGGATACCAATAATTTCCAAAGGATCAAAAAATGCTGGCATTTACGGTTACTGCTACACATGGTTATGTTACATTTGCCTGTATTATGTACATGTTGAAACCTTACATTGTGGTTAGGTTTAGGCCCAAAAACCACTTGGTTATGGTTAGGAAGAGGTCATGTTTTGTCTTAAAATTCCAGGTTTTGGGGGGCGTAATCCCAGCAGGAAAAGCAACGACGTCTCAGTAAAAACACAAAACAATGGCTTTTAAGGAGCTATCCCTGTTGATGGGTTGCCACAAAACATCCACAAATAATGCCTTAAAAAAAACCAATGGAAAGATACAGACTGGCTGTTACAAAACACCCGCCTTTGGAGCCTAAAAGCCAATGAAAACGCAGCCACAGTTTGCTACGTAACACCCTCAATCTGAACCTAAAAACCAACGGAAACACACAACAGGTGACAACAGGTTGCCACAAAAGCCCATGGAAGACAGTGATGGGTCGCAACAAAACACTTACAATTGGTGCCTAAAAGCCGATGAAAACACATCAAGGGTCACCAGAAAACACCCACAATTGGTGCCTAAAAAAGGTGATGGAAACACACTGACCGGTCACTACAAAACACCCACAACTGTTGCCTAAAAAGCCAATGGAGACGCACTGACAGGTGGCTACAAAACACCCATAATTGGTGCCTAAAAAATCCAATGGAAACGCACTGACAGGTGGCTACATAACACCCACAACTGGAGCCTAACAGTGTGTTCACACCGGGCACAAGGCGAATTTTTCGCGCGCTAAGATTATATACAAAGTCAATGTAAAGACGCAAATTTGTGCCGGCGGCGCAAATGACGCAAAAACGTGAAATTCATTCGTCATTCGCCTCTTTGCGCAAATTCAAAATATTGAACTCAAGCAAAATATTCGCTTGATGCTGTGTCGGGGCAGCCTATCAGTGTTGAGATTTTCCTGTCGTCACCGACGTCACTGACGTGCTGCTGCCGTTGTAGTAAACAACACTCATTCAGGCGACATGTGACGTGCTGGATACAGTGAACATTTATTGATTTTCACACGCCAAAAACTGCCACTGTCTCGCTGTAGTAAACAACATCCATTCAGGCGACATGTGACTTGCCGGATACGGTAAATATTTACTGATTTTCCACAAGCAAAAACCTCACCGGAGACAGATGGATATTTATTCTGGTGCTAATATTCAATGCAGGCTCCACTTCACCAACGGCGACTGGGATGTTCGCCCTCACTGCAGGTGTCTGAGTTATGGAGAACGCAGGTAGCCTTCACACACTTCTCTGCCACATCTGGATGGACCTCAATGGTCAACAACTGCCCCATGTTGTTCCAAAAATGGAGGACAAGCTAATAATAGCTGTTTGTGGCCACCCTGAGCTTTATGACGCTACGTCCCCAAATTATAAGCTTCGGACCAAGAAAGACCTGGCGTGGAGGAAAGTGAGTGAGGAGGTCGGTCTGCCTGGTAAGTTTTGAAAATTGATTCCAACTATCGGCTGTACATTTCTATCAACAAAGTTAGCACTAGCATTAACGTTAGCCCCAGTTAGCACAACCAATGTAGCTTGCTTTCCAGCCGGCATACTTGTCTGATTTACTAGCGGTGTGAACACACTGTTACTCGCATGAATGTCGCGAGTAAAAACAAATATTCTAGCGGTCAAACTCGCGCAAGTAGAGCGAGGCGAATATTTTACTCACGCCCGGTGTGAACACTCTGTGAAACTGGATGGAAACACACCGAGGGGTCGCGTCATGACGCCCACCTTTGGAGCCTAAAAGCCAGTGGAAACACAGAAGTGTCGCTAAAACACAACCGGATTTCTTGTTTGTTGTTCTGTAACAGTAGTCTGCATCTTGCCAGTCGTCTCACCTAAAAACAGAGACCCAGAGACCTCCATGCCATGGCACAGACACTGCCGTGTTTATGCCAGGTGATGGCGATGCACATAGCTCGAGAGAGAGCTGGTGATGAGGGTGAGCAGGAGGGCGGCCATGTGTCAGATCTGTGCAGAGCATCAGAACAAAAACACCTACAGTATGACATTAACAGAACATTAGTTTCACTCTCAGTGTTTCTGTAACATGAGAAATATGTTCATAAAAAGTCACGTGACGTCTCTGTACACTGATTTGTTGTTAATAATGTGGCATTATCATGGAAAATAAAAGCGTGTCCTTCTGGATTCATTTGACAGTGAGTTTACTGTGTCCTTTCAGATTTGAATGCATCAGGGACGCAGAACGCGTACCGAGCAACATCACTGATATTCTGAAGCTCGGTGACCTACTGAAAACGCAGGTTAACTTTGAGGAGATGGAAAGAAACAGCATGAAGGATAAACACACACTTTTATATCTGCAAATGCAAACCTCCCCGTCAGAGGACGAAAAGAAGAGCAGCTGGGGTCAACTCCTGGTGTCTCGTCTGTCCGCACACGCGGCTCCACTGAAAACAGACATACACACTGACAGGCCCTGTTTACCACCTTCACCATGTCTGCTGTAAAACACCTCCCGTCCTCGTGCATGGTCGTTTCTTGCTCACTTGTCGTGCTATTCTCTGCGGTGAATCTACATCCTCCTGACACACATGGCATAACCTCAACATGTTCACGTCCGGCTATTACTGCTCTCCTTCCCACAGTCAAAGGCAAAGCCACACAGCGGAGGGCTGTATCTGATTTCTGGTGCAAGTCGGCATTGATCTACATGCCAGTGATGCTTCTCCAGGGCCCGGGCCCCAAACAGCCCTCCACACACAATACACTAAATCTATGCTACACAGTCAATTGTCTGGGAGCCTGGGAGAGGCTGTGTGTGTGTGTGTGTGTGTGCAGAGAGGAACTCAATACTCAGCAGAAAGCTCTGAGCAAAGCCTTTCTGTGGCCCACAATAAGTTCCTGTGTGCTTGTAAAGGCCATCTCTGATCCTAAGTGCACTGCGGTTAAAGCCCCCGTACGCACCAACAAGTCACTCGGCACTATAAACAGCCTGAAGCCTCCGGCCATCTCAGCAGGACCTTGGAGGAAAAAGCTCTGACCTTTACCTCTCTCGTTTCAGCATCTCTGGGAGTCGGAAGCTGCAGCGCGACCCTGAGTCCATTCACACACCCATTCAGGCCTCGCCGAGGTCACAGGGCAGGGCGGTAATGACAAGATGATGTGCTCAGCGCTCAGCATGAAGAGAGGATGAAACCACAAGATGAGCTTTAGTCTCTCAGTGACCACTCCTACTGCGCTCGGCCCGTCTTCTAAAGCAATCTATGTAATGTAGGAGCCTGAGGCATTAGAACTTATGGAGGGTCACATCCCGTCGACTATGTCCATCAAACCAAGCGTAACATCAGGGCAGCAACTGATAATTATTACGTTCAATATTTATTTTATTGATTAATCAAGAAACCAACCAAGATGAAGACCAACCAACAAGTGTTCAACGGTAAATCGTATTTTCACGTGTATTGTTATATTTTTATCTCAGACGGTTATCAGCTGCACTGGAGGGTGCATGTTTGTGCCAAAATGGTCATGAAATTAAACTATGCTGAGAGTCTCTTCAAAGCTTTGGTGTCATTCACAGTCGTGCTGTTTCTGTCAGAGTCTGACACACACACACACAGTAACAGGGACTTCGTGGTGCATTCAAGTGCCCCTTGTTAACTCAGTAATCTATACTCAAATGGCTACAAAGATTTTTTTTTTTTTTTTGAACAGATAAGTTTTCCTTTGTTGAAACACACAGGCCTTCAACAAGGAGGTGCAAACATTTCCACTTGGCTCTCGCTCAGCTCTGGTACATTTTAGGTTCTTATGTCTGTTTCACAAGTGAGTCACTCATCACTCATCAGGACAAGGAAATCAGCTCACCAGTCTGTAAACTCTCCTGCTGACTTCTGGTAGCAAGCTGCTGGCTAGCCAGGTCGAGGTTTTCAAGTGTAAACATCAGTAAACATGGAGAAGATGGACACCAGCTGAATCAGCATCCTGTTAGCCATCGTACAGGCGTTGGAAAATAAACAGGACGGCCTCCGTGTCCAACCGGGAGGCTCCATTTCTTTATGCCGATCTGAAAGAGCAGAGGACTCTGGGCGAGAAGGAGAGGGGGCTTTTGCTTTGTGGTGAACAAGGAGGGGATGGTGGATGGTGTGTCACCACTGGAACCTGTTGTGATTTTGCGAGTCATTGCTGTGTTTCCTGTGCGGCTTTTTAGGCATGAAAAGTGGTGGTTTCTTCCTCAAGACGTCACTGCTTTCCTGCAGGGACAGGGCCATGAAGGCGGTTGTTTGTTGACAATATGGCGGTGTGCACAGACGCAGCAGCTTCTCTGTGCCCTGTTAACAGTGCTACTTTTTGTATTAATGATGTTAGTTGTGATTTTACACGCCTGATAAACAACCCTGAGACCCTTTTGTGAGCCTACATCTTGGACTGTTCCACTATTTGTGCTGTATTTCTACTGTGTTATCCACGTGTCACCTGTACAGCCCTGTGAGCTGCACTAATCTGTATGAAAGGTAAAATATACAAATAAAGATCGTCTGATTTATTGATTTTTTTTAAGTCATCTGAAAATTATTTTAAGCATGCATTGTTAGTTTCAGTTTTCCATCAGTGTGAGATGACATCATCTCTCTGGCTCTGCACCTAGTTACTGTTTAAACACCATCTTTCTACCTTGGACTGTCCATTTAGCATTTTGTTATTCTGGCAGAAGCTCCGCTCGCTGTTGGCTGCGAGTTTGAACCTGCCATCTGTCTTTTTATTTTTTGCTTTGTCTCCAAAATGTCTCCGCTCATCTCTGAGCTCATCTGAAATAAATGATTATCAGTTGTTTTGTCTCCTGTGTTTCGGCGCCGGTGTGGACGTACAGGCGCACACTACCGTAGATCCCTCCCACTCGAAGCTGCTATTTATTTTTGTGGATAGCACTTTTGTTTCCACTGTGTCATTAATCATAAATGGTGCTGCACAACAGCAGCGAGGCTCACTAAGTGCTCTGCGTTTTGCAGAAAATAGTTAAATGACAGAAGGGATGGTGAGAAAATTACACTGTTGTTGTATTGCATCTGCAGTTCTGCCTCCAGCAACGAGCTGAACCAGTCTGTGGCAATAACAGGCCATTTGTAAATGGATAATGTTTATATCACACTTTCTGGGCATCATTTTGTCATCTGAACACAGATATTACTTTTTTCATATTTACCAAATGTTATTTAACCGATATTTTATCAGGAAAGCCACATTATTCCATCCAAATGTAGCACAAATTTAACCAAGAAAACCTACAGAGGAAAATCACAGTTTATTGTACATTTCTATTCACCTCTGTTATATGAATGTTAGGAGCTGGTTGATGGAGCTGATTCTACAGTCTGTGACATGAAACCACTGCAGGAGAACATGACCTATGGTCATTAAAAGAGCTCCAGTCAGAGCTTAAGCAATTAAAAACCATGTGGAGGAACACATGATGAAGATATGACTTTGTTTATGTCATGTATTCATGTGAGGAAAGCAGCGGTGCCTCTCTCCTGGCTGCCAGCCGCTGCAGGATAAACCAAATCAACCTGAGAGGAAATCAGAGTTTCAGCACACACCAGCATCCTCAGAGTGACACTTATTTTATTGACAGCTTACATTAAAAAGAAAAAGAGTCAACCTGAGTATCCTGGTGTGTGCTGAAACATTCCTCACTGAGACGTAAGACCATCTTGGGATGGGATCACTCCAGCTGTGATACAGCAATACACGACTTAAACCAATGTGACAAAGGGGGCGTGAAGTGGGGGACTAATGGCCTCTTCTCTACTTCCTACCGCTTTAATTCTGGTGCCCTTGCTCGCGCCACATTCATCTTCAAAACTGACCTTCCTTTTGATCTCAACTACACACCTGTAATATTTCATGAGTGCCTCTTGCAGGGTTGTGACACCATCAGTGCTCAAAGTAGTTTAATTAAATATAAATATAATATATACCCTTTGACCCCCTGACGGCGGGCGTGACCAAGACTACATTCTGCCATGATAACACACACACAAACACTCCAAAAGTGCGTCAGCCGTCATCACATTGTTGCATCTGATTTATAGACTGGGAAGATTAAAAACACTAACTATGCCACAGGGTCAGAATTAAACATAATTATGACTATAAAGTCATATAAAATGTGATTTAAACAATGAGTTAAAGTCTGAGAACTATTATGTCACATGTTTTCTACATCTGAATTCATGTTAACAAAAAATGTGTTTTTCTGGTTTAGTTTTCACACTAAAGCACAATTTGTGCACTTCTGGAATAAGTTCTTCAGGACTTTAAAACGCGCTCTCCTTCTTGGTGTGCAGCTTGTTGTTACTACCGAGCTCTGTCCAGCAGCACTCGTCGTGTGCTTATGTCTCTTAATCCTCATCGTTGGCTAAAGCCAGGGCTAAAGCTAAGATTAGCCCACATGCACACACACACACACCACGGGGTCACACACACCCCCTCACACACACACACTATTACAAACTAAGAGATCACACACGCCGTGCATAAAGGGGGTGACACCGACTTACACACACATGATTACACACGATCCACACGCACACAAACACGAGCACTTTGTGTTGTCTCTGTAGCTGCTGAGTGAAAGAGAAGAGTCGACATCCAGTGATGTCAACACACAGTCAGAGGGACACGGGCTGCGTTTCTTGGTGTGCAGCTTGCTTACTACGCTCTGTCCAGGAGTTCAAGAGGAACTTCAATTCCAAAGTCTTTCTGCTCTTTCAGGCGCCTGTAGGAAACGTAGCCTCGCCTCTGTTCACTCTGTCTCACAAAGCACTGTGACCATGTTTTAAGTCGCTATTCTCTACGACTGAGTAGAGTGGCATGTACGCAGTGATAAACACTCATTAGTCATTACTCTGGCACAGTCTGACTCTGCAGTGGGAGGCCGCCTGAACACTGTGGGGAGAAGGTCTCACCTTCCAGTGATCACTCTGTCTCACAAAGCACTGTGACCATGTTTTAAGTCGCTATTCTCTACGACTGAGTAGAGTGGCATGTACGCAGTGATAAACACTCATTAGTCATTACTCTGGCACAGTCTGACTCTGCAGTGGGAGGCCGCCTGAACACTGTGGGGAGAAGGTCTCACCTTCCAGTCTGTTTTTGTCTCGTTCAGCTAATCGACACATTTGGTTGATGCTGTCATAAATTAAATGTTAGCAGCCATCCTGAGAGCTTCGCCTCGTAGTAGTAATGAGAGCTCAACAGGCGGCACCTGCAGTGGGCACAGCAGGTTCTGGTCTCCATTTCAGAACCGTTACACTCCTACAGAATTATAATAATTGTTAGTTGGTGCTCTAATGGCCTGTGGGCTGAACTCAAAGTATAGAAGGTGATGGAGGGCAGGTGAGGACAGGATGCGTGTTAAAGCAGCTGAGTATCAGCAGGCAGCGCCGACTGCACTGCAGAGCGTCAAAGACCAAATGAGGACAAAGCAGAGGAGCAGCATGAGCAGTGTTTTCAGATTTAGCCAGACGTGGTCTCAGAATCTTAAGGACAGAGCTTTGTAAAGTTAATGAGAGTTAATGAACTTGCATTTGACTCCATTAAGTGACTGAGTCCAATCAGCAGCTACTAGTGATCCTTATCACACACATTACACACTGCTGCATCACACACTGAGCTCTCTTCAGGCTTTCAGTCCAGTTTATTATACAACGTGTATATTTTTAGTTTTCCCAGCAGGGATCAAACCCAAGCTGTGACAGCGTTAATGAGACGTCCCACCTGCTGACCTACAGAAGCACCTGTACCTGCTGAGGTCGCACACATTCAGGTGGAGTGTTAACAATATCTTCCAGGTGTCAGTGTGAAGGAGACGGTGACAGAAAGGTGTCAGCTCCTCCGCCGCAGGCCAAACACACAACTAAGATTTTTTGACAGCATGAAACCAGCTGCGTGAAACGACGGCTGACATTCAGTCAAAATACACCCACTAACAACTCAGACATGACACTAAGAGACTCAACAGTAGGTTTTTAGTTTTTATAACACACAGGTTGTTGCAGCATCTTGGTGTTTGTGATGGTTCATGGTTTGATCAGAGAAAAACTGACACTGATGTTTTGTTGCTGTTATTTATTCCCCTTCTGTTCTCGGAAAACGGACATCTTTATTATAAAACAATTCTGGACTATTTTAAAGTCATTCAGCCCTTCATTACACTACCTTTGAATCAGCACAAATGCAATCATACGCATTTATGAAACAACCTTTATATAACCTTGAAACAATCCCTCTTTAATATCTCCTTTATACTGCTGCTGAAACATCAACAAATTTCTCCTTCAAACTACGAACGTCGACTTTTAACCATTAATCAGCTAACCACCGAACGCTGGGCAGTGTTTCCACATGTTAACATGAAAAGCAGGGCATCTGTCAGCAGGAGAAAACAAAAGTCAAGACATTTAACATCGCAAAACATTAAAATTTCATCACCTCTAAATGTTTAGCACTTTGAAATGCAGCTCTAAAGCTCACTGCGGCAATAAAGCAGCAGAACAACACGAAAGGCCTCTTGAATCTGAAATATTAACTGGTTAGTTACTGGTTAATATGTGTCGGCCTATCAAGAACAAAATAACTGATATCTCCACTTCAAACATCAGCATTTACTTAAGTTTCTCCCCAAGAACTACATTTTATAAGATTATATTTGAACACATCATGAGAGCGTTAAAATTTACCTTCCCCTCAATGCTCATTTTTACTGAAAAGAGCTTGAACGCATCATAATATAACTCCACGCAACCTCCATCTGCATTTAGTACAAGCAACCGGCTGCTAACTGCTAACAGCTAACAGCTAATGCTAACTAGCTCTCCGCCTGCTGATGTCAACACAGATTTGTTGATCAAAATGTAACAGTACAGTGTGTCCACTGCACATTTACGGCATCCTTTTTACTCAGATGCATCCCAGGAAGTTCTCTGTTCGTCCCAAACACATACCTAAGCATACAACTAAACACATAACTAAATAAACATAACACATTCTAATGTTCCCGGGATGATGGGACGCCATTAGTCTCAAGCCCTGCTTTTTAGCCTGATCTGACAACAGAAAAACATCGGTCATTGCCATGAGTGAATGTCACCCTATCTGCTGAGCTGGTAGTCAACAAGTCAAATATCGTCCAATATCCAAGTTCGACAGAAAAATCCGTGCATCCCAAATTTTGAACATAATGCACATCATCCAAAACATTAAAACCACCGACAGGTGAAGTGAGTTACATTGATCGTCTTGTTACACTGCAATGTTCTGCTTGGAAACTTCTGGACCTGGCATTCATGTGGATGTCACTTTGCATTCTCCACCCGCCCAAAAACTGCTGCAGACTAAAGGCCCGTTTCCACCGCAGGAACTTCGGGGTAATTTTACGGGGCCGGAGCCGTTGGTGCATGTCTCCACCGCAGGAACCACCCCCGAAGGACAGAGTTCCTGAACTTTTACAGGGGCTAAACAAGTCCCTGCCTCGGAGTAGGTACTCAGAACGCCCCGAAAAACTCCTGGCTGGGGCTTGGGGTTTACTTGGTGCTGACTGGATATACTCAAGGCGGGATGTGACGCCAACAGAAAGCAACAAAATAGCCGGCATTTTTAAAACTCAGCA
Source organism: Epinephelus fuscoguttatus (assembly GCF_011397635.1). Taxonomy (NCBI): domain Eukaryota; kingdom Metazoa; phylum Chordata; class Actinopteri; order Perciformes; family Serranidae; genus Epinephelus; species Epinephelus fuscoguttatus. Next base: position 39,082,148 of record NC_064764.1, read on the forward strand.
GACGAGGAGTCTTCTCCTCTCATTCATAGCTTCCACCGCCATGTAAACGAAGAGACACGCCAGAAACCCAGCAACCACCTCAGCTCCTTCCATGTTGATAATCGTCTTTCTTATGTCTGCTTCTTCTTTGTTGTTCTTCTTCTTCTTTGTTTGTTTCTTTGCCGCGTCGCCCCGGTCAAAATGGTGGTGCAACGATTACGTCACATCTAGAGCCCGGTAACTTTACAGGAACCTTCCTCCTAGTCCGCCCTCTCAGTGGAGACACAGCGGTTGAGAGGGCCGGGTAAGAGGACGTAAAGTTCCTGCCCCCCCACATAGTACTAGAAACTTCTTCATTGGAAACGGGTCTTAAGTACACCTACTTTTGGCAATGGCACTCCCAGATAGCAGTGGCCCCCCCAAGCAGGACAATGTACCATGTTGATTCGTAAGAACTGCTCAGGGATGGCCAAAGGAACATGACAAAGACTTCAAGGTGTCACACCCCAATCCCCGACTCCCAATCCCAACTCAAAATCATAGAGAGTCTCAAAGATCCACCGCTAACTTCCTGGTCTCAGACACTCCAGAGCCCTCCCGGAGGTCCTGTGTCTGTGCCTTTACCTGGCCTCAAAATTCCCCAGATCCCAATGCGATCGAGCACTCGTGGGACATGCTGGTGCCCAAGAGGTACCTCTGATGTATGTGCTGCCTCCTTAGATCGGAGTTGGCTCTGACCTGTCGAGGAGCAGACACAGGACCTCTGGGGGATGTCCTATGGTGTCTGGTACCAAAGCAATGGCGGCGGACACTTTGTGGCTTGTCGGTTACCAGCACGTCCTACAGATGCTCGATCAGATTGGGATCTGACACCTTGAGCTCTTCGTGACGTTCCTCGAGCCATCCCTAAAACAGATTTTGCAGGGTGGCATGGTGCATTGTCCTGCTGGGGGGAGGGCCACTGCCATCTGGGAGTGCTGTTGCCTTGAGGAGGAGTGCAACAGAGTTTGAGAGGCTTCCACATGAATTCCAGGACCAAAGGTTTCCCTGCATCGTAACATGATGATCAATATTATTCACTGCACTCACCAGTGGTTTTACTGTTTTGACTGATCAGTGTATATTCTGAATATGATCTGAATATAAAGATGATACTGTTTGACTGTTTTAAGGCGTTTTAAAACTTCTGGGATGTCGAGGAGTTGGTTATTTCAGGGTTACCTCAGGAGTTAAAGATGAACCCACTTTGATGTCTGGCTGCTTGGACAACTCTGCCGTTAGTTATCTTCTCCATTTCATCGACCGCAGAAGAAAACTTTCACTTTCATTTCAGCATCTTCATCATCATTACATCATTCATTATGGTATTTATCATAATGTAGTGAAAGAGGTGGAGTGAACGACACAGACAGAGAGAGAGGGGGAGAGAGAGAGCAGACAGACAGCGTGGATTCTACAGATTCTTGTATTTCCCTGCAGGTTTATATATAATTTGTGTTAAGTAATGTCACACAGTGTGACTGTGTGAATATGAGGATGTAAGAATGAGATTCTGACGAGTGTTTAAATGTGCATAATTACACAGAACCTTGAAGGTCACAGTCTGCAGAGCGTACAAAGCGTGGGCCTTCCCATAAGTTTCCAGCCTGAGGCATCAACACTTTTATCCAGAAATGAGAATATAGCTGGATGCTATTTAGATATAATTACTTATGTTGGCTCGTGGTGTATAAACAGTATCTCGCAGTGGGCATGGCCGGGGACAAGCTTAAGCCCCAGATATCAGACTGCACAAACACACGTCGAGGGCTTCGGCAAACACACACATATGGCAGCAAGGCGTCACTGAGAGCTGAACAAAACGCTGTGATACTGTCTGGGCAACCATATGGAGCTCATGTGTGTGTGTGTTTGTGTGTGTATGTGTGTGTGTGTGTGTGTACACAGGAATGTGTGTTGTTTGTTTACCAAACAGAGTTGTAAAGAAGGTCCTGTCTCTCAGCTCACTGTATGTTTACCTGACCCCAACTGAGAGTACGCCTCCACCAGATTGCTTCGCAGAATAATCCAATGTGTGTGTGTGTGTGTGTGTGTGAGTGATGTACATAACTGTACAGTGAGCTGGGAGCCTGGCTCGGTCAGATGCTTTGGCAGAGGTGAACACAGAGCTTTCATAAAGGCCTGGGAAAACTGCTGAGCGATGCTGTTATAGGCGGGTGTGTGTGTGTGTGTGTGTGTGTGTGTGTTTATACACCGTTAATACCGGTGTGTAAAAACCCCACTGACTCCAGCATATTTCAGCTTTCCTTTCTCCTCACTAAACCTCAAATTTCATCACTGTCCTCAGGAACACTGACACACCGTTTCCCCTGCTCTCGGAGTTTTCGCCGACCTGGACAAACTCAGTAGAGTAAAACACTGTATGCTGCTGCTGCTCTGCCCTCAATCACTTTTAACTGATCCTCCATCCAAGGTCTATTTTTAGAATCAAACACTCGCTCCCTGTAGATTTGATCATTTCAACAGAACATGGCTAAATATACAGCCTTTTGTTTGTGGCACACGCTGTGAGTGAGCAACAAAGGAAGCAGATTAACTCACAGGTGTGCGACTAGTCATTTATTGCTCTGATTATAAATAGCAGCGACTCAGCTGCGTCCACCTGCTAGAAGAAAGAATCTGATTTAATCGCTCCGTCCTCGGCATTAATTGTAATGTAATGCTCTGATTCACACTGATCATGATTATTTGAAGGAGGTGGATTTTCCTGCAATGCAGACTTTTTCGGGAGGGGTTCACCCGATCAGAAACTAATGTCAGCTTGACACCAAACGTCTTTTCAAGCCATGTCACTATCGCCATCAGCCTATGGGCAAATAAGATGACATTTACCAGTGGCGGTGTATGCCGTTTTTTCATTTTGTCATGGCAATTTTGCGCAGGCTAAAAAGCAGAGCTCAAAACTAACAGCATCTTGCTGTCTCAGGGATGGAAAAAAAATGTGTCTGGGACAAACAGATCTCGCTGAGATTCCTTCAGGGCGAAAAGACGCAACTCAGAAGATGTACCCTATCGTTTCTCCGATAGTGCTACATCGTGAACAACAAATGTGTGTTGACATCAGCAGGAGGAGAGCTAGCTAATGTCAGCCAGAGGTTGGACTGAGTTACATTATGATGCGTTCAAGCTCTCTTCGGTAAAAACTAGTATTGGGCAATAGGGCTGCCACGATTAGTCGACTAATCGATGAGTAATCGACTATTAAAATAATCAGTGACTATTTTAGTAGTCGACTAATTGGTTTGAGTCATTTTTCATAGAAAAGTACTATTAAAGTACCCCAAAATACTCCTACTGCAGCTTCTTATGTTCAGATATTGGCAGCTTTACACACTCTCCCGTGACAGTGAACTAAAACCCTTTGGCCTGAGTATGAAACAAGACATTAGATGACGTAATTTGGGGGTTTGGGCGAGACAGACTGACATTTTTCAACATTTTAACACATTTTTCAATGAAATGATTAGTCGACTAATCAAAGAAATAATCGACAGATTAGTCGACAATTAAAATAATCGTTAGTCGCAGCCCTGTTGGGCACTGGTAAACGACAACGTTCTCAAGTGTTCAAATTTCATCTTGTAAAATGTAGTTCTCAGTGAGAATCTTGAATAAAACCAGCTGTTTGAAGGAGAAATTTGTTGATGTTTTCATATATAAAACAGGTATCGATATCTACCCAGAATTTCACAATCAGTGCATCCCAAAATAAAACCACATGAGATTAAAGGGATAGTGCACCCAAAAATGAAAATTCAGCCATTATCTACTCACCCATATGCCAAGGGAGGCTCAGGTGACGTTTTAGACTCCTCACATCACTTGCAGAGATCCAAGGGGAGAGGAGGTAGCAACACAACTCCACCTAATGGAGGCTGACGGCGCCCCAGATTCAAACGTCCAAAAACACATAACTGAAACCACAAAATATCTCCATACTGCTCGTCCGTAGTGATCCAAGTGTCCTGAAGCCCCGACATAAAAAGTTGTTTGGAAAAACTAACGCTAACTGCCTCTCTGTACACCGCGCTCGTGTGTGTGTATGGCGATATTTTGTGGTTTCAATGATGTGTTTTTGGACGTTTGAATCTGGGGCGCCGTCAGCCTGCATTAGGTGGAGTTGTGTTGCTACCTCCTCTCCCCTTGGATCTCCACAAGTGATGTGAGGACTAAAACTTCACCTGAGCCTCCCTCGGCATATGGGTGAGTAGATCATGGCTGAATTTTCATTTTTGGGTGCACTATCCCTTTAATCTCAGTTGGTGCACGCACCCATGATCTTAATGTTTGGTGTGAGGTGGTTATAAACTTCTCGTGCTGACATTCTGACAAAATTAAAACATGTTTAATATTATCATAACTTTTCAGTCTTGGCTCATGCAAATACTGAGGTTCAGTGACATGAACACTGTCAACAACCGATAGCTGCACTCTCTCCAGCACCAAACAGGAAGCAGCAAACCTGGTAGACAGTAAACATGGAGGGAAATCTGGGGAGGAAGAGACACGTGAACAAGTCTCAGTTCTCGTTCTGGAAGGGTGAAAAGGGTCTGTGTTTAACTCAGAGTATCTGATCCACCAAGCAGCAGTTATTTTAGCAAGAAATCTTAATGTTTAAAATGATTCGTCTCTCATTCCCACAGTCTTGTATTTCTAGAGTTGTAGATGTGTTTTTGTGGAGATGTAAGAAATTTTTAATATGTCACATTTCTTAAAAGGAGTTTGGTGTAATATTTTCCACCAGGAGCAGGATGGGAAATAATCTCAAAAGGAATCCAGTTGTAGCCTTGCAAAAAGTGACTCTGCAAGATCCCCCATCTTTGCAAAATCTTAAACTCACATTGTCTTTAGATGTGAGGGGGTGTCAGAGTTTAGTCTTTTAAAAGTCTTCTGGTGTATAGTGGGCACAAGGCGCAACGCTGCATTTAATTAGGAAACAAAGAACAAGCTGAACCAAAAGTTTAATATAATGAATGGCAGCATTTGGGCTTTTCAGAGAAGAAATGACAGCTGGATAAGACCTATCAGTTTTTATAAAACTGCACTGAAGTACAGCGTGAACAATTGTCGGCATCACTAACCTGTTTGACAAGAAGGTTGGGGACAACCCTGCAGGCGTGGGCCATTATATCTTTGGAGACAAGATTTATTTTCATGGATTACGCCCTCACAGTTCACTTGAAACTGTTACAATTTAAGGAACTATACAGACGTGAGCGCCAAGGTACAAATTACAAAGCCTGTAGTTTTTCAGTGGCAGGCAGATCCCCTCACTTCAAAAAGACTGTACCGTGTATTTTACAGTTCTGTTCTCAGTATTCTTCAAAACCCAGAAGACAAAGAGAGCAGCTGCGACTCCTCTTACAGGGTATATTCCCACACACTCTGGCAGGTGATCCAAAGCAAAAATCAGTCGTAACGCTTCAGCCATTCTCAACCGAAGTCGCCCAGGGCACAAGCTTGTGTGATTGTGCCTTACTTGCCCTCCTCCTCCTCCTCCCCTTCCTCCTCCTCCTTCCATCAATGAGTCATTCTTTAAGAGTGCACCTGATCTCAACTCGTCCTCTCATCACTCCCGCTCATCCAGCCCCAGCAGCAAACAGCCAGGAGGTGAATCCACAGATTGGAGGAGAGGAGGGTAAATATTTGAGAGGGTGAGTGTGTATGGGTCAATACAGCCAAGTCTCTGAATCTATCATATCTCCAGCAGACTGCTGACTGTGTGGGCACGAACCCATCCATACCAGACGAAATGAACAAACAAGCAGTGTTTTAACACCATTAGCTCCTCACAAACTGCACGCCAGTCAGGGAGAAGGTGAAACGACCGTGATAACTGGGTGTTTTTGACACTGAGTCAAGCTGCTGCTGCTCATGTGCACGTCCTTAGTTGACAGGTGGGATATTTTCGAGCATATTTCCTCGCCGCACACGCACCGACACAGAACATATGCAGTCGAAGGCTGTCAGCTCCCCGTGGTGCTGCAGATGGCAGGGCAGTGAAGGCCAGAAAGTGACAGTGGTACCGTTCTTCCATTCATTCTCTGCCCTGTTGCTACCGCTACAGAGACTTCATCTGACTCGTCTACAAAGAACAAACACAGCCATTGACGCTCAAGTAATGACAGCTTCATTTAAGCCACTGACAGATTGGAAAAGAGAACAAATGTGAGCAGAGACAATGTACAAGGCCACGAGTAGGAGTGACACAAAAGAGTCAGAGAGCCCACAGTGTGTGGAGTGTGTGTGCCTGCGTAGGTCAGAACACGCGTAGAAACATCACGTGGCTCCTCGTGACATGAGAGTGTCATTTTCTGATTTTAACATCGTAGGAAGTCGAGCCGAGAAGAGATTGTTAGGGTAAAAGTAACACTGGATATTTGAGAATTTAAAAAAATCAGATCAGATTGCTGGCTGTGCAGAGTGCAACAATCTACAGTTTAAAGAAAAAACTGTCAATGTTTACTGGTAGACAAAATATTTAATAGCTTCTTTGCATATGACATCACACACTGGTGTGCTGTCCAGATAGAGAGCAGGCAACTGGAAGCAAAGACAACAACACTGCACAAATGCACATGATTTGTGCTGCCTGAAGCTGATCCAATCGTTCATACTGGGTAAAAAACAAGGGCCAGTTTAAGTCCCAAAATAAAATAACTAGTCCATACCCATTGAAAAAAAATGCAACACAAGAAACAATATTAATAAATCATAAACAGCATCAAATTTAATCAAAGAGTAACTCACTAAGGATCGGAGCAGGTAGTCGATGTCAACTTCATGTTTTGATTAACTGGTTTTTGATATTTAAAGTTCAACACTCAGCCGGAGTCCACCTGACAGGTTTTTGCATTTGAATCTACAAGTGTTTCTCTATTTTTCTTTTTGTCATTTCACAGTTGTGCCATTCATCCAATCCGACCTTTACAGGCTCCGCAGCATGTTTCTGTGGATGAGATGAAAACAAGGAACGCGTAAAACTAAATCACTGCGATTACACTAGAAATGCACGAGTTGTTTTGTGACCTCGCTGCACATTTAGCCAGCTGGGAGATTTACTGAAATAATAAAGCGCAATACTAGTATTTTATTTACACTACATTTAATGCACTCGTAAATAAGACCAACGTTGTAAGCAAGAGTTGAGGGAGAGCCGAGAGATTGAGGGAGTGGAGGAGATAAAGAGGGAATTGAAGTGGTAAATGTGCATTGTACTGTGAGATTGTGGCAGCTTGAAGTAAGACAATGTGGTTTTCCACCCAGCTCGCCACAGCGACTCTCGCACTGTGCCTCTGTCACCGAGCCCCAGTTGCACTTACAATGGGGCTGGGACACAGAGCATGTGTCACCCATCTGTCAGACAATATGTCAACACAGCCATAATACCCCGGCTAAATGTGGCTGCGGCCCGTTAAGGCCCTCCGCATCGATGCTCCTCCAAATATTCACTGCCTCCTAACCTAATCTCTGCGCCGTCTTACTCCGCCTGCATCTCCTCCACATCCATTCATTTCTCTTGTTTTGCATCTTTTCCAATCAGTTCATTTTCATCTGTGGGTGGTGCCATATGCAGACACTGACTGCTCAACATCCTCCAAAATATACACTCATCAGTCTGAAATGTCTGCATCATTACAAAGACTGATTTTAAGGTGAGATACTCCCCCCTCTCCCCGCCATGCATGTGCATGCACAGGCCAGCCAATGCAAACCTACCTCTGCACCACACACTGCATCTCCTCTGCAGCCGCTATCAATGATTTAGACCCGGTTGTAAGCTACAGCACAGACACAGGCTTTGAAATAAATAATTTAACGGGTGCAGGTTGACGTCCAGGTCTGTCAAAATACGTGACTGCTGTGTGTTTGACCTGTTATATATCTGCACAGCACCGTGAGATAATCACAAACCAGACTCAAGGACAAAAAGGACAGACAGTTACTGGGTTACCGTGTGTGTGTGTGTGTGTGTGTGTGTGTGTGTGTGTGTGTAAGTCTCAAATGAACTTACACAGCACCTACACAGCCATTTTACTAATCAATATGAAGCATTGTTTGGGAGGCAGGCGGGCTGGAGTGTGATCAGTGTTTATCACAATAAACAATAATGAGAGACTGAATGAAATCCATGAAATGCTTCTGTTCCTCTTTTCACCAGAGGCCACCAATCACCACACATCACACTCATCTGAGTGCACACACAGCAGAGCACATACAGTATAACACGAACAGGTAGAAACATGAGTCCAGGTCTAAACAATGCAAACAAAAGTAAATGCTGCGTTTTTCTGTCGGGAGTTGGAACAGTTGGATGAAGACTGTAGCCACTGACATCCTGACAGCGATAATGAAAAATACAAAGACTAAAAACTAGTAGAGTGCACATCTCTGTAAGGCATGCCTGTGGGCAGTAGTGGAATGAAGGGGAGAAAATATGCAGGTATATTATTACCAAGGTGTAACCAGAGGAGACAGACCTTGGATACAGTGTCCAATAAAACCCCCTCCCTACCTCACTCTCATGTCCCAAACAAAAAAAACCATAATTCTCTCTCAATTGTCCCTCCAGGCTCCCTTACAGCCAAGATAGTAGCAACATTAACAAAAGCAGGGATTTATTGATCTTGTATTGTCCCTAACTTTAGTGGAACATATATTTGGTATCAAATAAATCTACAGATGCTCCAGTTCGAACTGAGATCAGACTTTTCCATGGATGTCAGTTTCTGAGTCATGACAAAAGCTAAAATGCGGCCTGCAACAGATGAGGTAAGGCTTGTTTTTAGCAGAGTCAATCCCTGAAAAAAAAAGCCTTTTGCAGTGTGATTTTGTTGATGACTTGTGACTCGTGTATGGAAAAATGACAGCGATTGGGTGTGTTTAAGTGTTTCAGTCTGTCCAATAATTGTAAACGGTCATTGGGTGCGTCAGGCTGGAGAAATTTTCACAGTAATGTGACCAAAGATATTTAAGACCATTGAATCTCAATTTAAAATAATTTAAGACTTGTTAAAGCCTTATATCAAGAAAGGATTTTTAAGGACTTGTAGACCTGTGTTTCAGTCCGCTAGATATATTTTGCTGCAATAAAAATGAGTGAAGTGAGATTAACAGACTGAAAACTTTATCTTGTGAGACAAAATTGATGTTTTCTTTTGGGGACATAATTTGCAGTTGAAAAAAGGTCTTAAATCACAATATCTCAATATATTTATCAAAATAGTCTGCACACTGCAACAGTTTTAAATCGCAATAATATTGTATCATGACTTAAGTATTGTGATAAAATCATATCATGGGGCGTATGGTGAGTCTCACCACTAATATTTACATGCACAAATTATTCCAGGTTTTTCTGCTTAATTCGAAAAAGACCATATTCCTAGTAAGCTGTTTATGTGGCTAATAAAAATATATATTCCACTAATACTCTCTAAGTCGAATGGCTAGAGCCTCTTGACATTGTGCTTCTTTGCATCAAAGTTTTCCACAGCCTCTTTTTCATTCCTTCAACCACCTTCTATGAAAGGTCGCTGCTCAGTAACAGTACATATCCAAAAGCTTGTTGATATCCAGGTTTTTATGAATAATGTTTCAAAGTAGGTGTGTTTCTTCATCCGACCAGAAATGTGGGTTTTTCTTTTGAGAATGCATCTCTTCACCAGCCTTCAAACTGTTGGCGAGTTGGATTGTGTGTAACGTCTCCATGATAACGCACAGAGCCAGCTGTAAAAAGGTAAAAGACCATGTCTCACAAACTGTGGTAGAAACCCCAGTTGAGACACGTATTACAAATGGACCTTTTACATGACTAAATAATACTAATAAAAGCTGAATAATATCGGCATAACTCACTGTTGTGCCATACAAGGATTTATAACAAAGGCCTACACTTTATCCATAAACTTTTGGGCCTACATGTAACAATCAAAGCCTGAGACCACATGTTGGCGCCCAAAAGAACAAAGGAATCAGTCAACCCCCTTTCTCTGTGTGAATCAGCTGATTCAACCCCAACACAGCACCCCAGCTGACCAGCAGAGGCCCCCTGAAATACACAGCTCCCATTGGGTGAAATCCGCCACGGCCAACCCCGCACCGGTGACGTCACGCCGGGGTATATCATCACAGAGCGTACCTGAGGGAAACGCTTCTGGCTGTGATCCTCATAGCTAATAGAAGTACCCGCAACTGTTCCTAAAGCTTAGCAACTCGTCCCATGTGGCGAACGCTTTAGAAAGAGTTATTACTGTGCACAGTTAGACGCGTTTTAGGCCTACGGATTTCCCTCGCTGGTCGAGCTGATCTCCTCTCTTCTCCCTCACTCTGTGCGCCGAGGAACACAGAATAGCCCGGTACGAGACCACGGATTGACCCTCTCACCCGGATGCCCGCGGATGCGAAGTTTGGTAGATAACAAGGACTGCCTGCTTCAAGAAGAAGGACAAGGACCCCTTCTTTCCCAGTGATTCCCGCTACGAGCCGGAATTAACTCGCCTCGCCAGAGACTTGCCCCTCGCCGAGGACCCGTTAGCCGCTGTGAGCCGCTAACCACTTCACCTCTGCCGTAACAAAGGGCGCGCGAGAGCGGCCGACACATCACTCCACCTTCTGCAACAGTAAGAGGCTTTAGCTCTGGGCAGATAGTAGTTAGTGTGTGTTTTCTTTTTAAGTTTGTAAGGGCTTGTTGATACGGACCGCCGCGTCCGATTTTGGCTGCATTGATATTGTAAAAATATTGCCTGTGTTGCTGCTGTCTGTTATTCTCCTGCCCGTTTGTGTCTGCTTGTAATACGCAGTGATCTGACCTCGTCGGACCGCTATTGTGTCGCCCCGCACGCGGGATTGATCAGTACTTCGGCTGTGTTGGTTCAATGTCCAGATTCACGCCGCTCACCAGCTGAGCCGAGCGCGTCTCTGCGTAACACAGACGGGTTACTGCAACTCAATACCGCCTGCGTGACCACACTTCTGAGTGTTTCCCTTTTTCTCTTCCTCTCTTCCACTAACCTACACTTGGAGCCGAGCAATTCGAACTTCCCTCTCTACCGGCTCCCCTCCTTTTTGAGTCGCGTGCTTTCTTGGCGAGCCGCCATTGCGTGACGTAGCTTGCTGCGTCACAGCCGCCATCTTGCTACGCTCACACGCCTCTCTCTCCCTCACACACCCACTCGCTCAGACATACATACACATACACACACACACACACACACACACACACATCCTCGCTCACTCACCCACTTTCTCACACACACACACACACACACACCCTTCTTGATGCTTGCTGGTTGATTCGGTAATGTTTTATAGTTGATAGGGTTTATAGAGCAATGTTGATGTTGGTTGTAAATTAATGTCATCAGTGTGAATAAACCCTGTTATACTGCAAAGAGAAGTTGCTTTGGTTTTTCATTGTATACTGTGATGAAGCTGGTTGACAAAGTCAGTGCCTGAGCTCCACTCCTTCCTGTTCATCTTATAGTTGCTGATATCTCCCTAGAATTAGCTTCCTAAGTGAACACTCTTGAGACTGAATTTACGTCTGATCATTGGTCCGGTTTTCCCGGTGGTGCCCCGCTGTAAGCTAATTCGATTATTATGCTTATGTAATAATTAATTAATTATTAATTAATTAATCAAATATTTTAATAATCCATAATTAATATTAATAATTATGAATTATTGCCAATGATCATATTTAGCTCCTCCTCTTCCCAACACTCACATTGCTCTAAATTCGGCCTAATTCGGGAAATCCAAATTCAACATGCTGTTTACATGGCCCGTATTAAATGCAGAATATCTATATATTTGGAATAATAGGGGCGTATTAGTGTGCATGTAAATGTACTTAATGATGGTATAAAACAGAGCAGTCATAAACAGGTTTTTCAAAAATTGCGAAATGAATCGCCACAACCACAAGAAGTCCCTGAGCATCCAGTCATAAAAGTGCATACACAATATTAGGCTGATGGGTCCAGTAGTTTGTGAGATAAGTTGCAGACAAACACACACTCACACATATCACCAAACACATGATCCCTTGCTGCCTTACATCCGGTGAAAATAAAAATTTGACAATTACCAACCAGACTGATGAATCTTCAGCTCAACACAGTCCTTGATCACACACACACACACACACACACACACACACACACACACACATCCCTGAGCAGAGGTATCAAAGCAAGGTAGTAGTGTGTGTTGCCCTCCAATTAACAGGCAATAAGTTTTAATGGGCTAGTACCTTGTTAGAGGCTGGAAGTTTTTATAGGTTAGTAAACAACTAGCTCGCACATTAGCAGACTACAAAATCTGGAGGCTAACAGCAGTTAACAGATAGATGATTTTATAAAGCTCCCTATATGAGCTTTACAAATGCCTTCTAGTGTTGATATAGGGATTCTACTTACTTGTTAAATGATTTAAGATGTCCAAGTTGTGTTTTTTAGCCCTAATCCCAATCCTCATACCAACGAGTGGGAGTCTTCAGATTCAAAATCTGATTCTTTATTAACTTATTATATTTTGAATGGATTTTACTAAATAATACATCCACACGGAGCACATTTAGTCTACAAGAAGCTTACGTTAAACCCAGAGCAAAAACACACAGGATAAAAAATGGATCTGGCTTTGTTTAGCCAACAGAGATCCATTAAAAAATGCCTGGATCGGCCTGATTCCAATCCCACGGATCGCCTCAGGACATCTGTACTGTACGGTGCAGCCCTCTGATGCCTTATTCATAATTCAGCAATCCAGTCATTTAGCGGCTACCCTCATTTAGGTAATTTATAGTCATAGTCCATAACCAAGATCTCTAAATCCTGCAGCTAAAAACTATAGAAGCACCATGGACGCTGATTAGAAAAACATTTCTACAGCAAAGAAAACCTGAGGATAATCCAGACCACACATGCAGCACTCGACCACATAACAGAGTGAGTGCTGTACCTCCAGCTGTCTCGCCACACTTACACAGTAAATATACATTTGTTCTTAATTGACCTGCCTCATTAAATAGAGGTTAATTACATAAAAGCGTGTTTTGCCCACACCCATCAGCGAGAGTGAGACAGAAAGCATGTGGGAGCAGAAACGGGCTGATCTTTCACTTACTTGGATAATGAGAAATCAGTGAGTGCTGAGAAGGAGCTCTATAGAAACAGCTTTAGAAAACTGGCTGAATAGAGTGATAAAAATATCATCTATTACAGCAACATACCTGCAGGCCTTCACGCCTGCTGTCATTAACAATGGGCCTGCCACTGTGAGAAAGAGGCCCTGCGGCAGGAAACCGTCCCACTTCTTTTCACATTACAGAACTCAATGTGCATTTTAAAATAACTACTGTTCGACAATTTTCAACAATTACGCCTGGTGCTCCTCAAGGATCCATCCTAGATCCATTTTTTTTACTCTGCTCAGTTATGTGACCACTTGGTGCTCTCTGCAGATAGCGTTCAATTTTAATATTGTACCAAGTGCCATGTTATGCTCTCTAATTCTGCTCCTTGAGCTTTATGAATCATCAAGCTTTCCACTTGATTTTAAAAACTGGTTGTATTCCTGTTTTTCTGCTACTGTTGGAATTTTTATGTTGGACAAGCGATTAATATTGTACTGAAAATACTTTCTCAGTCCTCAACAGTTCAAGGTTCTGTGTGCAACATTCAGAACATTAAAGCAAACAGCTATCTGCTATGTAAAGATATAGTGGAGAACATATCCAGTATACTAGTCCACACTCCTTATTTGGTTCAGACAGGGACCTGAACTGGCGACCCTGTGGTTCCCAACCAAAGTCCCTTTGGACTGAGCTACTGCCGCCTAACAAAATGAAGTCAGACTACCTCTCCCTGGACTGTAATCATTGTTTCTGATTCTGATTCGTTGTGGTAGACGGTCTGGCTGGGCATGCATGTGGATCTCTGTGTGTATCCCACTGGCTAGGTTCACTGATCTTTTGCTAACCCCGCCCCTTTGTAAAAGTGAACCAACACATTACTGGCGATCCAAACTGATGACAATGACTAACAAAAACCAAAATTGGAATCAGCCATCCAAACACTCTGCAAATCGGAAATCGGTATGGCCCCAAAAAATTGTAATCGGCGCAAGTCAAAACGTAGCATACATTCAGTAGCTAGCTAACTAACTAACTAACCCTTCACTGTTCAGGGTTTTACTTTGGTTTTAGAACGGGGACCAAACGTATATCTCCTTCCATCCTCTCCAGGTATCATTCATACACGACATGCCCCCCGGCACAGCATTTAGCTGAAGGAACTATGATACGACTGCACGAGAGTCTATGGAGCACAGCAGTGTTGTTGTCGGATCCTTGTTGGAGCTGACCGATGCTGTGATTGGCCAGTCTGTGCTTGAGAGGTGGGACTTAGCAACGGGTCTATTGCCACTGTTCTGAACTACCTCCATACAGCGGGTACGGAGGGTTATCACTGATAATGGCAACAGCATCATCACAGAAGTGTAGCTCCCACCCTCTGGTCTTAGCTCTGTCAGCACTGTTCACGCTGTTTGCACCGTTAGCTGCTAGCCGTTGGTTCAGCCACCTCCATGTTGAGAACAGGCTTGAGCGCTATCAGTATAGGGTAACAAGAAATCCTGACGGTATGATTTTCAAAACCATGAAAAGCCCAGACGCCTCTCTCTAATACAGAGATGCACGTTCCACCAGAGGTCAGTCTTGAATAGGGACTGGCATGAGTATTCGAGTACTCCTTTGGACATCAGTATTCGTTGCTACCCCTCCTATATGAGAAAACATCTGTTTACCATGAGGCTACACAAATACTATCATCTACGTTATACCCCAGTAAGATGTCAGGAAGGTATAAAGGTATGAAAAAACAGACACCGCCCCAACTCACATCAGGATTGAGGGCAAAGAAAATTCCAGAAAACCCCTACTTCAAGGCACTCACTCTTACATCCAGCACAGTATTCTGCATTGAGACTAGCACCTGACAACCCTCTCAGACCTTATTAACTCACAGAAACCCGCACGCACTCTGAATTCTTGTGATTCTAGTTACATCCCAAACAAAGCAAAGACTCACAACAGACCTCTTCTCACTGCCCTGCAACATCTAACCTCCCTCAGCCTTATACGCTCGCCCAGCAACTGTTTCACCTTTAACGTCTCCGCATGATAAGGCGCTTTAAATAAACTATAACTTGACCTGAATTATGCATCAGGTTTTTAGCTATGACCTGAAACAGGGTTAGCTTTATTGAAATATACACAACAGACCGCAATGACGGTTTAGTGCAGTGAAAACAGATGAGATCACGGCAAAGCCTCTCAACATCTGCAAACCATCTTTAGCACAGGAGCGTTAAGCTTTCTCTGAACAAACAGGTCTGACTGTCACATTCTCAACATTAAGCCCAATCTTTTGTCTGATACAGGTACATTCACTTCTCATTTGCTTGTTGCACGCAGGCAGAGAATGAGTTTCAGAAAGAAAACCCAGCCCCAGTAACCAACTTCTGATGCTCTGCGTGGGCTGACAGTCTGAACGATGTCCTCGACATTTCTGCTGCTATAAAACTCCCAAAAGCTATTTTTTAAGGTTTGAAAGGGAAATGTCTTTTCCCCGTGTGTTTCATGGTGGGTGTTGTTTTTCCAGGAGGCCCCAGCTGTAACCCAGGTGACACTGTGTGCCTTGGCATGCAGCATGGAAATTGGTTTAGATTGAAGAGGCCCCAGTTGACAGAAGGACAAAGAAAATAAACTGGAAACAAGAGAAAGGAGTAAAAAATAGCACTAAAATGTCATTGGCTGCATCAGCGACTTTTGGCAACTTAATTCCCGACTCAGGCAAACCAAAAACCTCCAGTCGCTAAAAAATAGACCAGTCATTTCAGTCAGCAATGATATCATATTTATCCATAAGAGCCAAAGCAGCTCAAACACAAACCTGCTGCAAGTGTTGAGTGTATGCTGAGGATGACTTCGCATCATCGTCTCTCTGACTGTGTTTCTGTGTGTTATGAACCTACAGTTGAAACTCATTATACACACATGACATCTCTGTGGGAGGGCACTCAGACACACACACACAAGGTGAGGTGGAAAATAACGCATAAATAATGTATTAATAAAAAAGATACTGTATCATCTTGTTAGCGAACAGAAACCTGCTGTGACCACAAACTCTGATCCTGAGTCTCTCTGAGACGTGCGCCCACATATAAAGCAGTGAATAAACCGTGTGTGCATGAGTGTGTGTGTGTGTGTGTGTGTGTGTGTGTGTAGTGTCTGCTATGCTTCAGTGCTCAGGGCAGGTACGGGGGACAACAAACATCATGGGGCCTCTCCTGACTAGAATATCGTTGCTTTAATCAGCCTATCAGCCTCATGCTCCACTTTGTTTTTTACTTTCCAAAATTTTTAATCAATCATCTGAAAACAAATCAAAAATTCTGATAATCTATCTATCATCTATCAAAATGATAATCTGAATCATGCAAACCTCTTTCTGATTAAAAACAATGCTCAGATTTTTCAGTGTTTCCCCTTGGTTGACTGCTCTGGGGCGGCAGATGGGCCACTAACACACCAAATTCCAGTCTTAAACTTAACACTTAAAAGTTTCTTTAAAGGTCCAGTGTGTAGGATTTAGGGGGATTTATTGACAGAAATAGAATACAATATTCAAAACTATGTTGTCATCGTGTGAAATGAAGAATCCTGTCTTTCTTGCCTTAGAGTGACCCCTTTATATCCACATACAGAGTGGGTCCTCTTCCATGAGTTGCCATGTTGTTTCTACAGTAGCCCAGAGTGAAAAAATCAAACACTGACTCTAAACAGGACCTTTCGCATTTTCACATCCACCACTGCAGTTCTCCTACGCCCATGACACTCCTGTGGACCAAATCTGGCCCCTAATCAGTAAAAGATTGCAATAAAAGCCTAAAATTGAGCTTCATTTATCCAAAAAGCTGCCAAAGGAGGATCCCCTGGACCTCATGTCCTCAAATCCTACAATCAACCCTGGGTACACCTGACCTGCGTGGGCCTGAAGCAACTAGATTTGCCTCTTGGCAAAGATGAGTGAAGATGGTACAATTCAAAAGTTTGAAAACAAGGAATTCATTTTTTTGTACATACCGATAATTGCCATTAATGTTTGATTATTAACTGGTCACTGTCATTTTGCATCCCTGTCCTACACACCTGTCACACAGGAAGAACCTTAGCTGGTTGTAATCTGCAGCCTCACTGCTAGATGCCACTGAACCCTGCACACTAGATCTTAAGAGTTTCCTTAAATATTTACTGCTATTTTTCCAAGTATTTATCAGTTACTATTAGAAATCCACATGAGCCACTCTTCACATTACCATAAATTGGATCCAATGCAGCAAGAAAATATTTGACTTTTGAGTAAAGGTGTTAGTTTCACCACAATACAGTATCATATAGATTTTCTGGACAATGATATGATATTTGTTGGTACTACAAAGTGCCACCATACGAGTTAAGTTCGATTCAGGCTGCTAGCAGTGTTTAATGCAGCGGTTCCCAACTGGTGGGTCATGGGTCCACTCTGAATGGACAGCAAGTGACTTGCAAATGTGTCAAGTTTAGGGATAGACCAATATGGATTTTTTAGGGCCGATGCCGATACCGATTTTTTTCCATCACCCTTAGCCAATGACCGATTATGGACTGCCGATTTTCTTGAGCCGATATTTGGGGCCGATATTGTTTTTGCTCCCTCAATTTACATCAAAAAAATGACACAATGATAACAAATATTACAGGTCTCAAGTTTAAAATAAGAAACATTTATTGAACAGTATAAAATACTAAAACAAGATGGAAAGTTGAGGTAGAATAGTTAGAATATTATTATTATTATTATTATTATTATTATTATTATTATTATTATTATACATTCAAATAAAAAAAGAGTTCAGTGCTCTTAAATCTTCCAGTAATGTCTTTATAAATAAACAAATATTTAAGCTGAAGCATAAATAAAACAACTACTGTACACAGTAGGATTCGCTGCATGTGCGCTGCAGGGTCTTCCGGCAACACAGAGCTGCCCGTGGATGCCTGTCTGTAAATCATGCCAGGGAAACATAAATCTGCAAGCCAATGCCGATACAAGTAAAAAAAAAACTCAAATATCAGTCCGATATATCGGCCGGCTGATGTATTGGTCTATCCTTAGTCAAGTTTATAAAAACACACTTTATTTTTAAGTACAGTCAATTTCCAGCACAAAGCAAATACTTTCAAGTGCTATTTCCTGCTGTAGAGTGACTGACTAACAGACAGCTACTTGACAGAGACAGCAAACTAGCTCGACGACATGGCCAAACACAGTGCATTACACCGTGTGGAACTCGAACTAATGACTAAGGAGAAATCTGGAGCCCGTGTTTAGGAAGGAGGTACCCTTGGATGGAAATAGTGACCCAGACTTGCCAAGGGAAATTCAAACTACATGCGTATCTTAAAGATGACAGTACGCGGGGCGTCGGTGACTTGGTGGATAGAGCAGGCGCCCCATGTACAAGGCTGTTGCCGCAGGGGCCCAGGTTTGACTCTAGCCTGTGGCCATTTCCTGCACGTCACTCCCTCTCTCTCTCTCTCCCCCTTTCACACTTGTCTGTCCTGTCGATTAAAGGCTAAAATGGCCAAAAAAATATCTGGGGGGATGACAGTACGTATTGATTCACTTTGCATCGATGCCACTGGATCACTGACCACAGACTCAATATATTGACTCCGGTCAATAATCAGCATCTTGCTCTTGATATTTCCTGGTGGTGAAGCACATCAGGAGCAAACACCAGGAGTTGAGCTTTCACTAAAACAAAATTGTGACTAGTGTGATTTCTTACGAGATCAAAGATCATCCAGCACCAGATAACAGTATCTGTTATATCATGCTTTATGAGAGATAGATCAGTAACAGTTACTTACTTGAGATGTTTCGGCACACAGCCTTCATCGGGGTATTTTACATAATGGTAAACAGCACAGTCTTTTATGAACACCACAAAAAGCTGAGTCTCTACTAAATATGCAATTAAGAGTAGATACATAACTGGCTAACCACACAGGAACAGAATAAAGAGACAGAGTAAATATAAAAATACTATTAAATAACAACAAAAGAGCTGTTTTTGTAAATACAAAATACTCACAACAGTTAAAACCCTTTCAGATGCAAACCTCTGAGAGTATAAACTCAGACTGCCTCTTTCTCTTTCCTGTGTAAATTATCTGGAATGTCTCAAGCTTTTGCAGCCAAGCAAATTAAGTAACTGTAGACAGCAAGTTCAGTTTCCTGATGAGGACTGTTTCCAGACAGCGCACGCTGTCACTTGTAATGTGCTCCAACAGCCCAGATCTAGTAGAAACTTTAGAGGTTTTTCACACCAAATTCGGTCCATACCAGAGAGACGAGCCCGTAGAAAAGTTATCTGTGATGAGGCTCTGTGGGTCAGTGTCCTGGAGGAAGCTGCTGTTACACAGATAACTGAAATACTTAGCCTGCATAGCCAATCTGACAACAATGAGACAGATTGTATCTTCCTCCGCATCATCTGGAGAACATGACTGATTACTCCATTAGCAAAAAGGTCAGGTGTCACATATGCTTTTTCCTTCCCTCAATGCGAACATGAAGTGGAAATGAAGAAAGCGAGGAGAGGTCCCTGGATAACAGCTCTGATTACGCTGCTCTTCCTGCAGCGCTGCCTTGCATACACAACAGCCTCAGGAGGTGGAAATCACATCTACACTTGGTTTAAAATGAAACAGTGACTGGCAGTCTCTATAAATATCTTAAGGACTGTGTGTTTGCTGGAGGAGCCGCAGATCGCTACACAGCTAGAGGCCATAGACACATCACTTCAGTGGAGGACATCAGACAGTCGTAACTTCCACCTTGATACTGGCCAGTTCAACAATTTGTCTTGGTCAAACACTCGCAATGAACACATGACATCATGCATGTGAACTGTAATCACTTAGTTACAGCCTGGGGTTTGCAATGTGCATCACGGTACCGTAAAATGCAACAGCTTCACATTTCCTGATGCAAGTATTTACATACTTAACTATCAGTAAGGTGAACTGCTTGAGTGCACAAACAACCTATCATATTACAGAAATTATGCTACGGTATTCCTAGGTAATCAAATGGCAGCCATTTAGGCACAGTCAGCATGAGTTTCAGCTCATTGTTTTTTAAGGCTGTACTGCATAGTTCAGGCTTCATTTGTAACATTGATGTCTGAGTTTTTAAGCCCAGTTCAGACCAAAGATTTGCGACGAAACAAGTTGAAACAGGCAACTAATTGCAACACGCCGTTCTGCAACATTCTAGAAACCTGCCAGTTCACAGGAAGTGACCACCATGAGACGGTGTATCATCTCTAGTCAACAGCTCTCTGTACTTCTGATCTGTAACGTTGACAGGAAGTGACCACCATGAGACGGTGTATCATCTCTAGTCAACAAATCTCTGTACTTCTGATCTGTAACGTTGACAGGAAGTGACCACCATGAGACGGTGTATCATCTCTAGTCAACAACTCTCTGTACTTCTGATCTGTAACGTCGACAGGAAGTGACCACCATGAGACGGCGTATCATCTCTAGTCAACAACTCTCTGTACTTCTGATTTGTAACGTTGACAGGAAGTGACCACCATAAGACGGCGTATCATCTCTAGTCAACAACTCTCTGTGCTTCTGATCTGTAAGGATGACAGGAAGTGACCACCATGAGACGATGTATCATCACTCAAACATATCGTTGTGAATCTTTGGTCTGGACAATCAGATGCTTCAGCTGATTTCCCCCTTTGCATGTCCATCCATCCTGTTGCAGTTATTAACATTAAAAAATATATATTTGTTCATACATGATTCTCTTAACTATCTTTCCTAAAGCAGAAAATAGTGCAGCTGAATGCTTAGCAAGCAGAATAACTTTTGCTATCTTCCACTCCTGTGGACAAACACGTTTTTACTCTCATTAATAATGTTAACAGTTGTTTGCACAGTTGCAGATAAATACAGAGTCATTTTTAAAATTAGATTCCAGTTGTGGTTGTGTAGCCTATGTGTAGTACTGTTTCCAAGTCATGTGAGACCCACACATTTCCATTATCATTCTTCTTCAGTCCATATTTGTTGGTGTTTAGCCCTTCAAACTACATTTTCACTGCAGTCAAAAAACTGTTGCACAAGGGGCACACACCTGTATGAACAGGACAGTCTAGCAGCAATCTAGCGGCACAGTGTATTACGCTGTATTTTTTTCATTAAAGACAGCTGATTTATTTTTATTTTTTTAAAGTGAATCTATTTATTCAAACTGAGGTTTTTGTTTGAGGATTTTTGTTATGGGAGGTGACATCATAAAATATATGACAGCGGACATTTAAAGCTTCATCTGAAAACCCCAGGAGAAGCTCTGGTGTAAATAAAATAAAAGGTAGGACTTGATTGTTTATTTTTCACGCCCACAACTCTGCTGCTGCTCAGCTAGTGTTCAAAGGCTTTTACAGCTTTTTCTCTGAGAATGACACTGTGAGAGTGAGCCACAACAGTAAACAGCTGACATACAGGTAGAGACTCGCTGCTCAACATAGTGGAGCACTTCGCAGCAGAGACTGATATTTTCCTCGGGAGCTGGTGGAGACCAAAAACAGAGCTACAAGAGAGATTACTGGATTGACATTCACGAGGACTCCAAATTAATGATCATGTTTCTCTGTAACTGCTGGATGCGTAAATAAGCAACTGTTTACTGTTTACATATCAACTGAAAAGATACGTCAATGTTTTGGTCACGACTTGTTTCCGCTGCCCCCAAGTGGCCAAAATAATGAGTTATTGCAGCTTTAAACACGCCACATGATACTGCTTTGGAATCTAAATTCTGACACAAGCAGGGAAGAGATCCACTTCAGAGGGAATTTTAAATCCTGACAGCTCAAAAGCCACAACAACCATGAATGTAAACAGAAGGAGAGGGTGCTTCAGCAGGTAGCTGTTGTGTGACTTGAACAGAGCCTGTTGGCTAAACGAAGCTTTTTCTCTTACCGCTGCACATAGAGAGCTGCTGCGGCCTGCTGGGGGTGTTTTCTCCAGCTTGATGAGGGTGGATAAATATTTTAGTGGTTGAGTGTGAGATCTCTCTGCTATATCATCTATGTGTAATTGTGCGTGCAGGGAACCAGCCTCTCAGCAGATTTTCTCCTGCAAACCCCAACAGAGAGGCCAAGATCGTCTAATACGAGCTGCCTGCACACAATTATGCACATGGTGTGAAAGACGGCCCTGGAGACAACTCCACGAGTGCATTCCCTCGAGGCCATGGACCCCATTCAGTCACATCCACATTGTTGACGCATTATGACTTTGAAAACTTGCAGTTCTTAATTGGATATAGGCTGAGTACCTACTTTAGACTCCCAATTAAAATGGATTTATTAGGATGGAGCTAAAGAGAACTTGTTAGAGGAGGAACATCCTGGCCATCCCTGCCAAGCGGTTATCTCAACCACTTAAAAGGGACAGAAAATACCACTTGGCAGATGCTGTTATTCAAATTGACCCCCAGTGTAATATCTTTTTCTGGGAGACGAGCCTCTGCAGCGAGCACACAACTGCTGTTAAGTTGAGTGCCGGGCAGGCTGCCTTTTAAAACACACTCAGGTCTGACAATGTAAACAAATCAGTGTTTAACCTACTGACCCACAGCCCGAGGGTCTGCTGCTGCCGTGGCCTCGGTGGCTTATTTGTAGAAAACCTCTGGCCGATTCATCAGTGCACAGACAACCTGAGCCCTGTGGCTAACTCTGTCAGAGACATGGCTCCTGTAGTGTAGCTGCCTGTCCTGATGTAGGTCAGTGTTTCACACATTGTGCTGAGGACGAGTGTCTGCAAACGCCTACACATAAATACACACAACCTGAGCAGAGCCTTCAGCCATTTTTACACTTTTTAGATGGTGCTACAGCGTCGCTACTAAGTCCCTTCTTTATGCCTCCTTTGCATTTTTACACACAACCAAACAACAGCCACATCATTCTGCTCCAGTGTGTGATTATAGACTGTATCCGGGAAGCAAAAGAGGTGTGATGGGCCTGACATGCAACACAACAGTGTCGGCCTCCAGTGTGACATAAAACATTTGCGTCAGCAGCATTTTCTAAACAATAGCAAAACATGACAATAACAATCATGTACTGTCTCTGCTATCCCATCCTCTGCGCGAAGGGTAAGGTGATCCCGAATCTCTTGTTGTGCCAATTTGCGGACAATTACTGCCGCTGTTCTTCTTTGAGTTAGCCGCTAACTGCTAACAGCTAACAGCTACTTTTTAAATCTCCCACAGTCGGTTGCACACATAACACGGCATTAAAATGTCACACCTGTCCTGCCCAGGATCCTGTCCTGTTTATAAAGACACCATTTCAGCACTGTTACGACCTCCCATGGCGGGTTAAAGGCGAGACAACTCTGTCCCCTCATTACGCCATCGGATCTTATACAGCATTACAATGCAGCATAATGGCGCAATAATCCCACCTTGAAAATGCACTGTAAAGGGGGCTAAGGAGATCTCGCTATAGGGCCGCTACGAGGATCCTTCTTTATATCTTCTTTGCCAAAGGCGACAGCGCCATTATTCCAATCAAAAGAGCCGTGACGGTCATCATATGTAACTCAACAACGTCGGCCCCTAGTGTGATTTAAAACATATGCATCAGCAGCACTTTCTAGACCACAACAATGGTAAAACATGGCAATAATAATCAGTTACAGCCCCTGTTGCATGGCAGCTGATCTCGTCCTCTGCTGGGAAGGTAAGGAGCTCCTGAATCTCATTGTTTTCCCAATTTGCGGACATTTAAAGTGGCTGTTCTTCTTCTTTGAGTTAGCCGCTAACAGCTGCTTTTTAAATCTTCCGCAGTAGGTGGCACACATGTCGTCAAAATGTTACACCTGACCTGACGCCTGTCCTGTTTATACAGACACTGTTTCTGCGCTGTTACTACTTCCCTGGCGGATTAAAGGTGAGATGAGATTGTACGTTATATACAGAACAGCAAGGTGACGCAACAATGGGATAATCCCACCCTGAACAGACGGTGTAAAACTGGCTTTTAAAACACATAATTAACAAAACTGGCGGGTTGCACCTTGGCACAGGAAAGCACTCTACTCTTCCTGAGGGAAAGGAAGAGGACGAGGGAGACACACACTTACAAACCTCCCTCATTATTACCATAATTTCCTCCACAGCAAGCTGAAAAAGGCAGCGGTGGAACAGTGAACTAGTATTTCACTCCCCGTGGATTACAGAGTGATGTCACTTCACTCCATGAGGTGAATGGGACACATACATAGTAGACAGAGCTACGCCTCGGGCTTATATTCCCTGTCACCTCCTGGAAAGGGACACACAGGACCACACAATTGCAAGAGCTGACACATGCACTAAATACACACACGTTAACACACACCTCCTTGGGCCCAAAGTTATAATGACATTCAGGCTTTGTTCAGCACCCCCCAGTGTCCTCCCAGGCCATGAGGTATGCAAATGGTGGGTAATTCATTTTATTCACAGAGGAGCAGATCAGCTCTGCAGCCATGTATGTTTTAGTACAATATCCACTATTAAATCCACAGTGAGTCCAAATATTCAGGACAGGTAGGCCATTGATCCATTCAGCTAATATTCACTCTAGTTTTTTGGCTCCATTAGAGGAGATGACGCTCTGAATAAACTCTCAATGGCCTGTGACTGTAGCAGTAGTGGCCCCTTTTACACTACCTGTTCAAGGCGGGAATATTGCACTGCTATGCCGTCTCGCCATCCTGTATATAAGGTACAATCTGGGAAAGAGGGTACACAGCGTCTCACCTTTAAGCCGCCACAGGATGTAGTAATAGCTGGCAGGATGGAAGCATGTGCAGCACGGGTATGACCTTTTGACAACATGTAATGCATGCAACCCACTGCAGGAGGTTTAAAAAGTAGCTGTTAGCAGTTAGCGGTAAACTAAAAGAGGAACAACAGTAGCCAAAAATGTCCTCAAATTGGGTAAACAATGAGACCCAGGAGCTCCTTACCTTTCGAGCAGAGGACGAGATCAGCCGCCACATAACTGAAACAGTAAACCGGGTCCCCACATAATTTCATGGACAAATTTTCCAAACTTTTCCATGACTTTTCTCGCCCCACTTGCACAACATTTTTCAAATATATCAGATTCAAACTCTATCAAATATAATTTTACAGGAAGGAGACAAACCCAGGGGAAAATGTGGGAACGTAAATGATGGTAAACAAAATGCCACACATCGACAAATATTAGCTACGAGCTACGTTACTTCAACAGCTACAGAAAATTAATCTGGTGTAATGTTACATTACATGGACGGTTATCCACAGGAGATTAGTGTATCTATTTCATTATACCCAACAAAATTCCATGACTTTTCCCAAACTTTCACACGTTGTACCCCTTTTTACACAGAAATGGCGCAACACGGCTGCTATGAAGTCCCTTCTTTATGCCTCCTTTGCATTTTTACACACAACCAAACAACGGCAGCATCGTTCTGCTCCAGTGTGTGATTATAGACCGCATCCTAGAAGCAAAAGAGGCGTGATGGAAGTGACAGTGTCTGTGTCAATACTGGTGTGACATAAAACATACCTGTAAGCAGCATTTCATAAACAATAACAATCATTAACTGTCGTAGTTATATGGTGACTGATCTTGTCGTCTGCTCGGAGGGTAAGGAACTCCAGAATCTCATTGTTTATCCAATTTGCTGACATTTTTGGCTACTGTTATTCCTCTTTGAGTTTACCGCTAACTACTCTCTCCCGCAGTGGGTTGCACACATAACACATCATCAAAACATCACACCCGACCTGCCCATGGTCCCGTTTGGACTTTCAGTGCTTTTGATTAATTCCATGACTTTTTCAGGCCTGGAAAATGTGATTGTGAAATTCAATGACTTTTTCAGGTTTCCAAGACTATGGGAACCCTGGGGAAATTATTGTTATTGCCATGTTTTGCCGCTGTTATTGTTATAAAGCACTGCTGAGGCGTATGTTATACCTCCCACCAGACACTGTTATGTTACATCACACCCGTCACACCTCTTCGGAATCTGCGATGCCAGTGTTGTGTTTCCCCACCTGTAAATGCATAGCACCGCACTTGGTGGTCAGGGTTCGTGTCAGGTTTAGGTGAAGGGGAAACACATATCAACAATGATACAGGCTTCGACACAACACCTGCACACAGTCTATAATCACACACTGGTGCCGCTGTTGTTTGATTCTGTGTAAAAATGCAAAGAAGGCATAAAACAGGGACTTCATAGCAGCTCTATAGCGTAATCTGTGTAAAAAGGGCTCCTGACATCATAACCAAACCCTGGATACCGTGCAGTTTTCATCTAATGCACCGAAATTAGCATTTGCTGTTGTCGCCAAGTATTAACTGCAGCACAATTTGGAGCTGCAAAGAAAAACAAAAACAAACAACATCTTTCTTGCTGTCCATTTCTTTATGCACAGCGCTGTGTTACATCCCCTACTGTGAGAAACACAGGCACACACGCACACTTTTTTTTCTGAGGATGAACTAGAAAAGAGCGTGTCCCGAAGGCACAGAATGTCTCTTAATGTGTGAGTCAAACTAATGGACTGCTTCCCTCTACTGTGCCCCTGACCTCTCCTGCTCCCTCACTCATCCCATATCCCATGCAACCTCCCTTTCCCTCTCTCATCCTCCATCCCAGATTTACTCTCCTTGTTGTTGTCTTCTTGGTCTCTGGTTACTTTCTCCCACCCCCATCCTCGTGCCTTTGTGCCTGAGGACGCAGCAGCAAACCGGGCAGGATCAATCTGACAGCAAGACAGATGTACACAACACACTCACGTGGGTGACAGGCAAGCCTTTGTCTGAGGTCACTGCTCTAAAAATACAAGCACAGGGCTAAAATCTTGTTTATGCACCGTCAACTGATGCATGAGCATAAATATGGACACAACTGCAGGGTGGATCCTGCTTTCCATAGAGCCACACACCTAAATCCAAGGGACACACACAGAGCAGGGATCACAACACTGCTTTCCAAGCACAGTTCAGGATGACCTATATATGGATCTGTGTACACACACGCACACTCACGCCCATGCACGATGCAGGGCGTTGGGCTTTTAAAGTAATGCCTTTCCTGACTGCGGTGTTGTCATTTGCCTCCCTGCGGTTAATCCAGTCTCTTTTAGGATCAAAACCCACAATTGGTGCTTCAGTGCAGTCTTAAAAAGAAAGCTGTGGCTGCAGCAGCTCTCTACACAGAGAGCAGCAGGTCGGCTGATAAAAGGCCGCTCTCCTCTTCTGCAAACTGTAAATCACAGACAGTCTGTCCGATGCAATGTGTGAGGCTGTGATTCAAAAAAACTAAGACCAATTGTGTGTGTGGCTGAGTCAAAGCTTTAAAAGGTGGTCCTCCTGTCCCACAACAACCTCGCCTGAGCACATATTTAAAATGCTGATCATTGTATTTTTACATTATACATGAAAGCACATGGCTAACGGAGCACGAGGATTCCTTTGAGACTGTGCTTGTGTGAGTGAGAGGGAGAGAAAGAGAAACTGATTGTGACTGTGTGGGATAGAAACGAGCAGACACACTGTTTTCAGGCTTGCCTAAACATGTACTGTGCGGCGCAGGTCTTATCACCCTGTCAAACAGTCAACCATCTCTGTGACACCGCAGAAGTCCCGTAACCAGTCAGCCTGCTATGACTGACTGACTGCGTCTGTCAGGCCTGCCAAGCTCCTGATTCACATGGAGCTTCTGTTTGTAACGCCCAATGAAGTGCTTCATTCAAGACCAGCAGCTTGGATGACACAGTCGGTTATTCATGCAGCGGTCAAAGCAGAAACAGTTTTCCCTCAAACAGATCTTCTCCACTCATTCAACTGTCTCGCCCAGATATCAAAACAAAGTGACTGTCTCCCGTCAGCGTCTACAGCCTCTCCTCTTCCCCCGTTACTTTACAGGAGCCGTGCGATATGAAGCTGGAAAGTCCCAGGTGTGGTGCAAGTACTGCAGCCAAACACTGGGTATAAAGACCAGAGAGGCTGGGTCACCAGAAATAAAACACTGGCGCCGTACGGACACATCTTTCTGTTTCTCTTTTTAACCGGTTTGGGTTGTTATTCATCTCAGGGGCAGCATGGGAACATCTACTTTCACACACTGAGGCTGTCACAACACTCTACCTGGCTGCAATAGAGTATAATTACACGGATAAATGTTAATGATACACCCAAGCTTTGTTACCTCCCATACTTCTAAAGAAAGATTATAAAAGGGAGGTAATTGTGGCAACCACGGTATAAATCATGTGTCACAACCGGAAACAAGAAGTATTACTCTGAGGGGAGTTCTGCTAGTTTTTGTTTTATGAGTGCTATTTATGTAGGATGAAATGCACATTTTATAGACAGATGTTTGCAGTATAGCTACTCGCTTCATGATGGGGTTAATGCATGCTGTTATTCTGCATCCTAGACTCCTCCAGGCAAAATCCCCAGTGCTATCCTCTTACCCTCGCAGTCAATATCACTCCCAAGTAGCCTGGATGAGACCTCAAGTCACTAACGATGACCAGATGTGCAGCGTGCATGACTCATGATGGCTCTGGTGCCCTGCCCTTTAATCTCTGCAGCAAGTTGCCAACTGCCACTAGGTCAAAGCACAAGCAATGCATGTCTGAGCACACACACACACACACACACACCGTGCAGGAGCCTGATAAAAATGCTGCCACGGTGAAATAGGAGCTCATCTTCCTGTTGGAATAAAGCAATAAAACCGGGAATGCAACAACTGTTATCACGTCCATGAAGAGGCGAGAATGCATGTGTGTGTAATTGTAGTGGGACAGGCCTAATGTGGTGTTAAAGAGGTCACTATATGTTTAATTATGATGACCACACACACATATCACCACGCTTTATGGAGGCGTGCGTGCACGTCTGAGTGTGTGCGTGCATCCCGCGCGCGTGCCATACCCTGAGGATATTATGAGGAGCTAATTGGAAAGCCCCGGTGACCGACGCTTTACCGTAAAACCACACTGAAATAATAAAGCAGCGATGCAACACTTACTTGCCAATGACCTCGCAGAGCTCGTACACATCTTCAAAGAGAATGTCGTCGTCCGCCATAGTCCGACCCCGGCTGGGGAAAAATTATCCCCAAAAAATATGCGTCCCAAAACCTGATGGTGCTCCTGCACGAGGCGGGGAGGGGAGGAGGGGGACCGGAGGCCACGGGCAGCTGACCGTTTGACAGAAATAACTAACGCAACACGGCCGGTTCAGCAGCAGCAGGGCAGTCGGTAAAGAGTTCCCAAGAAAGGTTTCTAAATTCCAGTTGTTGCCTCCTCCGTCGACCCCCCGCCCCCCCAAAAAACGCTGCGTCGCTGTGGGTGAACGGCACAGGGGGAGCTCAGTAATCCAGTTTGGGAGTCCACCGGTTCGGCCCCGCCTTTCCCACGGCTTCCCGGTATCTCAAAAAGCAAACCATACGTGGCTGTCAAACAAACATTATAGTAAACTACTCTGCCGGTGTGTGTGTGTGTGCTGCTGCCCGTTAACCGCCCCCGAGTTAACGCTGAGCTCAGAGAGGAGGAAATGCCCGGTGGACTGTGTGCATCAGGCTCACGGCACCGGTCCAGGTGGGTTACAGTGATCTCCACTCCCCGGGTTACTCTTTCGTGTTTTCAGGGATGCACACACACGCGCGCACACACAGTCCGTGGGTAACTGACGGTTCAAGTCCTCAGCGTCCGGATTCAACACCCCCACTCTCCGTGTCTTCCTCCGCGGCTCCGTTAACACTTTCCAGCCGTGGGTTGGTGTGTTTTTCTCCCCTCCGCCGCTGCTGCTGCCCGTGAGCCTGCCTGGACCGACGTTCAGCTCCGCGGAGCTTCCAGAAAACCAGGCTCCTCCCACACGGGGGTTATGAAACTGTTCCGCTGTCCTCCATCTTGGCGCCGAGCCGTTACCCAGGGTTCTCCTTTGAGGCCTATAGGCTTTGAGCCAACATGGCGGCGCGGCGGCGCCATAAAGGCTTCTCAAAAACCGCAGTTTCCTTCAATGGATAGACATGAAGTGGAGTTCCCACCCGGAAGCGAGAGGGAGTATGAATGAAGTATGTCCATAAATCTTTAACAAGTACCTGATTTAACTGGAGAAGTTGTCGCCAAAGTCCTCTGTGATTTATCCAGATTTTAATGGTGAATTATATCACATATGCACAGAGCCAACCAGCTGACACAATCAGTCCATTAACCAATTGGTCCACTGACAGAAAATAAATCGTCAAACTATTTTGATAACTGTTTAATCATTCCAGTAATTTTTTAAACAGAAATGCCAATCAGCTGGCTCCAGCTTTCCAAGATTACCTGACTGTAAACTGAATATCTCTGGACAGTTAGTTGAGCAAAACAAGACATTTGACACAGTTATCCAAGGCTCCTCTTTATTTTCTGTTTTCTTATTGACCAAACAACTAATCACATAACCAAGAAAGTAATTGCCAGATTAATCAACTCTTTTAAAATCGCTAATTGCAGCAATTTAAGAACATGGCTGGCCGGCTTACTGTCTGAGCCTACTGGGACCCAATGTTGAGCAGCAAAGGAACAGCAAAGAGATGGAAAAAAAAAAAACCACAGAGGGCACAAAACGACTACAAAGAGACACAAAGCGACAGAGAGACACAAAATGACTACAAAGAGACTCAGAACAACCACAAGGAGGCACATGGTGACTACAAAGAGACACAAATTGACCACAAAGAGACTCAAAATTACCACAAAGGGAAACAAAATGACTACAAAAAGACACAAAACAATCCCAACAACCACAAAGATACACAACATTACTACTAGGAGACACAAAACAACCACAAAGAGTCACAAAACGACCACAAGGAGACACAACACGACTACAGAGAGATTCAAAACAACCACAAAGAGACACACAATTACTACAAAGCAACACACAACAAGAAGGAGACCCAAAACAACCACAAAGAGACCCAAAACAACCACAAGGAGACACAAATTATTATAAAACAACAGAAAACAACCACAAGTAGACACAAAACAACCACAAAGAGACACAAAACAACCACAAAGAGATATACAATGACAACAAAGGGACACAAAACAACCACGAAGAGACCCAAAACAACCACAAAGAGACACACAATGACTACAAAGAGACACACAACAAGAAGGAGACCCAAAACAACCACAAAGAGACCCAAAATGGAGGAGACACAAGGAGACACAAAATGATTACAAGGAGACACAAATTATTATAAAACTACAGAAAACAACCACAAGGAGACACAAAACAACCACAAAGAGACATACGATGACAACAAAGGGACCCAAAACAACCACAAGGAAACACAACATGACTACAAAGAGACACACAACGACAGCAAAGGGACCCAAAATGACTACAAAGAGATTCAAAACAACCACAAAGAGACGCACAATGACTACAAGAAGACACAAAATGACTACAAAGAGACAAACAACAAGAAGGAGACCCAAAACAACCACAAAGAGACCCCAAAACAACCACAAGGAGACACAAAACAACCACAAAGAGACAAACAATAACAACAAAGGGACACAAAACAACCACAAGGAGACACAAATTATTATAAAATGACACAAAACAACCACAAAGAGATAAACAATAACAACAAAGGGACACAAAACAACCACAAGGAGACACAACATGACTACAAAGAGACACAAAATGACTACAAAGAGATTCAAAACAACCACAAAGAGATGCATAATGACCACAGAGGGACACAAAGAGACACACAACAAGAAGGAGACCCCAAACAACCACAAGGAGACACAAACTGATCACAAAGAGACACAAAACCACCACAAAGATTGTGCGGCCTGCTCCTACGTAGGAGAGGTGGTGAGGGCCTTTGCATATCTGAGCCCAGGGGCCCACTGTCTCATGATGATGAAACACTGGTCCAGATTATTCTGGTACAGGCCCACTTGTCCTAAAAGTGTTCATCACGCACACAGAAAAAAAGCACTATATTTATTCATTAAACTGTGAATGAATTCTTTCTGTAAATTATGTGTCTGCATCATGATCTGAATTGTCTCCACACTGCCATTAATATAATCCTAGTGGAGAAACAACAGAATTATTTCCATGAGAGGGATTTGCCCATAATGTACTTTACTTCAACATAATTATTTGCTCACTACAGTCACATTTAAAGATATCCACTCGAAGGAATATCAGCACACAAGATGTAATTTGTCTGCAGTTGTAGAATGTAAACGCCTCCAAAGATTGTTAAAATCCTCGGGTTCCTAGAAACAATAACCAAAGAGGATGCTGCAGTGTACTCAGTGGTGGGTACATCCTTGACTACATGCTGTCTCTGACATCTTTTTTAATAATATGAGGTGGCTTTCACACACAGACAGTTTGTCTCTTTGACGTCATTGTAGGGCCAAAGATCTAGATACAAGACAGGGTGACACACATGACTCCTTTCAGAGGTCAATGATGGAATTCCATTAAAGAAGATTTACTGCACACAAATCGCCTCTAATTCTAAGGCAGCATAACCATTTCAACTCTATATCTATTTCAGCATGATAAATTGGCAGTAAAAAAGCTGACCAGCGCCAATGAAGGCCAACAGTGCAGGACAACAGACGCTCACCGACAGCCCCAACATTGAACGACGGCCAACTGTCAGCTTGATGTGTCAGGGCCTTTACTCTAACCTCCTGAGACCTCAGCTTCTGTCTCGTACACATTTCTAATGTCTCCAAGCTGTTTGGGAACAGTCGGACCTGATAGATATAAAAAACTAAACACTGTCTTGAACAGGAAGTAGTTTGGAAGAAAAAAAGGTGTCCTCATATGAGGACTTTGGGGACTATTTTTAGTAGAGTGTGTAATAAAGAATCAAACTGTTGTTGTGTAAGACTATAACAAATAATGAAACAATCTAAAAGTCTGTGATTTGTTCTTTCAGAAACTCTGCATCAATATTCTTTGTTTCATACCCCGAGCAAGGTCTGTCCTTTTGTCTGTGGATACAGTCTGTCCATAAGAAAGTCCCAATGTCCTCAGACAAGTACTTCCGAATTAACAGCATCTTATGTTGTTCCTGTTGATACATTTGTCTCATGTGTTTCCATATCAAACTACAAATGCTATTTATCATAAATATAAAGGTTTTAACCATAAAATGTGATCAGGTTTTGGATCTTGTCCTCTGTTGTGTCAGGACCAGTTGCAGACTGACTTGGCAGAGACGGCTGCCATCTTGTATTTACATAGATTAGTGTATTGTGGTCTCACTACCACAAGATGGGACAAAATGTGTCCATGAACGAGGACAACAGGTCTGAATTCGGCAGCATGAAACCCAGAATGTGACATCCTCAAACGAGGACACAGGGTCTCAGGAAGCAAATGCTCCTCAGCTACATTCGACACCACCATTTCCCTTATGTTTGATTTTTTTTGGATTCCCAAAACTATTTTGGCAATTACAGCACACCCCCTCCCTGGGTAGCATCCTAGGCAGCTGCCTATAGCCCCTTTTACACTGCCAGATTTTCTGCGAGTGTTGGGCCGTTTTGCCGGCCAGCTGCGAGCGTTTAGACACACAGAGCCGGATTGGCGAGTTGATCCGAGGTGCCCAATTTTCCGCCTCGTAGGGTAGACATATTGGTGGAACCCTTGTAGTTTAAACAGACCGAGGCGGCCTTCCGCAACAGGAGGGGCTGTTGATGACTTGTGGGAGGAGCTGTTGATGACTTGTGGGAGGAGCTGTTGATGACGCCGCACGTGCGCCCCACTGGCGGTGGATAAACAGGAAACAGCTGATAGCAGGAATTAGCGAGCAGCTAGTAGCAAGAGGGAAACACAAACCTGACAGACACTGTAAAGATGAGCAACTGGGGAGACAAGGAACTGCGCGCCCTCCTTGTCCTCACAAGCGAAGAGGCCATTAACCGTCAGATGACGGGGACGGTGAAGAACGGGCCGACTTATGAGAGAATCACCGAAGGACTGGCCAGCCGCGGCTTCCCTCCCACGTCACTGTTTACGTCACACGCTGAGCTACACGTTTTGTTACTTGCTCACGCCCCCCATTGCCCCGAAAAAGGCACATTCTGTATAAACAAAAGTAGGTAGGCGGCATTTTGCTGCACTCCCCGATTTTGTTTTTATACTGCCAATGCTGAAAAAAGACTGATTGGGCTTTCCTGTAAATTTGCACAATTCCTGTTTAAAAAGGGTTTGAGATTAGGTCTGAGTTCGGCAGAATGAAACCCAGAATGTGACATCCTCAAACGAGGACATAGGGTCTCAGGAGGCTAATGCTCTCCATCTATATTCCACACCACCATTTCCCTTATGTTTGATTTTTTTTTTTTTTAATTGATCTCCAAAAAAATATTTTGGCAATTACAGCACACCCCCTCCATGGGTAGCACCCTAGGCAGCTGCCTATGTCGCCTGTAGAAAGATCCACCACTGAAACCAACAGGCTGTTAACACCAAACACCTGAGACACTATTCCTCACTGACAGTGCTTCTGGTGTAAATCACATTCCTCCAGTTTAAATGTTTCTAATTGCTTTAACACAAAAAGCTATTTTATAAACAGAGACAGGTGGTGTGCAGCGACAACATTCACACCTTTTACCGTCTCCGCTTTGACAAACTGTGCTACTACAACACAGAGCCAGTGTCGACATGTGAGCACAACACACAGACAAGTGCTGTCTATTCATATTTTATGGGCTCTGGTGGGCTAAATACATTGCCAGCTGATTGCCTAATTAATGCTGGGTGAATAATTAAGCAGAGTTAGTAAACCCAAGATGATGAGCTTGTTCTTTTATTTATGATTTTTCAACAAAAAGGATTTGATGTAATTAAATCAGCCCCATAGCAGCTAGTGTAGGTATTGTTTTTCTCCCCTGGTAGACGGCTGCTTATGTAGCACAAAAATCTTGTATTTGGGCCATTTGAAACATAAAATGTGCGCCCTCGCCGATCCTCTGAGGCCGCGTACGTGTGCAGAGGTGTTGTGAGGTGATGAGCAGGCGGCAGTTTGGCTTAGGAATAAGCAAAATCAGGACATCAGAGAAAATCTTATCTCTAACCAACACACCCTTCTAGACTCAGCCGGTGGGGCAGTGATGTGTGTGTGTGTGTGTGTTCTGAGCCCCCTATCCTTAGTCAGAAATCACAACCACAAACTGATGTACTAGTTTGATGAATAGGGGTTGTAGCACAGCACACACACAGAGCCATGTCTTGTAAATGTCTTTAAAGCAGCAGTAAATTCAGACAGGATGTTGGGCTATATAAATAAAGCTGACTTGACTTGTATGTGTGTGTGTGTGTGTGTGTGTGTGTAGCAACTGAGAGACTTCATCTACTTCGGCATGCATATTAGAACAGATTGCCCCTCATGACCTTGTGGGCTGGTCAATGTTAGCCAAAAACACTCCTCCGTTTAAGTGGTGCTCCAGCAATTAAGTATTGTAGTTCCATAAAGAGCGTGCTTAAAGCTGGTGTGTGGGACTTGTACACATAGATGAACGTATGTTACATTCAAGCCTTTGAGTTCACACAATGCTGATTCAGCCTGTCGCTGCCAAGGAATGTTAACGTGTTGTGTTTGGACCCAGTTACAGCACACAGGACACCATGAACTGTTGACAATGACATTTAATGCCACAATTCAGCAGGTACAGCGCAGTTCAATACTCCACCAAAGTCTCTCCATAAAGTCATAAAGGCAGCCTGGTTGTTTTGGCAGGCCAAACGGAGCTGGGAAGCAGGTGAGTGGGCGGTGATGTTAGCCCAAACACACACACAATTCAGTTCAATAACAGGCAATGATACTGTGTAGGAGCAGGCAAGGAACATAGTCATGGAGGAGGAAGATACGGAACAAGATGAGTACTCAGTCCAAGCAGACGAACCAGTAGGGGACAGGCAGAATGTAGTTCAAGGCCAAGCAGAGAATCGAGAAGCCAATGGTAGGTGTGGCAACACGGTGAGGGTCTCTGGACTACAGGAAACCACAGGTAAGCAGACTGGAACACTCACACTGTAGGGTCGTCGTTAGATGGTAACGCCAAGCAGCTACAGGCAAACAGGAGCCAAAGACGCAGAAGCAGATCTGGTGGTCGGGACAGAAGACTGATGCATTTATCAGGAATTAGACGAGGCAGGTAGGGTCGGCAACGGGAAATAAGTCTGGAATAAAGTGCTGGAGAACAATCTGGCAAAGAGTGTCTTTGAGGGTGGGGTATATGTACCAGCTGTGTGTAATCAGGAACAGGTGAATGGAGTTGCCTTAATGAGGTGACTGATTCAGATACCCAGGAACCCAGGGTGAATGGAAAACTAC
The DNA here is from genome assembly GCF_011397635.1 of Epinephelus fuscoguttatus. Lineage (NCBI taxonomy): Eukaryota > Metazoa > Chordata > Actinopteri > Perciformes > Serranidae > Epinephelus > Epinephelus fuscoguttatus. The sequence goes on from NC_064764.1 coordinate 39,118,782, forward strand.
TGAACAGGAGCTGTGTGACTGTGCAGGCAGAAGTGAGCAGGTGACCGGTGATGCAGAACTGCGATGGAAAAGCTCTATATTTTGTAGAATACCAGAGTTAGTGCACTGGCAGTGATGCATTTCCTTCAACCAGCCAGAGCTAAAGGGCGCAAGAGTGGGGGAAGAGAGTATAGTAATGGAGCAGTGGCTAGGCTATGGCAGAAAATCTTGTTCAAGAACGGGAAGACTTGAAGAGAGCGCTTCATGGGGACAGGGGGCAAGCTTGCCTGCAGGCATATGTCATAAGCATGCATCAACAGCGTTTGTGTAATCCAACCCCTCTAGGATGTCACAGTGTTTCCCACCAAACCAAATACTGAATTGTATTGTTGTCTGTAAGTTTCACCAATCATAGCAGCCCCCAGCATCCTCCTTGTTTCTGGCTGAGAAGATGCAGACTTGAAGCAAGGTCTTGCCCGAAAGCCAGGGAAAAGTCTTTTGCACCACATGCAACATTGTGGACAAGACAAATCCCTGTGACAGAGGCTGTTGCATCCACTTCTATTGCACGTGCTAAAAGAATCAAGGTGAGTTTGATTAGATATGCAGAGTCAGTGATGTTAGTGTACTTTAAGGCCCAATCCCAATTCCTATCTTAACCCTCAGTCTCAAAAATCTGCGCTCCCGCGAAGTGCTAGTGCTGTCCGATTCTCAGTGTGTTGAGTTAAGGGTGAAGATTAAGGGCTGTATGTCCCTTACTTTTCAGATTTTCCAGCACCACACTTGGCAGTGAGTGCTATCCCAGAATCCCTTGCGCATCATCGACCGAGCCCAGCCGAAATCAGCTGAGCCCGTACGATTCATTCAAAGCAAAATGGCGGCGGAAAGCGGTAAAAAGAAGTTATAACTGAGTATTTTCCTTGCAAATATGAGTTTAAAAATTATGATGAGCATTCTAATATCTTAGTTAAATGTCATTTTATGGATTTTAGACCTCTTTGTAGCATAAACACGAACACATTTTTTCGCTAACGATCGATAGTAACGTTAACGTTAGCCGTCGCGGTTCACACAAGCCATAATGTTAGCTGTCGTTCAGTTAATGTTACGAAATATCATTTTTCTCAGTGGTAATGTTGTTAAGTTTTATCAATATACGTGTAATGTACCTTCTTCTTCTTCTTCTTTAGAATTGACAGACTGGATGGAGCTTTGGCGTATTGCTGCCCCCCACAGTCTGAAGACGTATCTGCCTTTAAGGGGTGTCCCATTTCTAAGTCTCTCTAGCCCTAACACTTGGTTTTTAAGGGCTAGTGAGATTGAGGGTTGAGCTTGAAAGTTAAGATTGAGGGTTAAAATAGGAATTGGGATTGGCCTAAATTTCAAACTCAGAACACTGCAGCTTGATTCTTACTGGAACACATTGGCTTTGATTAATTAATCAATTAATTAATTAAATACAAAAAATTCAACTGTTTTTGCAATTTTCACTTGAATATAAACCCCGTGCATAGTCGGTGATGCCTAAAAACATTGCAACATGCGAGCTGCAACCATATGCTAAATAACACCATTTTACAACATGCATTTTTACATTTCACCAAAAACCAACCCAATAGCCAGAAAAAAATGCTGGCATTGTACGTTTCTTTAAACCACAGATATGTTACATTTGAACATTGTTATGCAGCAAATACAATGAAACGCTGCATTTCTTTACCTTTCAGTAACGCTGTGGTTAACATGAGGTGAAGTTCAGGCACAAACCCCACTTGGTTGTAGTCAGGAAAAGATCATGTTCTGGCTTAAAATACCCAGTTTTGGGGGCGCAATCCCTGCTGGATAAATGGTGATGCATCATTAAAAAACACCCATGTTTAGGGGCTAAAAAGGTGCAGGAAACACAGCAATGACTCGCTAAAACACAACCAGTTTTGTTGTTTGCTGGTTCCAAACTGTGGTCTGCAGCTTGGCAGTCCCTCAGGTGTCAGCCATATACTACGTCACTTTAGAAATGTTGATATGAAACGTACAAATGTATCATATTCTTGGTTTGCAGAAATGTACAATGCCAACATTTTCTTCTGGTGACTGGGCTGCCAAACATACATCTGCTGTTGACCTAATTTCAGTGATGACACATTCTGCTGCAAATTTGTAATGTGCTTTTGTTGGTGTTACAAACAGTCGCCTCAACGATCAGCAGTTCTATTTTCTGATTCCCTTTATCCGGCTCGTCTCGGTGGGAAACTACAGTGAAATCCATCCTGGCCAGAGGTAATCTGGTAATCTGTGTGTCAAACGCAAGAGAACAGGAACACTGCAGACTGCTGCTTCAGGGAGCAGGTGATGCTGCAGGGCTGGGTATGATTATGACGCACAGCAAAAGGGCCTTTGATCAAAGGAGAGACACTCACATTTGTGGTGTCCAGAAAACTGGTGTCAATCTCTTCTATATTTTAATACCAGGCACATTCTTTATTATTTTACTCCATTGTTACTAGACAGAGAGCCACAAGTGTGTAACGGTGCAACAGGAGCTGCGAGTGCTGCATTATTGACTCAAGTCGTGTCACTAAAAGACATTTGGAGGAACTCTCACAGCAGTTGACTTCTAAAGCGCCAGAGCTCAATGAAGTGACGAGAGTCTGATAAGTATAAAGAATACAGTGTGTGTTCCAGTGTGTGAGGATGTGCTTCCTTTGATGCAGCAGGAGGAAGATCACAGAGTGTGTACAAGTCTTCAGCGTTCCTGTGATCTCACGGAAGTCATCAGCTACCCTGGAGCGTCTGCTGAAGGGCGACATGATCTCATTCAACTCTGCTGACATTCTGCTTTCTTTCACTTCTACGTCTCCTCCTCTCCTCGATTCAGGGAGTTTTTAGCTGGGAATATAAATGCAGTGCATAGTCAGTAATGTAAATGTACTGACAGTATATTGTACATTTTTTTAAAGCATCCAAAGAACACTATAGGGTTTTCTTTTGTGAGACTGCATACCTTCACAGTGCTACTTTGTTTTCCCTCTGCTTGTGGAGTTTAACAGGACAGTTTAACAGTGATAATAATTTTCATGACATGCTTTATTCCTCACAATATTGTTTAATTAATTAAAAATTGTGCAGCCACTGATGCAGTTTATTGTTTGAACATTAAATCATTATCTGTGCTACTTTGTTACCTTACTTTGTTTTACAATACCTCAATGAAAATTCAGTAACTTTCACTCATTCGGTAAATTTGAGTGAAGGTCATAGATGTTTGTGAAAGAATGTCTATTTGTCCATTTTACATTTTACATTCCACCCCCAGCATTCCAGTGTCAATATACCTTTTCAGAGGTGAAGGCTAATGCAAAACTAAAGTCCCCATGAAAGGAAGCATTCCTCAAAAGAAATAACTTTTAAACTTTATTTCAGTGAATGTCTCTGAAAACTATTTGTTACTTTTACACAAACCTGCATTAATGGATTTTTTGGGCCACTGCAGGGCAACAGAACGAGCTGTATACACAACCGTGACACATTCAGTTTGAAGTCATGTTTTTGGCTACCTGAAGGATGCAAGTCAAATATTTTTTTCTCTCTTGCTCCACAATATTCACCAGCATGTCACTGTTTGCACTTTGCTGCTGAGAGGTACTGCCAAACATCACATTTGTGTACTCTAAGTATTACTGTCGCTTACTGTCAAGTTGAAATGAAGCTCTAGCAAAGGTTCAGTCAGGAAGACAATACTTTTCATACTCAGGCTCTAAGTTTTCACCCTGCCATTCACTCCTTGCACGCATGTCCACACACTGTCTATGTGTCATTGTCTGAATAGGTCAATTGAGTCATCAGCTGATTCACAATCAACCAATAGCACAGCAACACAACTACTCTGTCAGCCTATCATCTTACTGCTCCTCATTTTAAATATGGTTCTTTCTCTGCTGTAGTTCTTTCTTGCTGCAGTTGTGTGCGCCCTCCACCTCCCTATCACCACCCAGTCTTACGGATTCATCAGCCTCAGCAGTCATCAGCCACCACCGATACCACCAGTGTCTGGACTCCATGGGGGGATTTATCCTGCTGCTGCTCAGATGTCTCTCGTTCACAAAGTATCTCCCTCTGATGTCTTAATCAGCACTAATCATCTGTTAATCTGTGCACTCATATTCTGTATTAAATATTATCTTTACTTCATTATTCTGTCTCTCCTGATTCAAATAATTTTATATTGCTTTTTTCTCCCCACGTCAACACTCAAGTTCTTCCACACCCTGAGGTAAAAAGCCTTTTCTGTTCCCAGTGTGGTGGCTATTTGGTACTAATAAGTTGACTCTCCCTGTGGCCAATGATGTCAGAAATGTCTGTACAGGTGAACCTTCCCTGTCTTACTTGTTTAACTGGAAAGCCCAGTGCGCACAGTGGACACCTAGTTACAAAAATGCAGAAGTGCCCCGACAACTTTTGGAGTGATTTTTATGTCATTTTCTGGTGCTCAAGCCTCATGCCAGGGACATGACAATGAGTGTAAACCAGACTTAAAAGTCCAGACACAATGTTGCCTCACATTGCTTGTGTCTCCGCCAAAAAGTTGTACTAGATCAACAAACAGCTAAAGTGGTTGTGTTTTAAGAAGTCATTGCTGTGTTTCCAGCAGGTTTTTAGTCTCCAGAGGTAGGTGTCTTGTTTCGACCCATGGCTGTGTTTTCAGCACCTTTTTAGGCTCTAAATACAGGTGTTTTGTAGCAACCAGTCACTGTTTTACCAGCAGTTACTAGCCTCCAAAATTGGTTGTTTTGTAGCTACTTGTGGTGGTTTTTCTACCTGCTTCTAACACTCCAAATGTAATTGTTTTGTAGCAACCAGTCTGTTTTTCCATTGTGTTTTTGTGGGCTTCAAATGTTTTGTAGCAACCCGTCGCTTTATTTCCAGCAGCTTCTTAGGCTCCAAACTGGCAGCAATGAAAGCCAACTGTTGCCTCACATTGCCTGTGTCTCAGCCTAAAAGTTGTACTAGAACACACTGTGAAGACTACAGCTGACAGCCAACCAGCATGTATGGTCTGTGTCTGCATAAGAGGACATAACTCTCCATACCAGCAGACAGCCATAGTCTGTATTCGTCATTGAAAAAGAGAAACACTAGTTAGCCAGTTAGCACATTTAGAACTAAATCCAAAGTTGACAGAATGAAGCAATGAACAATGACACAAAACATCAGGAAATGTTTCTGCAAAAGAGCTCAACAGATGGAGAAAAATAATCTGACCTTCTGTACCAATTTTGTTTTGGTCTCACTCCCTCTTGACTCTTTGTTTACTTTCCTCACTTCTGTTTCACCTCTTGTGTGCTGAGCTGAACTGACATTCAGGGTGATTTCATTCAACTGACCTGATTAAACATGCTGAAGTGGACCAATGGAGGCCGACGAGGGGCAGTGGTGCAGGACCCACCACACTGATGAGAGAAACAGACGCTCACGTCTGATGGCAAACCGTGGGCTTGGTGTGTCTGAGGCCTGGTCCACACGTACACAGATGTATCTGAAAATGTAACTTTTGCTATGTATTTTGGCCTTTTGTCCACATGCAAACTGCATTTTAGGTCACTGAAAATTAATGTTTTGTAGTCCTTTCAAGTCCTTCAAGGTGAAAATGTTCAGAAATTGAATAATTGAGTTTTTGGCTTGAATCATCAGAGTGTGGCTCTGACTGAGAAGCAGAGGACACTATCGCCAGACAGTCTGCCACTCAAAGTGGCCATACCCTTAATTATGTGTAACTTTAAGCCATAATGAAACGTAAACAGGTGAGTTATATAAAAATTCAGCCCCCATACAGTTGTCATGAAAGTTGAAATTAGCTATAGAGACCAAAACTGTTTTTGTACCAGGCTGTAAACATGTTTATTTCTACATGTTAACATGGGGGTCTATGGGGATTGACTTACTCTTGGAGCCAGCCTCAAGTGGACATTAGAGGACCTGCAGTTTTTGGCACTTCCTTGTTGCAGGCAATAAAACCAAAACAACAAGCTGAAAGACGATAAAGCACTGTGTTTAGCTGAGGGGAGCTGCAGAGACAGACACCTTCACATTACATCAAGCCATCTAATCCATTATTCATATAAGAATATTGAGTAGTGTAGCTTTAAGTAAATATTACATGCACAGTGTGATACATTTTGAAACAGAGCTGTAACAGCTATCCTTGATTCAGGCAAAGTCCTGAACACATGCTAAGACATCACTGATGCAGGTGCAGTTTACTTGCTTTAGAAACGACTGTATTTGCTCTGAAAACATCTCTTTAAACAGCGAAGCACCGGGGACTGTCTCTGATGTGTGATTCACTATGTCCAGCCTCAAGAAGCACACTGGTACACATCACAGAGGCAGATCATGACACCGCTGCTTAATGATATCCTCCTCTGGTTTTGGTGTTGGAGTATTAAGTCTTGCCCCTGGCTGAGTCTAAAGCAAAGCTTGTTCCATTTTTCAAGAGCCGAGTAAACTGAACTAGCTCACTAGGAGGCTTTAGGAAAAGTATTGCCTGTAGAATGCATCATCCTCCTCCTGCTGCAGGAACCCATTTAGGAGCTGTTTGTGTCTTTCCTGTAATACCCTGACATTGCCTAGAAAAACAGCGCACATATTTTATCTTTTGACGGCCATTTTGGGAGGATTTGGTGCTAATTGTGTTTGTTTGCTTGATTACAATATGCACATCCCACATGGAAATAAGAGAAGACTGCTTCATGTTTTCTCTCAGCTCAGGCAAATGTCAACAAGTGTTATTCTTGTACTGACCCAAAGCCTGTCTGTGGTTATCAGCGAGTCAATTTTCCTCAGTGTAGCTGAGACTAATTGTGTTCTGTCTTGTCTCTGGGGCAAACAGAGACACACAGAAGGTGATCATTATAAGCCTTCCTGCTCCAGCAAAGAAGAGACCTGTCCTCACACTGACTAGTGGCTCCTTTAATGTTATTAACAAAGCAGAAATCAATGCTGGTTAACACAAGCTGGATCAATGGACTTCACAGCCCACGGGATGGATGAATAATTTGGTTACCAGTCTGGCTGAAACAATGAACAGGCCTCACTTTATACTTCTATTTGGAATTTATAAGCAATATATAAACATTTAATACATGGTTTATAGCTCACTATAATGTAATTGCTACAACTATAACTCCCAGAACTGGAGGCAGCTGTATAAACAGATTATGATAATATAGGCCTAGAAAAAACAGCTTAGTCACCAGAGGAAAATGTTGGCATTGTGCATTTCTGCAAACCACAAATACATTACATTTACATGTTTCATATGCATCATACCAACATTTTCTAAAGTGATTTAGTATATGAGCTGACTTTGTCATGGGGAGATGGAGGGATTGGTGGATGGTGTGTCACACAGATGAGACACTTGCCAAGTTGCAGATCACTGCAGAACACTGTTCAAGATAAACAAACAAAAAAACATGTTATGTTTTAGCAAGTGTATTTCCAGCAGCTTTTCAGTCTCCAGAGGTAGGTGTCTTGTCGCAACCCATGGCTGTGTCTTCATACAAGTGTTTTGTAGCAACCAGTCACTGTTTTACCACTAGCTTTTTGGCTCCAAAATTGGGTGTTTTGTAGCTACTTGTAACTGTTTTTCCATCTGCTTTTAAGGCTCCAAATGTGGGTGTCTTGTAACATCTAGTCTGTGTTTTTCCCTTTGGCTTTTTTGGCTCCAAACATGGGTGTTTTGTAGCAACCCGTCTGTGTTTTTCCATTGGCTTTTTTGGGTCCAACTATAGGTGTTTTGTAGTGACCTGTCACCGTGTTCCATCAAGTTTTAGGGCTCCAAGCATGGGTGTTTGTGTTCTGTAGTGACAGTTTTCCAGTGGCTTATTAGGCTTCAAGCGTAGGTGTTTTCTTGTGGCTGTCTGAGTATTTACAGCTGCTTTTTAGGCTCTGAATGTAGGTGTTTTGTATCAACCAGCCTGTTTTTCCATTTGCTTTTAAGGCTCCAATGTACTTGTTTAGTAGCAACCAGTTTTAGGCTCAAAATGTCTGTGTTTTGTAGCATCTAGTCTGTGTTTTTCCCTTTGGTTTTTTTTTTTTGGCTCCAAACATGGGTGTTTTGTAGCATCTAGTCTGTGTTTTTCCATTGGTTTTTTTTTGGTCCAACAGTGGGTGTTTTGTAGTGACCTGTCACTGTGTTCCATCAGGTTTTAGGGCTCCAAGCATGGGCGTTCGTGTTTTGTAGTGACAGTTTCCAGCGGCTTATTAGGCTTCAAGCGTAGGTGTTTTCTTGTGGCTGTCTGTGTATTTACAGCTGCTTTTTAGGCTCTGAATGTAGGTGTTTTGTAGCAACCAGCCTGTTTTTCCATTTGCTTTTTGGGCTCCAAATGTGGGTGTTTTGTAGCAGCCCATTGCTATATTTTAAAGTGAGCTATTATTCTACAAACATGAGCTTTTTTGTAGCGACCTGTCACAGTTTTTCAGCAGCTTTTTAGGCTCCAAACGTGGGTGTTCTGTAGCAACCTGTCACTGTGTTTCCATTGGTTTTTAGGGCTCCAAACATGGGTGTTTGTGTTTTATAGTAACCTGTCACAGTTTTCCAGTGGCTTTTTTTGGCTCCAAGCTGGGTGTTTTCTAGCGACCTGCCAGTGTTTCACCAGTGGCTTCTTAAGCTTCAGATGTGGGTATTTTGTAGCAGCCTTTTGGTGTGATTCCACCAGCTTTTTAGGCCCCATTCACAGGTGTTTTATAGTGACCCATCTGTGTTTTTCCACGGCTTTTTAGGTTCTAAATGTGGGTGTTTTGTAGTGACTCATTGCTGTTTTTCCAGCAGGGGTATCAAAAAATAGATGTTTTTAACAGAGATATTGCTGCTCTTCTTGCCAAAACTAGGTATTTTAAGTCTAAAACATTATCTTTTCTAACCCTAACCAAGTGTTTTTGTGCCTTAACCTTACCACATGTTAACCACAGTGTTTTAAATGTAAAGTTTGAGCATATCTGCTATTTAATAACTGGCAAATGTAACGTATCCATTGTTTGCAGCTTATACCTACATTATAGTGGATTGTATAAGATGTACAGTATTAAATGTTTATGTTGTGTGCGTTTGTGCATGTATTAATACCATTGTGTGAGAGACAAAGAGAAGGCTCATCTGTCTGTCTGGCTGCAGCAGAGGTGCTGTCTGCAGAGTGCTTATCAGGGACATGGTGAGCAGTGAGGAGGAGGAGGCGAGAAGAGGAGACAGGGTGGAGAGGAGGAGGAGGAGAAGGAGGTATGAGATGAATGACAAATGGTGTCTGAGTTTAGAGGAGCTACTTCTTTGGAATGCAATCACACAAAGTTCAACAGAGTCCACAAGAAAAACATTTTCTTTCTTCTGCCCCCCCAAAGACCCAACATGTCTGATGATACTGTCACAAAGAGAGCAGCACAAGAGGGCACTTGAAGGCTGGAAGAACCTCATGTGGTTATGTTTTTTGTCTTTCCTCTGCTTTATGCCATCCATCTTTACAAAGCTTGACTCTTGAGTAGAATGTATTGCTCGAGCCTGGGGCGAAATGAACATGGGATTTTTTTTTTTTGGTTGCTTTTGTGATAACTTACAAATAATTCTCGCATCACTCTTGTCCTATACATTTTACTCCCAAACAGCGAGTGTCCTCTGAGTGTATGTCTGAATGATTTTCTAAACTAAACCCAGTGGAGGAGGAGTAAACTGGGCAGCTACACTCCAACATGTCCTGCCTGCTGGGCGCCAGCACACCAGAGCAACCTGAGTAAATATGATCTGTTGTTAGAGAGAGCAGAAAGACACACATCACTTTGTTTGTTTGTAATGTTTTGCCCGGGCACGTACCTGTGCCTGCACTCATTTTGGTATCTGTATTTACATGCATTCCATCTGCTGTGCATACTGCAGCCGAATTGCCAGAAATAATGTTGGTTTTTTACATTTTTGCAAATCACAGATACGTTATGTTTGTACGTAGTTATGTAGCAGATAGATTGAAACTTGACTTTTCAGCAACCCTGTGGTTAACATGTGGTTAGGTTTAGGTCCAAAAACAACTTGTCTATGATTAGGAAAAGATCATGTTTCAGCTTAAAACATTTTTTTAGGAGGCATCAGGTAAAGTAGCAATGTCTCAGTTACTGTTTATGCCTAAAGCCACTGGAAACGCAGCTATGACTTGTTTTTGTTGTTTGTTGGTCTCGATAGAGTTCTGCAGCGGTCTGCAAGCAGGCATCTTCCTTAGTTGTCACACCATCCACTATCTCCTCTGGTTGCTACAAAACGGCCCTGTTTGGTGCCTAGAGGCCACTAGAAAAACAGATGGGTCACTGCAAAACACAAACACCAAGTTTGGAGCCTGAAAAGCTACTGGAAAAACACCAACTGGTAGCTACAAAATACCCACGTTTGAAGCCCTAAAAAGCTTCTGAAAAAACACAAATGTTTGGAGTGCAAAAAGCCGCTGGAAAAACAGCAACAGGTTGCTACAAAACACCCTCATTTGGAGCCTAAAAAGGAGCTGGAAAAACACTGATGAGTTGCTACAAAATACCCACGTTTGGAGCCTACAAAGCCACAGGAAAACAGTGATGGGTTGCAACAAAACAACCATGTTTATAGCCTTAAAAGCAGCTGGAAAAACACTGATGAGTTGCTACAAAACAATCACTTTGGAGCCTACAAAGCCACAGGAAAACAGTTGTGGGTTGCGACAAAACACCCACATTTGGAGCCTAAAAAGCAGCTGGAAAAACACTGATGAGTTGCTACAAAATACCCACGTTTGGAGCCTACAAAGCCACAGGAAAACAGTGATGGGTTGCAACAAAACAACCATGTTTATAGCCTTAAAAGCAGCTGGAAAAACACTGATGAGTTGCTACAAAACAACCACATTTGGAGCCTACAAAGCCACAGGAAAACAGTTGTGGGTTGCAACAAAACACCCACATTTGGAGCCTAAAAAGCAGCTGGAAAACAGTGGTGGGTTGCGACAAAACACCCACATTTGGAGCCTAAAAAGGAGCTGGAAAAACACTGATGAGTTGCGACAAAACACCCACATTTGGAGCCTAAAAAGCAGCTGGAAAACAGTGATGGGTTGCGACAAAACACCCACATTTGGAGCCTAAAAAGCAGCTGGAAAACAGTGATGGGTTGCGACAAAACACCCACATTTGGAGCCTAAAAAGGAGCTGGAAAAACACTGATGAGTTGCAACAAAACACCCACATTTGGAGCCTAAAAAGCAGCTGGAAAACAGTGGTGGGTTGCGACAAAACACCCACATTTGGAGCCTAAAAAGGAGCTGGAAAAACACTGATGAGTTGCGACAAAACACCCACATTTGGAGCCTAAAAAGCAGCTGGAAAACAGTGATGGGTTGCGACAAAACACCCACATTTGGAGCCTAAAAAGCAGCTGGAAAACACTGATGAGTTGCAACAAAACACCCACGTTTGGAGCCTACAAAGCCACAGGAAAACAGTGATGGGTTGCAACAAAACACCCACATTTGGAGCCTAAAAAGCAGCTGGAAAAACACTGATGAGTTGCAACAAAACACCAACGTTTGGAGCCTACAAAGCCACAGGAAAACAGTGATGGGTTGCAACAAAACACCCACATTTTGAGCCTAAATAGTAGCTGGAAAAACACTGATGAGTTGCAACAAAACACCCACGTTTGGAGCCTAAAAAGCCACAGGAAAACAGTGGTGGGTTGCGACAAAACACCCACATTTGGAGCCTAAAAAGGAGCTGGAAAAACACTGATGAGTTGCGACAAAACACCCACATTTGGAGCCTAAAAAGCAGCTGGAAAACAGTGATGGGTTGCGACAAAACACCCACATTTGGAGCCTAAAAAGGAGCTGGAAAAACACTGATGAGTTGCAACAAAACACCCACGTTTGGAGCCTACAAAGCCACAGGAAAACAGTGATGGGTTGCAACAAAACACCCACATTTGGAGCCTAAAAAGGAGCTGGAAAACACTGATGAGTTGCAACAAAACACCCACATTTGGAGCCTAAAAAGCAGCTGGAAAAACACTGATGAGTTGCAACAAAACACCCACGTTTGGAGCCTAAAAAGCAGCTGGAAAAACACTGATGAGTTGCAACAAAACACCCACATTTGGAGCCTAAAAAGCAGCTGGAAAAACACTGATGAGTTGCAACAAAACACCCACGTTTGGAGCCTAACTAGCTGCTGGTAAAACACTGATGAGTTGCAACAAAACACCCACGTTTGGAGCCTAAAAGCCACAGGAAAACACTGATGAGTTGCAACAAAACACCCACATTTGGAGCCTAAAAAGGAGCTGGAAAAACACTGATGAGTTGCAACAAAACACCCACGTTTGGAGCCTAAAAAGCCACAGGAAAACAGTGGTGGGTTGCGACAAAACACCCACATTTGGAGCCTAAAAAGGAGCTGGAAAAACACTGATGAGTTGCAACAAAACACCCACGTTTGGAGCCTACAAAGCCACAGGAAAACAGTGATGGGTTGCAACAAAACACCCACATTTGGAGCCTAAAAAGGAGCTGGAAAAACACTGATGAGTTGCAACAAAACACCCACTTTTGGAGCCTAAAAAGCAGCTGGAAAACAGTGATGGGTTGCTACAAAACACCCACATTTGGAGCCTAAAAAGGAGCTGGAAAACACTGATGAGTTGCAACAAAACACCCACGTTTGGAGCCTACAAAGCCACAGGAAAACAGTGATGGGTTGCAACAAAACACCCACATTTGGAGCCTAAAAAGGAGCTGGAAAACACTGATGAGTTGCAACAAAACACCCACGTTTGGAGCCTACAAAGCCACAGGAAAACAGTGATGGGTTGCAACAAAACAACCATGTTTAGAGCCTTAAAAGCAGCTGGAAAAACACTGATGAGTTGCGACAAAACACCCACATTTGGAGCCTAAAAAGCAGCTGGAAAACAGTGATGGGTTGCGACAAAACACCCACATTTGGAGCCTAAAAAGCAGCTGGAAAACAGTGATGGGTTGCGACAAAACACCCACATTTGGAGCCTAAAAAGGAGCTGGAAAACACTGATGAGTTGCAACAAAACACCCACGTTTGGAGCCTACAAAGCCACAGGAAAACAGTGGTGGGTTGCGACAAAACACCACATTTGGAGCCTAAAAGGAGCTGGAAAAACACTGATGCGTTGCAACAAAACACCCACATTTGGAGCCTAAAAAGCAGCTGTAAAACAGTGATGAGTTGCGACAAAACACCCACATTTGGAGCCTAAAAAGCACCTGGAAAAACACTGATGAGTTGCACCAAAAAACCCCCTTTTGGAGCCTACAAAGCCACAGGAAAACAGTGATGGGTTGCAACAAAACACCCACATTTGGAGCCTAAAAAGGAGCTGGAAAACACTGATGAGTTGCAACAAAACACCCACATTTGGAGCCTAAAAAGCAGCTGGAAAACAGTGGTGGGTTGCGACAAAACACCCACATTTGGAGCCTAAAAAGGAGCTGGAAAAACACTGATGAGTTGCAACAAAACACCCACATTTGGAGCCTAAAAAGCAGCTGGAAAACAGTGATGGGTTGCGACAAAACACCCACATTTGGAGCCTAAAAAGCAGCTGGAAAACACTGATGAGTTGCAACAAAACACCCACGTTTGGAGCCTACAAAGCCACAGGAAAACAGTGATGGGTTGCAACAAAACACCCACATTTGGAGCCTAAAAAGCAGCTGGAAAAACACTGATGAGTTGCAACAAAACACCCACGTTTGGAGCCTACAAAGCCACAGGAAAACAGTGATGGGTTGCAACAAAACACCCACATTTGGAGCCTAAAAAGCAGCTGGAAAAACACTGATGAGTTGCAACAAAACACCCACGTTTGGAGCCTACAAAGCCACAGGAAAACAGTGGTGGGTTGCGACAAAACACCCACATTTGGAGCCTAAAAAGGAGCTGGAAAAACACTGATGAGTTGCGACAAAACACCCACATTTGGAGCCTAAAAAGCAGCTGGAAAACAGTGGTGGGTTGCGACAAAACACCCACATTTGGAGCCTAAAAAGGAGCTGGAAAAACACTGATGAGTTGCTACAAAACACCCACGTCTGGAGCCTACAAAGCCACTTAAAACATGACTTGCTAAAAAAACAACTGGTTTTGTTGTGCGTAGCAGCCACTTGCCTAGGTGACAAGCCATCCACTGTCCCCTCCTTCTCCCGATGACAATGTCAGCTCATATACTATGTTAATGCAGAGACACTGATCAACATACAGATGTAACGTATTCTTGGTTTGCAGAAACAGACAATGCCATGATCTTCTCCTGGCGACTTGGCTGCATGCTCAGACTGCTCTTAAAACCAAATTATTAATATTAAAATGTCTCTGCACTGGCCTGCCTCTGTGTTTTTCATGTGTCGGTGTGCCGCGTGGCGCTCTCAGAATGAATATGGTGCTTTGAAAAATAGCTCTTTTGGTGTTTGCTCAATTTCATCTGCCCCGTGGTACTATGTCCCCAGACAGGTGAGTTGAAAGACACGCCGAAGGAATGTAATGGACACATCTTTAATGGATTGTTGCTCCGTGGCGGCGAGGAAGGAGGGGAAAACACAATTATTCACTCTGTCTGTTGCTCCATAAAGATTCGGGACTGTGAGAAGCAGTTAGGAGAATATTCAATAGCTCAGACATATGTTGTCATCCTATTGTCTTTATACAGGTATTATTAGAGGTAGTAGGTGTAGCGGAGTATTACTAGCATTTATATTAATGTTGCTTTGGCAGTTATGCAATTTACCATGAAATGGTACATTAAAGAGATGCGTCATCTTTCACAACAATCAGTCATAGATTGATGCAGCCTTTCTAAAGGTCAAATTTTACAACGCTCAAACTGTTAGAGCTTAATTTATCTTTCCACAAAATATGTTAAATAAATTGAGCTCTCTTTGCTGATCAAATAAGATCATAGAAACATCTACCACAATATTTTTTCTGCAAATGACTACTTTGGGAGTGAAAACCCTTTGTTCTTTGACCCAGCTGGCCACGAATGTCTTGTGACGTCGGGTGACCAAAATTTAGATCCATTGCCAGCGTCAGTTGATGCAGCATACTGACGACAGATGACATTAATATTTTGTTGGTTTTAAGTTGTGCTGTTTATCAACCAAAATCCACCGTCTTCCAAATGTCTCGTGCGAACGTCATCTTGGCAACAAAACCCAACAGCTGCAAAACTTCATAATGTCAACATCCACATAATATGAAATTCTAACATCACTGGACATTTAGAATATCATCAGCCTGAATCCAGCCAGTTATTTTGACACCCGGTGGCAGCAGACAAGGCTATCTGACATGTATGAACCTAAATACACAACTGATCCAAAAAGACATATTTAAAAGAACAATATTGCCTCTATTGACTTCACATAACTCTGCTACACAAACCCTCTTTATGCAATCATTGCAAACACAGGTGCATAAATTTGGTGGAACATGGAGCACCATAACAGCCAGCTTTTACAATCTTTGATGTTCATCTTACAGGAGAGGATGTAACGGGTTGTGTTAGGAGCCAGTTGCAGCACACGGAAAGACAGGAACAGTTGGTAAGGACATTTAAAGCCACAACTCAGCAGGCACCGGACCAGGCAGAGAATCAGCACACAATACAGGTCAATACTCCAGCAAAGTCTCTCCACAAAGTCCTTAGCAGCCTGGTTGGTTTGGCAGGCTGAACTGGACCAGGAGGCAGGCGAGTGAGCAGTGACGTTTGCCCAAATACACACACAGTTCAGTTCAATAACAGGCAATGGTATCATGTAGGAGCAGGTAGGAGATGTAGTCGTGGAGGCCGAGATCCAGAACCAGGTAAGTGCTCAGTTTAAACAGACAAACAAGTAGGGCACAGGCAGAAGGTGGGTCGAGGTCCGCCAGAGGGTCAAGAAGCCAGCAGGTAAGCACTCACAGGACGGTGAAGGTCTCTGGACCACAGGAAACCACAGGTTAGCAGATAGGAACACTTTAACTCTAGCGTTGTTGTCGGGGGGTAACACCAAGCAGCTACAGGCAAACAGGAACCAAGGATGCAGAAGCAAAGCTCAAGGTTGGCAACATAAGGGTGGTGCATTTACCAGGAATCAGGTGAGGCAGGTAGGTCAGAGGCAGGCAGGGTCAGTCTGAAATGAAGTGCTGGAGAGTCTTGAGTAAGTGGAGAAGAACAATCTCGCAATGAGTGTTTGTGAAGCTGCGTTATATGTACTGGCTGTGAGTGATGAGGAGCAGGTGAACTGAGTTGCCTTGATGAGGTGCCAGAAAACCAGGGTGTGTTGAAAATTTCTGAATGGGAGGTGGGTGACCAGGCGTACAGTACATTACCAGGAATGCAGAGCTGTGACACAGGATGCTAAAGAAGCTCAGCAGAGAGAAGCGTGTTCAGGAGTGGCTCACTTTCTACAGACGATGTTGCCGCCAATCTCCATGTCAGTTCTTGGAAAGGTAAGATGCACTTTTAACTTTGGCATATGACGCTGGTGGCTTGCTGGTAAATGGGCTAAATCACCATGGTAACTCAGGCTCCACAGCTTATCTGCTCTATGATCACATTGTTCGTGGCATTTAATGAAAATACTTTTTTGTTGTTGTAAAAGTTCAATTTACAAACCTGATATGAATAAAAACACTGATTTAAATTAGAGGAAACAAAGATTTGTGCAGAGAATAATCCTGAATTAAGATATAGTAAGTGTTGGGAGACCAAAATATCCATTAAATAAGGGATATATGGAATAGTTGTAGCATTTCCTGGAAAAATTAGGGTTTATGAGAGACATTTGACTTAATTTGCCAGCTGTGCATGAAATTCACCATCACATAGACATAACTTTTCTCCATTAAATTCAATGTTGCTTCATGCTGATAGCATTTCACAGGATTCCTCAGATGTGTGATTTTGCTAAAAAAAAAAAAAAAAACAGACCTGGAAATGAGACAGACTTCTAAAAAAAGCTTTTTCCAGACTTTTTGTGCACACACTGTTCTATCAGTGAAAATCTGCCTTAATGATGAAGCAGTGATAAGCTGATATGAACTGATTATACACTCCACAGTCATCCTCCATCAATTATGTCAAGCTTTGGAAGTTGTAACTCTCATTTTCACCATTAAGATTATCTTTATAATGATCACATTAATTTACTCCTCAGAGCAGAACATGTTGGTGATTCATTTCACACTTTTTTAAAGTGGCAATAGAAAAGTGATTTAACTTACTATTATGGAGTAAATGTTATTTGAACAATTAATTGCTTTAGAATAACGACACCAACGTTGTTCAGATTGGTTCCCAATAAGCCTTGCTTTTAATATTACCAAAAGAATATCAGTGCAAGTCTGCAGTTATTATCCTCAGTCGTGGAAGCTGCAGAGGGGTTTAAAAATTGTCTGTTTCCACTTTAAAACACTGAAAATGAAAATAATAAATGTTTCCATAAACTGTATATACAGTCACTTTTGTGCATTATTCATTATTACATTCTTATTTCTCCACATATGATCCATAATTTCTTCTGTCCTGCCTGTTAATGAACCAACTGCCCAGATGTCAAAATGGAGGCGAGCTCCTGGCCTTTAGATTGACACCTCGCTTGAGCCAATAGGAGCTTCTGATGCTGTTGCTGTGGCCTCATTAGCCAACCAGGGCGTGAGCTGAGGGAACATATGTCACTGAGATTTTAACCCCTTACTGTCATTGTAGACTGTTATAAATGTACAGAAATTATAAACAAATGGCTCCTAAAAAAACAGCCTTTCCTATCATACGTGCTTTTATATACAGTAAGCTCCTAAATAGACATTTCTGTCTGTGGTGATGAGTTTTTCCCTTACATTCACACATTGTTTCACCCTCTCTTTTTGAACACCTGAACAAAACCTCAGAAAAACATGTATAAAATGCTTATTTTCTTTGACATTGTTATCTACTTTGAATTTGGACTATGTGAGCCTTCATGCTATGGTCCCATTCAACACCGTCTCACTCCGAAGTCATCGAAATCCGGCGCTTGGGTAGTGACTTCCCGTGTTGGACACTGACGAAAAAATCATCCTTTAAAGTTGGCATGATGTGAAGTAGTCTCTTACACAGACGCCAATGACGTCAGCACGCTGGCTGACTCTGTCGTCTGTGGACATTCCCATAGGAAAGTTGTAATAGAATTAGCGCTGGCTCCCAGCGGCAGTGATGTGATTGGATCCAAATCCGTGTACTTCTGTACTTCCTCGACCAACGGTTGATTAGCTTTGCCTTACACCCGCCTACACCGGAATTGCTGTTCTCCAAATTGTTGTCCGTAGTACAACAGAAAAGGAAGTGTTCAGTGCATCGCAAGAAGAGATTAAAATGGATATGATTTCATTTGATTCAGCTATATTGCAGAGCTGCAACATTTCTGTTACATGTAACACACGTGCCGCACCTATGGCAACAGCATTACGTGGTCTGGATATCCCCGCCCATTTCTATTACGAAACCAAAGACGAATGTCCCCAGACTCCCATTCTGAAGTATGGGAGGCTGGTCACACGAGACTAGATGTGAGGCAGGTAGCCGTTACAGTTTAACAGTGCTCAGTGGTGTCAGGGGGAAACGTGGCGGGACAAGAGCGAAAGT